>NC_087267.1:33140732-33445248 GCF_015220805.1 Pogoniulus pusillus
AGAAAGGGAAATATCCAAGATGTATTTTTCTTAGGGAATATAAAGAAAAAAGGGTATCAAATATCAGCTTCCCTTCTAGCACACTCCTCTCCATACCTGCATTCTCACATTCCTGTGATGTTCAGGAAAAGACTTTCAGCTTAGCAAGGAAGAGACTGTTACCACTGCACATGCATGACTCTATGTTGTCTCATCAAGAACTGGGCAAGCATTTCATTCTCTGCTGCTTTTCTGAGGAATGAAAACAGTTACCTCTCGGTAAGTCTTTTGAAAAAGCCTTGGCATAATAGACAGTTTGTTCTCTGGATGTGTACGCATTCAGATGAGCTCCCATGTTCTCAATTTCTAGTTCAAGGTCTAACTGAGACCTCTTCTTTGTGCCCTGAAATAAAAGAGGTAGGGAAACAAAAAAAACATTTTAAAAAAATCAAACTATACCCTTTTAATTCACCTATTTCATTATTACTCATCTGGAAAAGTACAAGGCCAAGACAAAGGAAGTCTTCTACAAAGGAATCTATCTGAGCTTCAACTGGATATAAATCCTACTGTGCTCCCAAATGAAAAGCTGGCAAAAGGGGGGCTGAACATTTTCTAACAAGTTAAAAGTGACCTCTGTTACTCATCTATAGTTGTGTACCAGCTACACAGAACTAAGACTTCCATTTAATTTTCTAATGGAAACCAAAGTCTAAGTTGCCCAGGATGGCTTTTTTGATTTGGAAAATTTAGTTTTATAATTCTGACAAAGTTCTTCTCATTGACCTTTAAATAGCTTAGAAATCCATTATAAACTTCCACATCAACACTCATACTGACCTTGAAAGCCATATGCTCAAGAAAGTGAGCAGTTCCATTGTTCTTCTCATTTTCATATCTGCTTCCAGCATCAATCCAAAGTCCAACCTCATTGAGAAAAACAAAAGTAATTTTACCAGCTAACAAGGCAGAGTAGTCAGTTTTGTACATAAACTATGCTCACATTCCCCTTAAAGCAAGTTTTCAAGAAAAAAAAAGAAAACTTTTATCCTCACAAATAGCCTAATCACAAATAATTTACAAAAGACTTAAGACTTCTACTTCCTATCTTAAGTTTTAAGAACAATTGTTAACAAACACCGAGGGAACACAATTTAGTTCCACAAGGAAATGAACACGGATGGAGTCACAAAAACCTCTTTCCTTTATAAATTACTTACTGTGCACGTTGAGAGTCCAGAGTCTTCAGAAGCTACTTGCAAGCCATTCTGCAGAGGACTCACTCTAGTTTCAGGAACATTTAAGATTACTTCTGTTGCTGCTCTGGTAGCTCGGAGCCTGCCTGTTCCAATATGCACACACTGTAATGAAAGAGCATCAGTCACACTCCAATTGTTAAGTTAAATCCTAGAATGCTCTTCTAAAAGTGTATGCTTGACCTTACACAGTAAATTCGTGGATCTTTTTTAAAGCATGCATTTTAAAAAGAAAACAATTTGAGCAGGTATTTATTCATTGCTACTTCACATATGGGACAAATTAGCCTGACTCAGCAGGAAAAACACAAAGTTTACTAAATCAGAGAAGACTCTATCTGCCTCCCTCCAGCCAAATGATCTGACAGAAAAGTGCATTAATTTCATCAGCCAGACATTCTGACAGTCACACTTGTTTCCTATTTCTGCCAGCAAGAGCCTGCAGGACCTTGAATATATCCTTTAACATCTGGAATTCTTTTGGGTAACTGCTGTCTAAAGTGAAGTCACAGAATCACAAAATTAATCAGGGTGGAAAAGACCTTCGAGATCATCGAGTCCAACCAATCACCTAACCCTTCTAATTAACTAAGCCATGGCACTAAGTGCCTCATCCAACTTCCTCTTAAACACCTCCAAGGATAGTGACTCCACCACCTCCCCAGGCAGCCCACTCCAATGCCAATCACTCTTTCCATGCAGAATTTCTTCCTGATGTCCAGCCTAAACCTGCCCTGGTGCAGCTTGAGACTGTGTCCTCTTGTTCTGTCACTGTTTGACTGGGAGAAGAGTTCAACCCCCAGCTGGCTACAACCTCCTTTCAGGCAGTTGTAGAGAGCAATGAGGTCTCCCTTGAGCCTCCTCTTCTCCAGGCTGAACAACCCCAGCTCCCTCAGCTGCTCCTCGCAGGGCTTGTGCTCCAGCCCCCTCACCAGCCTTGCTGCCCTTCTCTGGTCACATTCAAGCACCAAAACATCTTTCTAAAATAGAGGGGCCCAGAACTGGACACAGGACTCAAGGTGTGGCCTAACCGATGCTGAGTACAGGGGCAGAATGACTTCCCTGGTCCTGCTGGCCACACTGTTCCTTACGCAGGCCAGGATGCTGCTGGCCTTCTTGGCCACCTGGGTATGCTGCAGGCTCACGTTCAGTTGGCTGTCGACCAGTACCCCCAGGTCCCTCTCTACCTGGCTGCTCTCCAGCCACTCAGTCCCCAGCCTGTAGCACTGCATGGGGTTGTTGTGGCCAAAGTGCAGAACCCTGCCCTTGGCCTTGATAAACCTCATAGCATTGAGCTATAGTCCAAAGGCCTATATCCCCAGGACTGCAACCCATAGCTCAGAGCAGGGGCAGATATTGGAATTGTCACCTTTTATACAATCATCTGGCAGTTAAAGCACATTAAATCAGAATGGGATAGAAAAGACAGGAAGGTGGGGTTTAAAATTATTTATTGCACTTTTTCAATGTCAGCCAATTGTAGTATGCATTCCAAATGTGTACTTCAAGCAATAAGCCATTCCAAAATTTCAGATGTACGAAACAAACAAAGATTTCCCTCAACATGCAGCTGCCCTAAATATGAAGTACAAAATCCATCTCTCACCCACTCTCATCACGGAATATCAACAGGCTAGATCTCTCAAAACTTGCTTGTCTTAGGACAATTGAAGTCTGAAGTGAACTCGGGAGGTCTCCAGTCAAACCTCCTGCTCCAAGCCGGTTTGACTGGAAGAGGATCAGTCTGATAAGAGTAGTTTGCTCACAACTTCTGGCAACTGGGTATTGAAAATCTACGATGGCAACAAATTGCCTGGCCTCTCTGGGCAGTCTGGCTCACAGCCTGACTGCCTCATGGAAAAAAATTGTTTCTATATATCCCTTTCTTTTCCCTTCTCATTTCTACTTACGCCCATTGCCTCTCATTCTGCCACCATGCCTCATCATGAAAAGCCTGGCTCTGTCTTCCTGACAACTGTCTTGCTGCTACTAGCAGTCTGCCGTTAGATGCAACCTAAGCTGTGTCTTCTCCAGACTGAACAAGGCGCAAACCCTCAGCTTCTCCTCACAGGGCACACGCTCCAACCCACAGCCACCTCTACTGAGCACACCTGCCGGGCCACTGATGTCCTCCTTACGCTGAGAAGCCCGAAACCCCTTGCCATACCCTAACCACCTGCCAAACGCAACCTAATCACTTCCTCTGATCTGCTGTGTCCATGCTTGCTGGGCCCAGGCTGCTGCCAGCCTGCCCTGCTGACAGACACGCTGTACCCCGAGGCCTCTTCCACAGAGCTGCTCCCCTGGCAATCGGCTGCCAGCCCGGGCCGTTACCAGACACCGTTTTTATTGCTAGGCTGCACTACAGAAAAGGAAAAAAATGTGTTTGCACACAGAATCTCCCTCTTCTGCTTTTAGAAGGTAAAGCTTAGGCCTCAGATTGAGAAGGCAGGAAAAACGGTGCAGGTCTCTAGGTTTAGGGACAACGGTGTCCCGCTGAGAGCCAGTGCCGCCGGCCTCAGCCCGGCAGGGCTACAACCGCCGCCGTGCACCGCGGCAGGACGCCCTCCAGCGCCTGCACCGGGACTACAACTCCCAGCGAGCACCGCGCCTGCTGGACACCAATGCCCCCCCCCCCACCGGGCCCCGTTGCGGCAGGCTGAGCACTCGCTTCAGAAGCCGCTGCCTGCTGGGACTCTCCGCAACTCCCTCCCCTTTCCCGCTCCATCGCCTACCCGCTCCCCCGAGCCGGACGCCTGCACAAGGCGAGTACACCACGGCAGGAAAAGCCGCCGAGCCGCCAGGCGAGCTGCAGACGCAGCCATGCTGATGAGCAAGTGGGCGGGCCGGCAGCGGAGTTCCGGCGGGCAGGGCGCAGGCGCGGAGGCGGTCCCGACGCGCCACCGGCGGCGGGCGGCGTGGGGCGCTCTTCAGTCCCGCGTTCACGGAGGGTGACCCTGTGGTGCGGAAGCGTCTTTGCCGCCGCCGCCACCAAGCCTCAGCTGTGTGTATCCCGCAGCGGGAGTGAAGCCCAGTGCCTGATGCGAGCTATGTGAAGTTGGTATTCCACACAAAGGCCCTCTAGCTCTGCTGTAACACATACTTCCACTGGAATGCTCCCAAGCTATTTCAGAGCTCACCAATTATAAACGACAGAAGAGATTTAGGTTTTAATCGCCGTACTCCACGGAGCAACGCAGTTAGGAAATGGAGTTTTCCTCTCAAGAGCTTACCTGCTACTGGTGTTCCTTTGGCTCTGTGTTGCTGCCCAGGTAGCAGGTGGCACAGCACTGAAATAAGCCATCTTGGCACAGCCTGGTGAGGGTGCTGCGATTCCTGCCAGACAGACCCACGCTAATTGGGAAAATCCTGAAACTGTGAGGATATTAAACTAAGGTCTTTTAAGAAGTGTGTTCAGTATCTAAAAGACTGAACTATCACAAAGAAGAAGACTTCGTCTACACCATTAAAATCAGAGCTCTACCAAGGCCAGCTATCATAGAATCATAGAATCAACCAGGTTGGAAGAGACCTCCAAGATCATCCAGTCCAACCTAGCACCCAGCCCTAGCCAGTCAACCAGACCATGGCACTAAGTGCCTCAGCCAGGCTTTTCTTGAAGACCTCAAAGGACGGTGACTCCACCACCTCCCTGGGCAGCCCATTCCAATGCCAATCACTCTCTCTGTGAAGAACTTCCTCCTAACATCCAGTCTATACCTACCCCGGCACAACTTGAGACTGTGTCCCCTTGTTCTATTGCTGGTTGCCTGGGAGAAGAGGCCACCCCCCACCTGGCTACAATGTCCCTTCAGGTAGTTGTAGACAGCAATGAGGTCACCTCTGAGCCTCCTCCAGGCTAAACACCCCCAGCTCCCTCAGCCTCTCCTCATAGGGTTTGTGTCCCAGGCCCTTCACCAGCTTTGTTGCCCTTCTCTGGACATGTTCCAGCACCTCAACATCTCTCTTGAATTGAGCTATCAGGGAACTGCCTCAGTCCTGTGCAAACTGTCTTCTGGGAACAGCCCCTCCCAGCTGCCAGAGGTTGGGAAAACCTTGCAGGAGTGGTATTTGAGTGCTAATTTGGGCTGGGAAATGTTTTGGCAGTGTACCAGAAGAGGAAACTTGATTTCAGTGCCAAAGATCATTCCTGAGCGTGCTTGAAGCATATGGCTGTAGATAAATAGGTACAGATGTGCAGAGAGCAGTGCCATCAGTTTTTACTTACTGATTAATTTTGCCACTTCTTTTCCCTGAAGTAGGAGCATTTCACTTGGTTAGTGACCTAAAAAAGTAGAGAAAGAGCAGAGAAGTTCTATTGTTCACCCAAGTTACACAGTGTGTTAAGTGTGCCTCAATACAAAGAACCAAAATATTACTTAGACCAGATCTGTACTACATATCACAGTATCATCAGGGTTGGAAGAGACCTCACAGATCATCAAGTCCAACCCTTTACCACAGAGCTCAAGGCTAGACCATGGCACCAAGTGCCACATCCAACCTTGCCTTGGACAGCCCCAGGGACGGCGACTTCACCACCTCCCCGGGCAGCCCATTCCAGTGTCCAATGACTCTCTCAGTGAAGAACTTTCTCCTCACCTCCAGCCTAAATCTCCCCTGGCGCAGCCTGAGGCTGTGTCCTCTTGTTCTGGTGCTGGCCACCTGAGAGAAGAGAGCAACCTCCTCCTGGCCACAACCACCCCTCAGGTAGTTGTAGACAGCAATAAGGTCTCCCCTGAGCCTCCTCTTCTCCAGGCTAAACAATCCCAGCTCCCTCAGCCTCTCCTCATAGGGCTGTGCTCAAGGCCTCTCCCCAGCCTTGTCGCCCTTCTCTGGACACGCTCAAGCATCTCAATGTCCCTCCTAAACTGGGGGGCCCAGAACTGAACACAGTACTCAAGGTGTGGTCTAACCAGTGCAGAGTACAGGGGCAGAATGACCTCCCTGCTCCTGCTGACCACACCATTCTTGATGCAGGCCAGGAATGCTGGGGGAAAGGCACTGGTTTTGGTACTATTTTCCTAATCCACAATTCCCCTCTGCCTCAGAGTGTAGCACAGTACTTCTGACATCCTCTGCCTCCATGCAGATACTACAAACGTTCCCTGTTCCTGTCTTGCTCTGCTCCAAAAAGACAGATGATCAGAAGGGAGAGCATCCTGGCCCTAGTTGTAGTATCTTTCCTCAGGTCCTTCAGCAGATGGCTTTTGTGCTCCCTGCACACTTTCCTTTTTAATAGTCAAAGATAGTTAAGCTTAAGGAGCTCGGTGATGACTTAGTGAGTGCTCTCATTTGCTCCATCTCTTGCTCAGGGCTCAATTTCCACACAGGATCTTGAAAAGGGTGGCAACTCAGGATCTTTCTGCTCAGTGTGAACTGTCTCCTACAACTGCCAAGTTGCTGTTACACACAGCTGATTCACAAGAGCCGTTAGAAGTGGTGCTCCCTTCCCCTTGAAATGTTATCAACTACGTGGGTTTCAGGTGACAAAAGTACTGTGACTCAAAATGACAATGACAGTTGTTAGTAGCTCCTGAACTGTCTCAGATGGTAATGCCTGAGAAGTCTGTTCACCCTGATTTACCTTCTCAGAGTCCAAACCATGGAGCAATTTCAGAAAAAAACATTGTATTTTAAATATTTTGCTTTTCTAGGATCTTCTGTCTGTGTAGGCAAGTCCTCACTCCCGTGCAGTTCAGGATGAAATTATACTGGCTGCCATAAGAAGTTTGTATTGCCACCTCATGTGCTGTGTATTTCAAGAGCAGCTTTAATTCTTCAGTGGAGTCTGCGCAGTTTATGTCACATACACTGCAATTGAAATTTACCATTAAAATGGTAAAACACAAAAGTGTGAAGTACTGCATGTATTTTAAAAAACAAACTGTTGTTAACACACTAGTTAAAATACAAACCTCAATGCCAAGCAGCCTGGTGCTACCTGATTTGACAGTGCTCCCATGATTGCCTATGTAACTGTAGATCTCTCTGATTTATTCTAGTGCCCATGTGACCTATGTAAGATGGACCTAGTGGCTGCAAAGCAGGCATATCCTTTTACAAGAGAATTTACACCAGAGGGAAATTAGTTCCCATGGAATAGAGGAGCTAACCTTACATGAATTTAGCTACTTCTCCTTTTTTCTTAGTTTAGTTTATCCCTTTTAGTTTATGCATATTCAAAAGATCCATCCAATGCAGCTTTTTTTTTTTCTTATTTTAGCTACATCTCTGTTAAGTTGTAAAATAGAATCATAGAATCAACCAGGTTGGAAGAGACCTCCAACATCATCCAGTCCAACCTATCACACAGCCCTAGCCAATCAACTAGACCATGGCACTGAGTGCCTCATCCAGGCTTTGCTTGAACACCTCCAGGGACGGTGCCTCCACCACCTCCCTGGGCAGCCCATTCCAATGCCAATCACTCTCTCTGGCAAGAACTTCCTCCTAACATCCAGCCTATACCTACCCCGGCACAACTTGAGACTTTGTCCCCTTGTTCTATTGCTGGTTGCCTGGGAGGAGAGACCAACCCCCACCTGGCTACAACCTCCCTTCAGGCACTTGTAGACAGCAATGAGGTCACCCCTGAGCCTCCTCTTCTCTAGGCTAAACAACCCCAGCTCCCTCAGCCTCTCCTCATAGGGTTTGTGTTCCAGGCCCTTCATCGGCTTTGTTGCCCTTCTCTGGACACGCTCCAGCACCTCAACATCTCTCCTGAATTGAGGGCCCCAGAACTGGACACATAAATAATAAAAGCAGAGAACCAAACTGTGCATTTGAAAATTAACATTAAGCTTCTCTTCCATTGTACAGCTAGATCTAACTGATCTCATTATGCTGGGATTTATCTCAAAGGTATTTTACCAGACTTCACCAAGCCATTAGCCACCCTTCATCCTAGAAATTTGAATCCTTGCTAGACATAGAATTACAGCTTAAGATCAACTGATTATCCTCATAATGTATCTCCTACTTAACAAAATAGCAGTGTCTCATATGTAAATGCAATCTAAAATTTAATATCCAGCAAAGTTCATTAGAGAGACGTGACTTTAAATCAAGAAATGTGATGATTCATCTTAAAATGCCCTAAAATCCAACAAATACTGGTGTTTTAAGAGCAGGAGCTGAGTGTGGCAGCATTCATCACTAATCTCTTACAAAACATTGTTTGATTTCACAAGTTTTTTGTACAATTAGGTTATTTGGAAATGGACTGTTACAGCAACAAATTCTCTGCTTTAGGTGAACAGTATTATCTGCAGTGTCCAGATGGAGGAAATGAGGCCTTTCTCCAGAGTTCTTATGTGTCCAATCTCAAGCAACAGTGAAGCAGAACAGCCAAATTTAGCAGAGAATTCTGTATAAGCAATGCCCTTGTCATTTATCCTGCAGTCAGCAGTATGATACAGATAGAGTTACCTGCCAAGTTCAGGGTGCTGCAGAGCCTTATGAACGAGGTTAGATGATCTAGGTAAGATTCTCACAATGACAATCTGGTTCCTTTAAGCTCAGACTTCAGATTTTACCCTAAGTGTGAAGAACACTTTATTTTACACTAAGTAGCTGGTTTAGCTTAGCATCTCTCATAAACTGGTTTCTGGAAAGGACCAAATGGCACTTTCAGTTTTTAAGTGTGCTTCACCCTTCAAACTCATCAGGAACTCCACCAAAACCAGCAGTAACAGCCAATCTGAATTAGGCAGTTCAGGTGGTTTTCCGAAGAAATGATGTGTCCATGCTCATTACTGTCCAACATCAACCAAATGGCACAAAGATCTCAAAGATAAGGCTATTGCTGTGTCTCATAAAAATGAGCAGCCAGGAGCTGTCAGCTGTGGAGAAGGCTGCAACATCATCTCACACGCACAGGGAGAGACTCTTTAACACCTAATATTTTCATACAAAGATTCAGCTGGTCCAGCACTTATGCTTCTAGCTGGCTGCCTCTAGTGTAATACTTGTTCTTCATAAAACAATGGCATGTAGTAGCAGTGACAGTGATGTAAATCAGGACTCTGCATATCTATACCTGATGCATACATAATGATGTGCCAACACAGGGGATGAATTCAGCATTTTGAAATCAGCACTGCTCTAACTCTGAACTAGGATGACAATTCTGATATGAGCAAATAAAACATGATCACATTGACAGGTTTTTCTTTCAATAGGGTAGATACAATATTTATTCTGAAATAAAGGGTTCATGTAAGCAAGACACACTGTCACAATCAGGTTACTACAGCAACTGGGAAGAGCTGTCCTGAATTACTACAGGTTGATTCAACCTCAGAAGCCATAGCAATGGAGCATCAGAACAGCACTACTCAGGAAAAAGACCTTCAAAACTGCTGAAACCAGCACACAGTAATAGCATTAACAATTGAAATGGCCTTCAGCTACACTACTGCTTAGTGCTGTGTTGGCTGTTTGTAAAGTCCTCATGCTCACTGTTTACAATCCACTGTTTTTAGAGCAATGATACAGGATTGCACTTCATCTGCCCAGACCCTGCTGCCAGGAACTGACTTTAGTCTAGCCAAACATGCAGAATTCAAAGCAGCTCCCACTTGGCTCCAGAAATCATACTTTTTTTTTTCAGAAACTGTTTTTTGTGATTAAAGCTGTTTGCAGAATACAAATGAAACTTTGTGAACATGATGTTGTATAATTTTCATGCCAGCTGCTCACTGGCAGCTAGCTGAGCATTTTTATCAGTATTACCTGTAGGTTATCCTCCAGCTAATTAAATTGCAAATAGCTTTTCTTTCCCATGGTTAATCACTGGGCAGCAAAGGCAAAGGCCCACAGGCCCCTGACACTGGTCTTTTGTACTCTCAAGCTGCAAGGGAGACTGTCTAAACAAAACATAAAGGCTCTTGGCTATATTTATAACATTTCAATTGCTCATTAACAGAGCATTCTTTTGAAGTTGCTGATTAAAAACTTTCTTCAAGGAATGCTACAGTATTCTGTCTGCATGCAGTTCCTTTTCGTGTAGGTATTCATGCACTGAAGTAAGAAAGAGGAACCTCTTGGTAGGTATCAAACAATTTCCTGCCTGACTTCTGAAGGCTTCTATCAGCAAAATAAATGGAAGTAGTTTGCCTAGTTCATAACGTTTTTCAAGAACATGCCAGATGGAAGATTCAGCCTAATGCAGTAACTCAATAGGAAATTCCTGTGTTCATCTGCTTTAGGAAAACAGACAGGCTTCTTTTTGCCTGTTAGCAGGCTTACTACAGAGCAGTAATCTGGGACATTAGGCCTTTTTTATTGCTTGTGTTGGCGTTCCATACACATCATCTCCTCCCTTTGACTATAACCATGTACAGGTGCATTGTTTAATACCATCCTTCTGAGCTGATGATGGATGAGCTCCCAACACTCCAACATCTATTTCAGCCTTTCACTCATTTAAAGCAAAGACCACTTTGGCAAAATACTTTCTCCAGAAAATAATTAAATGGTCACCCATGTCATAGAATCATAGAATCAACCAGATTGGAAGATGCCTCCAAGATCAGCCAGTCCAACCTAGCACCCAGCCCTAGCCAGTCAATTAGACCATGGCACTAAGTGCCTCATCCAGGCTTTGCTTGAAGATCTCAAGGGACGGTGCCTCCACCACCTCCCTGGGCAGCCCATTCCAATGCCAATCACTCTCTCTGTGAAGAACTTCCTCCTAACATCCAGCCTATACTTCCCCCGCACAACTTGAGACTGTGTCCCCTTGTTCTATTGCTGGTTGCCTGGGAGAAGAGGCCACCCCCCACCTGGCTACAATGTCCCTTCAGGTAGTTGTAGACAGCAATGAGGTCACCTCTGAGCCTCCTCTTCTCCAGGCTAAACAACCCCAGCTCCCTCAGCCTCTCCTCACGGGGTTTGTGTTCCAGGCCTTTCACCAGCTTTGTCGCCCTTCTCTGGACATGTTCCAGCACCTCAACATCTCTCTAGTATATTCAATATAAATTCACATAGTAAGAGCTGAAATTAATGCAAATGGTGAAAATATGAGACTTTGGCACCAGATCAGGCAGCCAGAACAGCTGCTATTCTTTGATTCTGTAATTCATTCTTGCTCTGTTCAGACATTGCTTGAGCAGGAATGCTGTGAGCAGCTTCTCTTAACAATCCATAGGAAAGCAGATTTTCCATGACACGAAAAATGCTGTTACCATCACTTGTCACAGCTCATTAGGTAGTTAATATACAGTTAGATGCTATTTTAATGTCCAGATAGCTCAGTTGATTCCTTTATCTCCTTCTTTAAGGCCTGTTTTCTCAGTCACTAATCCCTACCATCTCAGTAATGCTTAAGTAATCATTAGTAAACACAAAGTACAGACCACGTAGTTTGGTACAGATATGAATGCAGTGTGACTATAAGCTGACCCAAAGCAGTCACTGATCCAGGGCAGTGTTTGTTGAGCTGCCATGGTTCCCTGATGCAGTTCAAATGTGGAAGCAATGTATATAAGCATTCACCTTTACAGCTGTGTCTGGCTTCTCAGCTGGGTTTTATAGACTAGACTGTTTGCCATGATGCTGGAGACTCTTCAGGGTCCATGAGTCTATTGCAGTTGGCCAAATTAAGGTCCTAACTGATATGCTGTGTGCTGTAGGCCTGCCTCATGCTCATGTACTAAGGTACATTCATCACACTTAAGCAGTACAGAACCAGTTCTCTGCACTCTCAACAGTGAGTGGAGGGAAATGGGTACCTCAAAAATGTGGCTTATCCATTGTGTTCTGGACACCTGACTTTGGATGATTACTGAGAAATGTCTTCTCCTCATGGCACTTTTCTGTCCCAGTGACTCTAGAGCTTTGAATGACTAGTTGAGCAGACTAAAGATACCCAGCTTCTAGGCAGCTACCTTCAGGCAAAACAAATTTTATGCTGAGCTTCAGGCTGGTAGCTCATCCCAGGCTTCACTTGTCTGAAGATAAAAATCATATATTTTATTAAATTATTAGAGACATTATACATATTATAAATGCACTTGCTCAAAGGTGCAGCAAGCTTCTATTCTGTAAGGCCCTCCAGCACTTTAATGCAACAGGCTGGAACTCCTGCAGCATTGTTCCTTAAATATAAATATTGATTTCTTGTCATTAGTTCAATATAAATAAAGCAATCACATGAGTATCCCATGTGTTGCTTATCTTTATACTGCTGAAAGTTTAATTTTTAATGCTTGCACATACAGCTAAGGCACTGTAGCAATTATATGTTGTGGTGATGAATAACCACACTGTAGAAGTTACCAAGGAAAAAGCTAAGAGTGTTGACAGATGGCTGGCAAAGTGAAAGTTGGGGATTTTATAACCTGAGAAGCCAGCAGAAAGAGTTTGAGAATGTGGGGTAACATTGGTTGGATGCTTCTGCTCACATTAGCAGCTAACTTGCTAAAGCTGATATTTAAACTTTGGCATTTCAATTCAAGCTAACACCCTGATTGCTCTGAGTTTAGTGGCACATGTCATTAAAGATATATTTTTTTTAATTCAGATTCACTGCCTCTTTTTTTTTTTTAAGTCCTCTGGAGGAAACCATATCTGGAATTTCTCAAGCACACTGTGCTCTGTGTCACAGACTGATGCCTTTCTCAAACTCTATTATAGCCCAGAGTGCCAGACCCACCATTTTTCATGGCAGGCAGCTGCTTTTGCTGGCCATTTTCTTTCCTACCACTTTTCTACATATTTCTACTAACTTCCAGATGTTTGGCAGCTAACGTAGAAAAGTAATTCCAAGCAGGCTGCCAAACCTCTACAAATCCCAGACACGGTGAATGCACAGGTTTTCTCTGATGTGCACTGTGATGCTTCTCCTTCACAACAGCCATATTTGTATGCTCAGAGAATCATGAGGTTTGCAGTGCAAGAATTTAAATACACAAAGGTTAATGACTTCTGGACGAGGTCTGTAGACAAGGAGTACATTGGACATTTCCAGAACACACTCAAATTAGAACCGTAGAATCATAGAATCAACCAGGTTGGAAGAGACCTCCAAGATCATCCAGTCCAACCTATCCCCCAGCCCTATCCAGTCAACTAGACCATGGCACTAAGTGCCTCATCCAGACTTTTCTTGAACACCTCCAGGGATGGTGACTCCACCACCTCCCTGGGCAATTGACACACAACCATAAAGATCTAGTATGCCTTAAACCCATTTTCTTCCCCATTTGCCTTTGGAACTTCAGATGCTGAGTGGGAGGTATGAGAGTATCTGTGCACCTCTGGATTTTTTTTTTTGTTGTTTTAATTTGTAAATCCCATTTAACTAAGTATATAAGGAAGGACTGAGTTAAAATGAGAGGATTAAGAGATCTGCCTAAGCAGCATCTTCAAACACAACATAGTCTTCATAGCACAGATGAGTATGTCAGATGAAAGAAAGTTTGGAATAAGAGCCCAAGTCACTGCTGAGCAGATTCAACAGAGTTAGGGGTAAGCAGCGAGTTTCTAGCTGGCTGCAGTTACTGCACTGCTGGCACTGCAGAGTGGTTGCACTACTTTAAGCACTATCCATAATCTCATGTGTGCCTGACTGTGGCCAACCGTCATCCTGCTAGTCTGTGCATGCTGACAGATCTGCTTTTTTGTACTATGTAATATATTTATTTTATCCTGAAACACTTTTCTCAAGTCAGGTATAAAACATCAAACCAGAAAGCTTCAGAACTTACTGCCAGCTGCATAGCACACCAGTCTCACAGCTATTTTTTAATGCTTTTTTTCCCCCATGGCAACCAATACTTCCTATCCTTGGCTTTCTACCAGAGAAATTATTTAATGTCTCAGTCTTTTAACTTTGAATCACAAGTTGAGTACTAGAAGTGATTTTTAGCATAATTATACACAGAAATTGTTCTCAGGAGTTTATTGAGAAGCTCTAAACTCCACAAAGCTTCTTGAAACTCTTACTATTTTTCAAGGTGGCCATTTACATGCAATTTTTATTTCATCTGTGTAAAGTCCTCATACATTTCTTGTTACCTACACAAAATCTATCCCAAATCATGCATATGTGAATAAGGAAAACCCATCTACACAGCTGGCAATAAAGCACCAGGAACTATAGGCATAATTAAGATTTGCTATCTGATCTTCACAAAGACCTGAATCAAAGTTCACCGCAGTCAGCGAGACACTTCAACTTAATTCAAAGTATCTACCATTAAACAGATGACTTGCATGAAATGGTGGCTGACACTCATAAGCAGAACACAGAATGGAATGGAATGGAATGGAATGGAATGGAATGGAATGGAATGGAATGGAATGGAATGGAATGGAATGGAATGGAATGGAATGGAATGGGAGGGGATATTTCAGTGTAAAGTGACCTACAGAGATCTAGTCCAACTGCCTGACTACTTCAGTGCTGACCAAAAGATCAAGCATATTATTAAGGGCATTGTCTAAATGCCTCTTAAGCACTGACAGGCTTGGGGCATCAACCACCTCTCTAGGATGGCTCTTCCAGTTTTTTACCACCTTCTCAGTGAAAAAAATGTTTCCTAATGTTTCTTTTGCTACTTCTTTCCTTTGACTTCTGCAAATCCTTGTATGTGCTGCCTTGCTTTGATTTGTAAATTAGAGGAGAGGATAAGAATCCCATGTAGAAAAGGGAAAGAACAGAGTAAGACTAGTTAGGTTAGTTAAAAGTTCTAAATGTCGTCAGCCTGACACAGCTCACAGGACCATTCTCTGCTAATTCTCAGATGTGTTTTGTTCCCTCTCTAAATAAGGACTATGCAAGTTAAACAAGAAAGAAAATGGTCAGTTATGCAAATTTAAAAATAAAATAATCCACAATTTGGGAATTCAGCAAAGGCAGCTCTCTGACTATTCGTTTCTTTTGCCAAGTAACAGTAAAAGTTTAAGCATTCCTAAGCATCTGTACAACAGCAAAGAGATTATCAAGATGAAGCCAGGCTCTTCAAAGTGCTATGTGGTGGGAGGACTCCAGACAATGGGTGTAAGCTGAAGAGTGGTTCAAAATGGATTAAGAGAAAATATTTTCACTGTGAGGCTGTCAAGCCATGGAACTAGTTGGCCAGAGAGCTTGTGAACTCCATACCCTTGCAGATTTTCAAAATCCAACAGGATAAATTCTGATCTGATTTCATAGCTGACACTGCTTTGAGCAGGGAGTTGGACTAGAGACCTTCTGAGGTCACTTTAAACTAAATCATCCTGTAATCCTATGGTGGTAAGTGACAGGTGATCAGCTTTTGCCAGAAAAAGCCTCAGAAAAGCATTCAGAGCCTCATTCCAGAACTGTGATAGACTTAGCATATTAAGAAGAGGTAGATGTTTCATATCTTGACTGTAATGAGGCTCTTAACCTGGTACTGCAAGAATCATGTGTGAAATACTCTGGATCTATGTAGGAACCATAATAAATTTTCCATGAAAATTCCCCCATCTCAAGCCCCATTCCCTTTTGTCTTCCCCTGAGGGCCACACTGAAGCAGGCAGGTAGTGATCATGTCATAGCTGTGTTAGTGCTAGTTGTGCCCCATGAGACCTTCTTTCCTGAGAGGTGTGTGGCCTTTCCTCAGAGGACAGGACAGTGAATCAGTTTGTCACATGCTCTTAATGCAGTGGTCTGTATAGCGTGAATGCACATCTACAACATGTTGGAGGACAAACATCAGGATAAAAAATGGTAACAAAGCAGAAAAATGGTCTGAACAAACCAGGATGCTGTTGAAGATGGAAGGATGTCAGGGGCATAGGAATGTGACAGAAGTAAGCAGCACACCCCTCAGAAAAGCATCTACAGGTACTGCTGCATCATAAACAATGAGCCAGCAGACTTCACACTGGGGCACACAAACAGCTTTCTAAAGGCATGAAACAAAGTTCAGTTCAGATCAGCACTGATAAGACGTCAGCTGGAGTACAACATCTATTTTTGGGCACTTCAGTTGAAGAAAGACCAATAAAGAAACAATAGCAGAGCCATGCAATTTTCACAGTTACAGAAAGTGAGACCCATGAGGTAAAACTGAAAGAATTCATTTTAGTCTAGAGGATTGAGAGAGAGACAATATCAGTTCTCAAACAGATAAAAAGCACTGCAGTTCCAAACTGTTCTTCATGTCTACTGATATGGCAAGAAGTAACAGCTTTGAACAGCAACTGGAAGGTAGATGTTAGATTTTGCAAGTAACTTTTGCACTGTCAGGGATGTTATGCAGTGACTCACTGTGATGAGGTCTGAAGAATCAGCGTGACAGCAAGTTTTCCAGGTCAGGTGGGACAAGTATCTGTCAGGAGCTGATTAGATAGAGTGGATTCTGCTCTGAAGCAAGAGGATGAACTGGAAAACCCTTTCAGATCTCTTTTTAAGCAATGTGTAGAGAAGCAACTCCATTGTCCTCATTATTAAATTGACATGAAAAAGGAGAGGGAAATAGACCAGTGTCAGCTATCCAAGTTTCCATAACTATGTGAAATATTTTTTTCACATTTGTTAAAACTGTTCTGGTTTATTTAGAATTAGGTGTAACAGCAAAATGTATATGATGCTGGAAAATTATTTTTCTTAAGGTGAATCTATTTTGTGATTGATAAAAACTTCTTGTAACATAAGTGACAGGGGCAACCGTGACAAAGCAGTGGCTTTGTAACTGCTCATTTTGTTTACACACAGGAATGGCAAGGAGAAGAGAAGAACACTTTACTTAGCTTTATCTGTACTAGAGAACAGCTCTGGCAGCTGCTCTGAAAGCCACCATTTGTCCAAGTCTCTTTACAGTGACTTTCCAAACTCCCCGAAGTTCTCCCGGTGACACAGGTATACAGATACCAAGATATGGTGGCATTTCAGATAGGCTTCAAAACATGCTCCCACTCTTATGTCTTCATTTCAGCTCTAAAGAATCTTTCCCTTACCTTTGCAGAGGTCCTAGTGAAACTGGGGGAAATCACACTTGACGTTTCCAGTACTTCTATGCTTAAATGTGAACAGCACCAGTCCCTCATTTAATTTGCCACTTGTTCTTTATCCACTCCCAAATCCATCAAAGTTGTGGTTTCTAAAGCCTGTCATCCAAGGAAGCAGGAAACTTAGAAATATATATATATATATATATATATATGTATATATATATATATATATATTCTTTTTTTTTAATGTAAATTTTGTTAGAGATAGTTTAATCATCTGCTTATGTTGCTAAAGTACTTTTAATAGCAATTATCTTTTCTTAACACTATTATTCTGTTATCTGACTCCAAGTGCATTTTCTGTGGATGAAGGTTACCACTGTGCAACACAGTGCTCTATGAGTCTTTAATTTTTCTTTCTAAAGAAGAAAATATCTATACCAGAATACTTACAGAAGCATCAGCCATTTCCCTAGTTATAGATAATATACATGGCAAGTACTTTGCCTTTAAAGAAGACAGTGGCATTTTCGTAGCTTTCTTACTTCCATGGAGTTTACAGTGCCAATAAACCACCTCAACACTTACTTAGGCATTTTAAATAACAGTTCTGCTCTAGTTTTGTTGAAACTAGAAGACTCAGTTCAGATGCATCTCCTTTCCAGTGACACCTATGATTGCTTGCTTTCATTTATTCAGTGAACTAGCTGTGTTGACTGATAGCTGGGAAATCAAGTTCACTCCCAGAATTAATTCCATTGTAGTCGATGCAGCAAGGACCAGTTTGACCCATGGAGCTCAGTATATTGTAGAAGGTCATGAAGGCTGTCAGGAGCTCAGAGTTTAATTTAAATAGAGGACCCTCCTGAATCCCAATCCAAATGAGCCTCCTTTGACATCATCATCAGGTCTACACATTAGAAGTGACACTTTGTCAAATGCCACTCAGAGCATTGCTCATCTGTGGGCATACTAAAACAGTCACATGCACGGCTTTAGTCACATGCCTTCCTAGGTTACTTCCATGTATTTATAAGTCTCTCCTCTGTTCAGTGCCAGCTGCTAAAACTGAAGTGGATTTCCTTTCCCTCTCCCTCTTGGGAGCTGTGGATGAAGAAGAGGTTTCAGACTCGTTTCAGGAGTGCCGTAGCAGGATACTGAGGTCAGTGTGGGAACCAAGCAGCTTCCATTAGTGCCAGGGCAGCTTAGCAACTGAAAGCAGCTTCTTGTAGCACATGCCATGCCTGCACGATGACAGGGTGCTGACAGTCACAATAATACTCCAATTATGAAAAATCCTCACTGAATGTAGTGGCTTGGACTATGGTATTTCCTGAAACCCCTTCTAGCCCTGTATTTCTATGCTGTTTGTATAACAAAGCTACAAAAGCAGGTCGAACAAGACAGGAAAAGGGTGGTCTGTGATTCTGGATAGCTACAAGCCATCACAAGGAGGCTCTGGCTTACCTTTTTTCTTATTCATGACTATTTCCCTATAGTGCCTTTACATCGTTTTCAAAGGCATTATTTTTTCCTGCTTTCCATTTCACAATGGAATTTTAGATTCTTATAATCTAAAAACTAACTTGTTTGACATTATGCAGAAGTTCTCAGGACTTGATTTTAACCAGTTTCTCGTGAAACCATGCTCTGTGATTTTCTGCTAACCTACCAGGTCAGTTTCATTAATGTTTGAAAGAAGGAAATTTCAAGGGCTTTCTGTAGAATAGGAGATCTTACAGCATTTCCCATTTTTTTTAGTAAGGTGGACAACTCAGCTACATCCTAGTTCACACTGTGAACAAACCTGGGTATGCATCTGTCCTTTTCCCTGTAATCTAGTTTTCCTAGAAAGAAAGCATTAAGTAACTGTATTTGATGGAATACAAATGATGGTACAAATGCATCTGCTTTGGTCAATCAAGGGACCAAGGCCTCAAAGCACGTAATGGTACACCCCTGAAGTAAGCCTAATACAGCCCAAAGTAATTGAGTTCCTGGAATTCTGTTTTAACAGCAGGAGGAGGCTCAGGGGAGACCTTGTTGCTGTCTACAACTACCTGAGGGGTGGTTGTAGCCAGGAGGTTGCTCTCTTCTCTCAGGTGGCCAGCACCAGAACGAGAGGACACAGCCTCAGGCTGCGCCAGGGGAAATTTAGGCTTGAGATGAGGAGAAAGTTCTTCACTGAGAGAGTCATTGGACACTGGAATGGGCTGCCCGGGGAGGTGGTGGAGTCACTGTCCCTGGAGCTGTTCAAGGCAGGATTGGACGTGGCACTTGGTGCCATGGTCTAGCCTTGAGCTCTCTGGTAACAGGATGGACTTGATGATCTATGAGGTCTCTTCCAACCTTGGTGATACTGTGATACTGTGATCTGGACATAGGAAGGAGATTTAAATTAGTTCCCTGAGCATGGGCAAAATAGGTAAAACACAGCATCATCTCACCTAGCTGGCATGAACACATGTATTTGCTGTCCAGCTTGCCTGCACATAACAACTAACTGCATTAACCACAGCACATGCTGTCTCTTGCCCAGATAGATGGCATGGAAGGCATGGAAAGAAGTGGGCTGGATTAGAACACTTGAAAGGTTAACATACAGAGCAGTGAGTAAAAACAAACAGGACACCAAACTTGCTCAGATACCAAACTAAAAAAAGCCTGGTGTGCTGGATTAGGAACCTTCCCTCCCCACTATTTGAAGTTATGCAGACTAACTCAGATGGTCTGGAAGTAAGATGAAGCTGTATTTACAGCATGGCAAAAATTACAAGCCTATACATACAAGTGTTTGCAATTATATACAAGTTAGAAATAATACAGAAATACCAATTCCCTCCTGGGCAAAGCAAACTGCCCAAAAGGGCTCAAAGCTATCCCCTTCTCTGCTTCTCTCCCCCACCCCCCAAATTATCTCAGACCAACAAACATAAAGGACAGCTTATGTGTTAACTGCTGAGACCAGAGGTGAGATACCAAAACAGAACGGGGTTAATAGAAGAAGTAATTAAATCTAATGACACAGACCAGAGAGAGAAAGGAACAGGGCAACATCCCAGGACAGTGAGAGGACATTGCTTATGTTTTGACTTCTTACCCCTCTCAGCAAACCAATGAATGATATAGACATCATCATTATTTTCTTTTCACAATCAATGATCTAATTTCTCTCATTAAAATATTCCAATCAGCCTCAAACCAGCACAAGTAGTTATAAATGAATTTATATTTCTATGTGGCATTCCATATGTGCTCTGAAAGAATATGAAGAAACAGTAGCCCCAGTTCTTCCATGAGCATCTCTGTCTTTATTCTGCCCTGTTGTCAGAAGTATTTCATCAACTTTAACCTCAAAAATGAGACAGAGCATGAATTCAAAGGAGTTGGTCCAGTGCTAGGATCTCTGAGTGGGTGTGTCACTAGCAGGAAATAAGTACTGTCTGTAAGACTTCAAAGGTATTATGTTCAAGCATGAGAAGGAAGAGACAGTTTTAACAATCTGCAGCTTTATAGACAGCTCCTGTAAAGCATGTAAAATAAATGGTTGGACTGGTCCATCACATTAACATGATCAGCTCATCACTGTATTTGTGCACCCCCAAATCATCCTAAAAGCAATCTATGTGGGACACTGCTGGTGAAAACTCAGGCGTGTGCACTCTCAGCATCCTCTTGAGGCAGTCTAGATGCCCCTTCTGCAGATGTATGCAGCCTGGAGCATGCCCAGCTAGCCTATTCCTATGAGCAGATTCCTAAGAATATATTCCTCCACTCTCATAGCATGCTTCCTTCCCTTCCTACAGATCTTGTTCCTCTGAGCATTTCGTGGTCCTGTCAGTGCAGCAGCCCTCTCATTTTGCAGGCTGACTCTCTGCCAAACAAGGAAGCGGTATCTTAGCTGGATGAATTTTCCTTTCACATTCCAGAGGACTGACAATAGCCCCTCTCTGCTGAAGAGCTATGCTCATAGCCATGAAGGCAGTCAGATCATCTTAGAAGACCCACTGAGACCCAGCACTGGGGTTGTCAGATGATGCCTATATGCCTCCACAGCAACTCACTTGCTCTGTGGTAACAGCACAGAGCTAGAGCCAAATGCTCAGAGGCACAGAGATCTAAATGGCACAAGAAAAAGGATCATTAGGTATACAGCAGCAATCTGGTCATATCAGAAATTAAACTGGAGGATATAGTTAAGATCATGGCAATTGACAACATTTTGCATTCAGGCCATGGCACTCTGAGTAAGAAATGTTCCCTTAAATAAAAGATACTCACAAACTTAATCCATCTTAGTATCAATCTAAAATGGTTGCTGTAGAGACACTTTTCCATAATGCATTTAGGCACAAAAAACCCAAGTTTGTTATAATTTTGCCTGCAATGAAAGCAGAACCTTGCTCTACAGTTTCTAACTCACAATTGAATGTCAAGACACTCATAGCAACCTAAACATCTTAGGAGAGACCCTACCTATTCTTTTCTTTTTCTCCTTTGTACATCTTTTTCCTGTCTATAAAACCTCTTCCCTGTGCCCAATTCCAACTCTGAGCTCAAAAGGACAAGGATTTTTCTTTCTGCAGCGTGCTGCTCACAAAGGAATATGGATCTGATTGAATCAGGCCGTTCAGACACTGTAATTGAATTTTCTAAATAAATATTAATGATAGTAATTTTGCAAAATGCTATGCAATATTACAGTTCATTACCAGGAACTGACTGGAACAGCATCCTCTTTGCAGTGCTTGTTCAAAAGACCCTGCCAGCTTCACAGATTTTGAGAATAAAAAATGACAACTTTAATTTCCCCTGAGATCTGTGGTTACATCTCAAAATCAGCTCTCATCTAAGGCTGCATGTGTTCCAATAAAGCAGGGCATAGGCCTGGACACTGCCACACTTTAATAACCAGTAAACTGATAGCAAGGCTGCTACCTCAGTTTTGGCTCATGCCCACTAGCATTCCCCTGAAGAGTACCCAAGCATGCTTCAGGGATTCGTGTGGGCCAGGGAAGCCTTTCAACAGCAATTATGATGCAGCCACCTGCTCTTCAGGGCTAGGAAGGTTTCTATGTGGGAAAATGCATGTGTTGTAGAAATTGGTGTCAGGGCTGCAGAATGCTCCTGACCTGTTACTGGTGTAACACAGCATAAGTGTATCTTTTGATGGTTCTATTTTATTGTCCCCCAAACAGAAGTTAAAAATATACCAGCTAGGTATCAGAAATATTTCACAT
Organism: Pogoniulus pusillus; assembly: GCF_015220805.1. NCBI lineage: Eukaryota > Metazoa > Chordata > Aves > Piciformes > Lybiidae > Pogoniulus > Pogoniulus pusillus. The sequence goes on from NC_087267.1 coordinate 33,163,135, forward strand.
AATGTTTAGAAGCACATTTTTGGAGGGTTATTTTGACTGTGGTACATAAGCTCTTTTTCTGTGCAGTCCTATAGACTGTTGAATGCCTTATCGTGTGAGAGGTTTGGATCTGTAATGGTAAACACAACATTTGTAGTCATTGCATTTAGTACTGCATATTAATTATGTAGCAGTTTTGTTACTATGGCAATATAATGCATTGATTAAAGAATACTGTGAAGCATTTTGTACCTATATGTTCAGAATAACTTAACATCCAACATGATGAAACTCTGCTTGACAATGCCTGCACCAGCTGCCAACTAACTGCTCCCTTAACTCCTCTCCAAACCAGCATGGATAGCATAAGGGTGGTTTACTCTCCACACTGTAATTAGAAGGGCTAGGTTAGGCTTTTTGTTTATATCCCAGTTGGGACCTGTTTTTCCAGAGGGGTTTTTGCTAGCCCGATAGAACTTGTTGTGGTGCAAAATCTCTATGCTAGTAAGCATTTCAGTTAGCTAATATTACAGTGGTTATAAACCTCTTTGCTAAGGTATTTTATTTCACTCAGAGATCCAGCACAAACTATTCCAGCAAGTGTCTTTTTTCAGCAATAAACTGGATCTACACTGTGACAATATACATTGCTAGTATATAGCCTAGAGGAACTTTGCACTCTGTATTTGTGGTGGCTTTGAGAAATTATCCCCCCAGATAAACCTGAAATCACCAGACAAGCTCAGAAGGTTTGGAAGTAAGATAAAGCTATATTTTACAGCAAGCTAAATTTACAAGCATATATACAAAATATATTTACATGTATTTGTAATTATACATGATTATTTACAATTTAACAGTAATACAGAAATCAAATCCTCCCCCACTGGGTAAAGAAAGCCCAGAAGGGGCCAACATCACCTTCTTCTCTCCCCCCAGATAGAAAACCAGCAAGGCCTCACATGTTATCAGGAAAAGGTCAGTACACACTGTGGAGGAGTCAGAGGTGAAGAAACAGCCAAAGGGTCAGTACCCAAAAGCCAAGAGAGTGGAATTGTTTATACATTGCCATTCTATCCCTCTCAGAAGGCTAATGAATGATATATACTCTATCATTATTTTCCCTTTACAGCCAGTGCCCTGCTCATTCACTTTATATTCAAAAGAGTGTCCAAACTTTTCCTCTCTCCTGTTTACAATTTAGGACTAAAACAGAGTGTTAAGTCTTAAACTGCTACAGTATTCTAAGATGGAATGAGAGATGGTACAACATTGATTATTGTCTACCTAGAAGGATTTTCAATCAAGTTAAGACATCTCAGTTACAAAGCAATAAAACATTTTAACCACAAGAATTTCTGATTTTTCCTACTTCATATTATGCTTCACTTACTCCCCAAGACAACGAGTATCTTGCTCTGACACAGCTTATGTCAACTGACTAAATTAAACCTTGTGCAAAAGATTCTAATTCTACACTTTGGAGATCTAAACAAAACACTGATAAACTTTAGTTGCATAGAAAGTTAAACCCTTCATCTAGAAAAGTTTCATCATCAAGTTAGCTGAGGTGTCCTGCCCATGATTAACACATACACTATCTCTAAGGAAAAGAAACCACTGGATACAACTCATGAAATACTAACTGTGCAATTCCAATTAAGATATAGGTTGTTGCATTGAGCAGATTAAGCTGTATTGAGAAACTTATCCTTCCACATGGTTAATGACATGGTATACACCAAAAATCTCTTCAGTAAAAAATGACTCTGTTTCAGCTGTTAAATTTCACTGTGAGAAAACAAAACATGCTGACTCCAAAGTAGCCCCGCTTAGCTGTCCCTCCAGACCCATACCTCTCTGCAATACAAAGAAGATCCCAAATATTTTTTATTTCCATATACAGTGGACAATATATAGGGACAGGCTGAGTAGTAAAAATGCCAGGAATGCATACCACTGAATAAAAGAAAATCAATAAAACTCCCTTTCTTAAGTGCCAAGCAAGAAATTCTTACCTTGTGCACAGATGGCTGGCACCTTCCCATCTGTTAGTAACTGCTGGCCTCCAACTCCTGCAGGATCCTAACATCAGTCCCCTAAGCATATTATCATGGATGGGGTACATTAAGAGAGATCTGTGTTCTGGGTTCACACAACTATTGGAGCACAGGTGTCCCACTGGGACCTTTCTTCAGTTTAAATCTGTTTGTGGGCATAAGGCACTGAAACATCAAAACCTACCAGAGCAGCAGGACTAGGCTGAGATCTTAGTTAGCTCTTGGGGATATTGAAACAGAAAACTCATTAAAAATGTTGGTTCTGATAAAAAGCATGTCTGAAGATTAATTTTCTCATGTGGTGTACACTGACATGGCAGAGTAGGTAACAGATGCTGATACACACTTCTGGTAGAATCAGAAACTACTTAACAACCATGTAATTCTTCATCGGGTGTTGTGGCAGAGAAGCAATGTTTCCCTTTCAAATTCAAGGCTGCATGCTGCACAGACACCTGCTGTTTTTACTTAAAGCCTCAAATGTTGACATCTGTATTTATAGTGCAGACAAAAAGCATTTTCTAAAGCAAAGCCTGCTGAGAGGTGGCTTTTGCAGAACTGGTGACACGGAGACTACTTTCAAATGACATGCAGAGGCAGGTCTGCCTACCATAAGACACTCAGATCATGTGTAGGATGAGCATCCCAAATATGCTGCTGTTGGCCATCAGTTACTGCCAGCCTGGAGGAACTTGCCTGGTGGCTTACATAAATGTCTATACATAGACACTAATTATTACTAACTGCTAGTAGCGATTGATTAGAACTATGGAGAGCAGCTTTGTTATTTAACTCACTTAGCAGGTCTTAGGTTCCATAAAGTAACAGTAGCAATAACTTCAGTCAATACAGATTTGACTGTAGTACACATGTATAGCATAAAAATGTACACATTATTACAGTATCACAGTATCATCAGGGTTGGAAGAGACCTCACAGATCATCAAGTCCAACCCTTTACCACAGAGCTCAAGGCTAGACCATGGCACCAAGTGCCACGTCCAACCTTGCCTTGAAGTGCCCCAGGGACGGCTACTCCACCACCTCCCCGGGCAGCCCATTCCAGTGTCCAATGACTCTCTCAGCGAAGAACTTTCTCCTCACCTCCAGCCTAAATCTCCCCTGGCACAGCCTGAGGCTGTGTCCTCTCGTTCTGGCGCTGGCCACCTGAGAGAAGAGAGCAACCTCCCCCTGGCCACAACCACCCCTCAGGTAGTTGTAGACAGCAATAAGGTCACCCCTGAGCCTCCTCTTCTCCAGGCTAAACAATCCCAGCTCCCTCAGCCTCTCCTCGTAGGGCTGTGCTCAAGGCCTCTCACCAGCCTCGTCGCCCTTCTCTGGACACGCTCAAGCATCTCAACGTCCCTTTTAAACTGGGGGGCCCAGAATTGAACACAATACTCATGGTGTGGTCTAACCAGTGCAGAGTACAGGGGCAGAATGACCTCCCTGCTCCTGCTGACCACACCATTCCTGATTAAATACAATTGCCACTACAAGGCCAGCTTAGCATTAGACACAGGATGAACTGATTGGGAAATGTAAGGTGAGAACAGCCAAAAGTAAGAAATTGATTAGTATTTTCCACTGACAAAGGCCAGCAAATCTTCCTGGCCATAAGCAACAAACCCACACCTTTCTTTCTCCTACAGAACAAGATCGGTTGGTCATATTATCCCTCCTCTACCTTACGGAGAGTGGGAGAATGCTAGATCAATTATAAGAAGAGCAAGGCTCATGTTTCTAGCCTCCCAACACCTACCTTGAGAGTCTGCCCTCTGAACATAGGTAAGATTTCTTCTCTGGACATCTAATCTTGCACTTCAGGATGAAATGTACTTAAAGGCACTATTAGAGCTCCAGAGAGATTCCACATTGCTGCTGTGTATTAAACTGTTTAGGTAGCACACCTGTGTACTTTGTGCTTTACCTTCCGTTGTATTATTTGTGTAAGGAAGGAAAGATTAATAAAAGCACACATTTATTTCCGAGAATCGAATTTCTCCAGATTGGGTGCCTCCAAGCCCATCGCCTCCCAGCCCGTCTGCCGCAGTGTGTGAGCTGGGCAGAGGCATAACCGGAGAGGAGGCGACGGTTGTAATCCGGCGGGCCCGACTGGAAACGGCCTGGTGCGGGGAGATGGGGATACGGAGGGTTGCTGACAGGCATGCCTGGTCTCCCTCGGGCTGCAGCTCCCGTGAGTGCCGGTACCCTCAGAGCTGGCGGCATTGCTTCGGGTTCCCGAAAAAAAAAAGAAGGGGAAACTTTTCACCGCGGTCGGAGTGTGCTCGTACTCCCAAATGGGACTGCGGGCGACGTTTAGCAGCCGCCAGTGTCCGCCGGGAACACAAACAAGTGTTTCCGTTTCGCCGGTGCCGATCAGCAGTCCAGGCTTTCTCCGCAGCGACCTGCCAGCAGCTCCGACACTGCCGCGCCACGGCAGCGGGCCCGAGGGCGCCCAGCCTTCCGCGTCTCCCCCGGCGCTGGCCCCCCCGGCGCCATCTTGCTAAGGCGCCGCCAGGCGGCCGGCACCACCGGGACCCCGCACAGCCCCGCGGAGCGCGGGAGGAGCGCTGCACCATGCCGAGGGGCAGGGCGCTGTGGAGCTGCTGCCTGCAGCTTGCCGCGCTGCCTTCCGCGGCAGGCTGGTCAGGTGGGAAGCCGCAACCGTTCAACGGCTCCTGTCGGAGAGCTGCGGAGCCGCCGTGGAGGGGGTGGAGCGGCATGGAGGAGGAGGACGAGAGTCCTCAGGGGCAGCAGCAGCCCGGGAGGTGAGTGGCGCTCCAGCAGCAAGTAGCGCTCTGGAGGCCAGGGTCATTGCCCCCGCGCCTTCCTGTGGGCTGGAAGGGACCGAGCCACACCTGAACGGCGGCTCCCGCCCCGTGCTCCTCCGACGGACAGGTACTTGCCCCACCAGCCGTTTTCCAAGCCCGGTTGGCGGCCGAGGAAAGAGGAGCCAGTGCAGCGTAGGCTGCGCACCTGCTCCGAGCGGGGTTGCTCGACGGTGCGGCACCAGGGTCCCGCTGGGTGAGTGTGGCGGGGGACACTGGGCTGAACTGCTGCGGGAGAGGGGCCGAAGTGGGGAGCCGCACCGGCGACAGCCGGGCAGAGCGAGCCCGGGCGTCCGCTCGGAAAAGTTAGGTGGCGGGCGAGGTGCCTGGGGCAGCCGAGCCCTGGCCCCTGGCCGGAATGGAGCTGTATAACCCCAGCTCTGCTGCGCTGTCTCGGCTCTGAGGTAGACGCAGGCTGTGCGCAGTGTCGGGGCTTGCGCTTCCCCTGCCCAGGGAACCCGAGGATCACACCCGAGGCGTGCCGCGGTCGTGATTGACGAACCCCGACTAGCGCCAGCTTCGAAAGCACTTGAGACGGGGACTCTTTCACATGGATGAGAGACATCCTGGATGAGAGTCCTGCCTTCGCTCCCCGCCCTCCGCGCCGCGATGCTTTCGTTTCCCGTAAATTGCCAGTGGAGTATGCTGCAGCAGAGCTCAGAAACAAGTTATGTAATCGCCTGTAAAAAATGCACTTCGTAGTATTGACGGTGTAGGGATTGTAGTCCTTTGAAGAGGAGACACGAATAGATGGTTATCGCGGGCATTTTTTCTTGCGCTGTACAGTGTGAACTGGCAGATATTAACAGTCATTTAATTACTGCACTCGTAATCTCAGTCATCTGCACATGTATCTAGTCAGGATTTAAGGAAAGTATTTGTTGAGTGTCTTGACGATGTGCAGTTAAGTGCATAGTAAACTTACGCAGAAACATTTATTTCTAGTGACGATTGTGATTTCTTTCTCTTCTGTTTCCCGAATGGCGATTATGAAGCAAGCTTTCAATTTTAAAAGGAAGAATGATTTGCACTTACCTATTTTTTCTTTAGTTTTGAAACTACACCGACAAGGGACATAGAAAAGGTAGTGACAGGAAAAATCTTTTTTTTTTTAACGAGAGACCTTTGAAAGAATAATGGGTTTTTAATTCATAGTAGCTGCTTTACCAGTTAATAAAATAGAAAACTTCATTAATTTTATAGGTAAGACTTTCAGGAAATCAAGAAGAAATAAGATTTTTAGATAATGCGATAGTTACTGCAACATCTGCTTTACAAAGGCCCTAAGTTATCTGAAATTGAAAGCTATTATGAAAAGGTAATGGGAATTTTGAATACTTGAATATTGGAAGCCTTGTCTGATTTACTTGCTGTGATGGACACATTTAGGAGAGGAGGAAGTAAGGGATGTCAGGAAAACTCTTCACACATGAATAGCAGTTAATTCGACTCTAGCTTGGCCCAAATCAAAAGTGTTCTGCAGCCTTTTTAAAAGGAAGCAATCTAATACTACTTCTTCCTTTAAGTACATTTGAGGAGTTGCCTCAGCAGACATATGTTATCTCCTCAGCCTTTGTAAGTTCAAGATTGAATCAAAACTGCTGATTCTCTGTCCAGAAGTAGCCTTTATGTTATTTTCTGCAGATGGGAGGCAGTTGTTTTGTCTGCGATGAGAAAAATTGAAATGCTGCCTTATTAATTAGTGGTTTTGTATGTAACACACTTGCTGTGAAACTATTTTTCCCTTTTGTCACATCTATGAATCTCTTCCTGATCTCACTTTTTTCCTCCCTCCCCGCCCTCCCCAATCAGTTGCTGTAAGTATGCGGCTGCAGTGTGCTGGCTAGCACTGCATTCGGAATCCTGCCTCTAATACAGCCAGACACTGTACCATGGTAAAGCAGTTGGGCACTTTGTGTCTAAGTGCAGCTTTGAGTAAAAAGGGTATTTCCGTAGACCAGATGCTGCACTTGGTTTGAATTTTCTTAGCCAGTCTAGAAGAGAAGTGACGTGTTGTTTACTATTTGCATGTAATGTCTTGTTATTTAGTAGCTGTATAAAGGAGGAGTGATTCAGGTTTGAATAGCAAACAGCTGCACCCAAGAAGATAAAACTTACAGAAACTATTCAACAGAGAATTGGGCGCTGCCTGGTGACACTGAAAACACCATGCTGCCACCATGTCCCTGCTGCAGAAAGCAAAGTCTGAGAACTTGCTGTGTTAGTGAAAAGTGTTAAGGAATGTGTATCAAGATGTATGTCAAGAGATTTTTCTGGTGTAAGATCAGTTGCCCTGGTAGTGCTACTGTTTGCTGAGTAAGGCTTGTGATAAGATTTCAGGGTCTATTGCTTATAATATTTGTTACTAGTTTCAGCTGAGGCAGAAATCTCCCATGCTTTGGACTGGCTTTTGACAGAGGGTTTCAATAAGGTTTATCTATTTCTGACAATGAAATTGTGGCAACAAGTTGCTTGTGTGCCTCTCTTTAGGTGTGTTTGAATGAAACACTTTGTTTCCTAAAACACCTATGTACTTAGATGGTGCCTTGAAAATTAGTAGGCTGCTCACATTTGTGTTGGAAAGATGACTTGACTCTTCCATAATTAAAATAACCAAACACCAACCAAACAACTTTTAATGTTAATAGTGGTGTTGTTGACTAACAACCAAAGCTGTCTGCCTTTAATTTAGCAAACATGAAGAGTCATGGGGATAGAATGGAGAATGGTTATATTTAGGAAAAAGAGTTATCATGAAAAGTGTTACTGTGTTGTGACATTTCCAGTTTCTTTGGATATTTGCATTTTGGTGTGGCTGATATTCTACCACTTGGAGTCCCTGCTAGTAACTGTGTCTCAGTTAAAGAACAGTAAGGACTGCTGTATCACATATGCTTTCTGATTTTCCAGTCTGAAGTTTTGGAGATTCAAAGCTTTTATATTTGGGAAGGCTGATGACTTTCTAAAAAGAGAATATTTTTTTCCCCTTATAATTCCATTATCTTAACTGACTTGGAAATTATTTGTATTTCAATAAATTTGAAGTCAGATGTTAAAAATAGTTTGGTAAAACCCATCTATCTATGAGATGTATGTACATACATACACAGAAAGAAAGATAATGCTGTTGGGACAAGTCAAAGTTGAGCTTCTGTTGAAATCTAAGTTTTAGAGGCAATGTAGGGATTTTTTTTTTTTTGTTGTAGAGAAATGTGTTTGGACTTTGAACTGAAGGGAGGGAATCAAATGAGCAAGCTCAGATATGTGTATAATCAAAATTGCATGACTGTCTATTAACTTGAAAATAAAACTGGTTTTGTGCTTGAGTGTTGCTGTACTTCCTGGGCAACTGAAATTTTATAGGGCTTTAAAGGATTATTCTTGGTGTGAGTCTAGAGAAGGTTTGCATAGGAGTTTCTTCCTTTCTGGCATGGAGAGGAAAGGAAAAGAAAAGGCTTAGTAAATGAGGTGGAGGCAGCAATTGTGTAGTTGCAGACATTAAAGTGCCAAAGGTGATAATATAAATGAACTGATGTAGATCCTGCTTTGATACATGAATGCTACATATCAATGTTTTAATATGGCTTCTATATACTTTTACTGAAACAGTTCTTACCTTGCCTTTATGGCCATGTGCTGCAAAGGGGCTCAGATTTCTGCCACAGTGTGCTCAAGTGGTGCCTTAGTTTCTCTACATTTAGTGGTATTTATTTTTAGTCATACCTAATTGACTTGAGATGATAGATGGGAAACCTTTACCCTCAGGATGCAGTGTGAGTTTGCAATATTTTAGAACTTCACTTTAGTTAAGAAAAATGTGTGTTTACAGCTTCAACACTGCACAATAACGTCCTAACCCCAAGATGCGTAGGCTGTTAACTCATGGGCATGGAGAAAGTGTGGTTGAAAAAGATAAATTTCAACATTTGGCTGTATTTTCTAACAGTAGGCCCAATGCTGGGAAGGCTTGCTTCTGTTACTGACTTTAGTCCCATCTGTAGAGCAGCTGAAATTAATGAACTGCTAGTTAGCATAAGTACTTCCAAGAGCAGAGCTGGTGCCATAACATGGAAGGTGGAGTTCAGATTCTGTAGCTGGGGTGGTACAAGTTTCATGTTCACACCTTTGGAAAAGCTGTGTTGAAATTATCTGTAAGTGTGAAGGGTCATCCATGGAGATCGTCATTGCTGTTGGAAGCCAGGGTTTACCCACCCAGCTATGTGCATGTGATATGTGTTGATTTTAAAAGCTGTCTACATGTGTTTGGTGATCCAGTTATTGTCTCATCTACCATAACACAGCTGCAGGGCACAAACTCCGCTTCAGGGTGTTGTCAGCCTGAGTCTTGCAGAGCAGGCAAGAAAAAATTAATTCCAGCTCTTGTGTTTCCAACATTCTTCCCTGTGCATTAAATAGTTGTATGAGTTGTTTAAGAGAGAGCAAAGGAAAGCACTTTCTGTTCTGACGTGGGAATTTGACTCTTGCTTTTCTTGGGTGACTGCTTCAGCAATAGCACAGAATTACATTGCTCTTGTGCTTAATGGTAATGATAGCCTAGGCTGCTCTTTTAAATGTGACAGATACTTTTGGATCCTTTTATTCCAGACTGTGGTAAAAGATGAGGGTAGAAAGGGAAATAATTTAGTGAGTCTGTACAGCTAAAGGAATTGGCTTCTCTGGTCAGCCATTTCTGTTCATATGTGGTCCCTATGGATAGCTACTGTCAGGGAGCGTAACCTAAACGGTATGCATGTAACAGAAATGTCTAGAATGTAAAATGCACTTCATAAACACGTTTGGGAACTACAAAATAACCACATTGGACAGAGAGAGTCAGCTGGGGTGCCGGGAAAAAACAGGAAAACAGTTGTGCACAGTTCCAGTAAGAGGCATCTTTATGCAGTTGATTATAATGCCCTTAGCTGATGGGATTTAACCGGGGGGTGCGAAGCAGTTGGCTCCAGGTACTAATGATGGGCCTGACTACAGCCTGTTTGCATTTGTATCCAGAGATATATAAGGATGTAGCTGATAGGCACCCCTAATGGCTATGAATAACTTTCTGTTGGCTTAGTTCCCCTAATGAATGCCAGGAGAGTAGAGTTTGCAATGTGTAGTAACAGGAGTGGTCTGCCTTTTAGGTTGTAGGTAGCTATTGAATTTGCTTGGGTGTAATATGAAGAGACAGAGTGCAAGTAGCAACAGTACTAAATGTGGATGAAGCCTTGGATAGGGAACAAGTGGAAAAGTAAATGTATTAAGGGTAGGGGCCATTGTTGAACCTAACTTGATGGTGTAGCTGATCTCCATTAAGTGAATTCTGAGAGGGTATTAATGAATGACTTTTTAACAGCAGTATTGGCATAGGTAGGCTTTGTTTACAGCAGTATATTCCTGTTCTCAGTCTTCCCTGTCCCAGATGATTTTGTGGTATAAACACTTGCATGGCTACACAGTAATATGAGTGAAGAGGGGATGACCAGATAAGAAGTGACTATCATTTGGATCAGTTTCTTGAACTAATTCACCATATGGACACATTTGTTTTGACAAGCCTAGGGGAGCAATGGGTGCAGAAATTGATTGGCACATGGTAGTGGCTGCTGAAGTAATACAGGTGTTGTAGGAAAAGATCTAACACCAGATGGCCACATCTGGTTTATTTATAACTGTTTTCTCTGGTATATTTGAATACAACTTTGCTTTGTTTTACCATTGAACCTTAAAACTGGAGAAGAATGGTAAAGGATTCATGTATTTCTATGAGGTTGCTTCTGGAAAGAGCTGTTTCTGTTCTACTCAAGTACTTATCTCTTTTGAACAGTACAGAAAAATCACTGTAGAGTCAGGATCCTTTATGGATTTGTGGAGAACACAGAAAAGCTGACCCAGCAGCTTGTAGCTGTGCTATGAAATGGTACAGCCAAGAATGGAATAAGGGTGTACTAGAATGGATTTGTCTCTGTGTGGATATTTGGAAAATACAGGAATAGTGCATCATATGGAATCCCAAGCTGGCTGTTAAAATACATACAGATGTCTGAAGAGTGGCTATCGTGGGGCTGGAACCAGTCTCTTTTCAGTGATAAGATCAGGGGCAATGAATGTAAACTCAAACACAGGAAACTCCATCTTAACATGAGAAAAAATTTCCTCATTGTGAAGCCTGGAACAGACTGCCCAGAAAGGCTGTGGAGTCTGTTCTGGAAGTCTTCAAAACCTACCTGGGTGCATTCCTGTGTGACCTGCGCTAGGTGATCTTTCTCTGGCAGGGGCTTTGGACTTGGATGATCTGTGGAGGTCTGTTCTGACCTCTTAATATTCTATTAATGGATTTTTTTTACAATATTTATGATATTTAATAGGAAATCTCAGATACTAAATGTATAAATCAGCAAGTTGCAAGCTTGAGAGATCTTTTTCTGTGTGTGAAACTCTGAGATCAAGAGCACCTGGAGTAATTGCCATTGCAGTTGTTAAAAATGTGCATAGTGAAAGAATACTTCCAAATTGAGTAGCAGTATATGGTCTGCAGAAAGCTCAGCTTCTTGATTTGGTAAGTCTGCAGTCATGTGATGAGCAGCCTGAACTACTACACCATGAAAGTTTAAGTCCATTCAGAATTTCCCACTCTCAAACTGTTCATTATTTAAAGCAGGCAATTTCAAACCTGAAGGAAAAAAATAAAAACACAGCTAAAACTTAGCTGGCAGTTGTTTGATAGTTGAGAGTGCAGCAGACTTTTTTCCAAATAATTCCTTATGTTCCCTAGTGTTTGCAAATGTTACCTTTCCTCTTTCCTGGCAGATGATTTTTTAAAAGATTTTTTGTTTGATCCTTTTTTTTTTTAAACCATTAAAAACAGTATGTTGAAAGAAAATGTTGTGGTTGTGCAGCAGTCTGTGGCTTGCAGAAAGCTCAGACTCTTGCTTTGGGAAGGCTGCAGTGGTGTGAGCTTGCTAGGAACTGTGTGCTTTCCCCTTGGTGTGTAGTGCAGCCCAGTTCTGGATGTAGTTCTGCAGAAACACAGTGATGAGAAATGAACTTATGGCTTCAAAAATAGAGAGAATTAGGGATATTTGAAAAGCTGTGAAATGTTTTCAAGGTAAGTATAAACCTTTCTGAATCTTGACGAGTTCCAGGAAGCCAGAGCTTCATAATAACTCTTTCTTAAAATTTATGCATTATGGATTTGCCAAATAAAGACCACATTTCTGTGTGGAAAAGACAGGTAAGTCTGTTCTAGCAGACTGCATGGTCAGTAGCATGTCTGTGCATGGCTGCTTCGGGGGAGCTACATCATTCCAGTTATGGAATAGTGGAGGTTAGAGGAGGATGTCTGGAAAAGATGAAGACTTGCAAAAGAGATTTTATATTGATGTATTTCTTCAAATAACGTTAATTTGGCCTTAAGCTCTGTTGCTTAAAAGATCATTTAAACAGGAAAATGTTAATGTCAGAGTGCTTCTTGTAATAACATTCACGTATTCTGTTTCTGACCTTCATTTGGAACAGAAAGCAAAAGTATCAAAACATTTAGTTAAGCTTTGCAGTTATTTTCCTAACTAAACAGAAGGCTCAAAGCCAAAATAGTTGTATTCAGTTATTTTGTTATATAAGCAATGTTAAAATAAATCATTGGCTAGTCTAGAGTACCTCCTGACTGATGATTTCCTTTAGTTGGTGTGCCTCAGTACCTTTCGTTTTCTGAGTTCAGTTGGGTTGTGTCTTGCCTGAACCCCTCTTACAAATGGTGACAATCCTCTTGCCCTTGTTTGGGGATAAGTCACCTCATCCTCAAGGATGGGTTCAGATTGGTAATTATTTTGAGTAGAGATTTTCTTCTTTGTTTAAAAGTTTGGAAAACTGAAGATTTCTTGTGAAACGTGACAATAATGATTATTCACTAGACAGGACTCCTTTCCCCTTGCCCCTCCTGAGTGAACACAGCTCTATTCCAGTTTGATTTTGGTGTGTGTATTGCTTATGATTTGGCTGACAGTCTGCTGTGTGAATTTCTCAAGTACCAAACTATTATTTTTTTTTTTTTTAGGGAGAAAATTTCAGGAAAATTGGGTGAAAAATCAGCTCACTTCTGGTTGTGTATATTCTAATATTTGAAATATAGCTGCCGAATCTCCTTGTCTGTAGGTACTTTTCTTTTGTGAAAGGGTAAGAATGTCCTTGGGCTACTAAATGCTTCAGGTTTTTTTTAAGCTAATGATTGCTGCCATTCAAGAAATTATCTCCATTTTTTAATAAGAACAAATAGATTCTTTTGACTATATTCCATGAATACCGTAGGATATATTTTACCAGTTTAAACAAACCAGAAGTGAACTCCAAGACTGATGCTTCGAATATAAAGTACATCAGGAATACTTTGTCAGTTGTTTGTAAATGTGCCCCTTGCTTTATGCATGAAAACTGTTTTAAAGTATTCTGCGACTGCAGAGCTCTTTTATCCCTTCAGCTGCTTATGGAATACTAATGATAGTAATGTATGTGCTTCATGGGGAAAGTATGTTGGCAGACAGATACCTGCAGTGCCTTAAATGCCTTGGCATTGTCTTTGTTTAATAAGCATAGTTGATCCCCACTTCCCTAGAGGTTTATGCTTTCAGAATAAGATCAAAGGCTTATATGAAAATGTAAGCAAAAGTAGAATTCACCTATTTTAGAGATGGATGAATAGATAAACAGCAGCTTAAAAATAAAACCTAAGGCACTTTGCTCTCTAATAGAATATGCCTTGCAGGAACAGTAATTACAGTAGTTATATATTTTAAAATCAGACATCTGAGCTGTTAACAGAAGAATTTCCTGGAATTAAGTACCTATCTGATTAAACTTTTGTGATTTGTTTTCATGATGCTTTCTAGAAGAGTGGGTGGTTTATGCTGTCTCTGCTTTGCTAAATTAATAAGCCGAGTTGGTATTGAAGCTGCTCTTTGAGGAATGCAAAAATCCCCAACCCTCCTAAGGTAAAGTAACAGTTAAAATATCCATTACCATTTTGGGGGGTTTTCATCTGCCTTTTTGTTATAGCCATTCTTTTTGTTACCATTTATGTCTACTTAAAATGGTGCAGGGTAAGCTGGGTGACTGTTTACTGAAGGCTTTTGTTCCAGTAACTGTTCAGTGGCAGCTCAGTTAAAACTGATGCAGATGTGGACTCTCATTGCTAAATAGAAAATACACAATCAGGGTGTTTTCAGTAAAACTAGAGGGAAACTAGAGTACAGAGCAATTCTGTTAAAAGAGGACTGTGACCAAAGGCATTCTGTCAGCAGTGTTTGCTGATTGTTGTTCAGGCTGCTTTATTAGAAGTGGATTTGAATGTGTTCATGTTTTTTCTCTGTTTTATGGCAAAATAACGTGTGTGTTTTAAAGATGCTGTCACAATATTTATCAGTTGTCACAGCTGTGCAACTGACACTTTGCTTTCTCTTTAGTAACTGATTGCTGCCAGTGTAGCAGGGACAGGCTGTGCATCTGAGCTTGGATCACCCCCGTAAATGCATTTGGGTTCAGTTTGCTAACATTTGTGTACAAACCCTTGGCTGCAAGGGTTGCAGTTTCTGGTTCCTTGTCATTAGGAGCTTGAGTGGCACACTGAGTCATGAAAGTTCTAAAAAAAAACCATGTGGGCTTTAATTCTGTTCTCTGGAAACGTTGAGTGGACTGGCTTTGCTGCCTCAGCCCACTGCTTCTTATGTGAGTACAGAGATGAAGTTTGAGTATCTGAGTTGATGAAGCAGTAGATAGGCTGTAACATATCAGGGAGACTTTTACCACAGGACAAACTTAACAGTTTCATATTAAAACTTATTCCTGCACCTAAGCAGCTTGCCATGCTGTGTGTTTATGATCTGTTGAGTTACAGATTCACAGAATGTTAGGGGTTGGGAGTGACCTTGAAAGATCATCCAGTCCAACTCCCCCTGCCAGAGCAGGACCACCAAGGGCAGGCCACAAAGGAAAACATGCAGGCAAGCTTTCAGTGTCTGCACGGAAGGAGATTCCACAACCACTCTGGGCAGCCTGTTCCAGGGCTCTGTCACCCTCACAGTGAACATGTTTTCCCTTATGTTCACATGGAACCTCCTCTGCTCCAGCCTGTACCCATTGTCCCATCATCAGAGCTTGGCTCTGTCCTCCTGACACTGCCCTTCAGATCTTTATAAACATGAATGAGGTCACCCCTCAGGCTGCTCTTCTCCAAGCTTAAAAGATCCATCTCAGCCTTTCATCACAAGGGAGATGTTTCACTGCCTTCAGCATCTTCATGGCTCTGCACTGTACTCTTACAAGCACTTCGCTGAGGTCCTTCTTGAACTGAGAGGCCCAGAACTGGACACAATATTCCAGATGTTGCCTCACCAGGGCGGAGGAGGAAGAGAACCTCTCTTGATGTACTCAGAGCCCTTCTAATCCAACGCAGGATGCCATCAGCCTTCTTGGCCACAAGGGCACGTTGCTGGCTCATGGGCATCCTGTTGTCCACCGGGACCCTCAGGTCCCTTTCCCCTGTGCTGCTCTCCAGCAGGTCAGTCCCCAGCCTATTCTGGCCCATGGGGTTATTCTTTCCCTGGTGCAAGACTCTACAGTTTGCCTTGTTGGATTTCATTACATTTTTCCCTGACTAACTCTCCAGCCTGTCCCGGTCTGAGTGAATGTCCACACAGCCTTCAGGTGTCATCTTCTAGTTTTTATCAGGAAGAGTTTGTAAGCACCAGAGAGTTGTGCACTCTTTAGTACAGCAACCAGTTAAAAATAAATCAGGCTCTTAGAATAGTAAATTTACATTCAGCTGAATAAAGTCCATGGAGAAACTGGAGCATTTAGCTTAAACTGGATTACTTCAGCAGCTTTTAAAATGAAATGGGGATTTTTGTTTTCTCCACCTTAGAAATAGAACTCCATGTTCATAAACTCTGCAACACTTCAATGCAGTTTGGAATAAGAAGCTCTAGCTGCTGAGTTTGCTGTTCTCTAAGGAACATGGCAGAACTGGGACTTAATAGAAACAAGCTTTGCTTGATTATTTTCTCATTTTTGCTTTTCATTGTGGAATTAAAAGCACATATTGCAACCATGATTTATTTGAGTTGTTCCTATTTTCTGTGGCCTTTCACTGGTCAGTTTGGTTAAACATGTATTAACATTATATTTAAAGCTGTGGATTTGCTGTTATTGCGATAAGCTGTTGGAGAATATAGGACCAAATGCCTTTTGTGTTCTGACTTCTCTGCATGGAAGTGCATTTTTTCAGTAGAGGTAATGCTACATGAAGATCCTCCTCTTATTACAGGAGAAAGTCCCTAGATGGGCAAATGGTAGCATATTCTAATTTCAATGTCTCTTGAACAGGTTTGCAGGATCATGTTACACTGTGCATTAAACCTCCCCAGGTTTCAAGAGCAACTTCCATCTTTGTTGCCAAATGTAAATTGAGGCACTCTTCCCCGCACTCTTGCAACCTTGGTGTTAGTATTTGAAGCCCTGCATACTAGTGATGAAAATTCTGCCTGAACTAAGAGCTCATCTCCTGTCGGCTTGCCACAGCACGTTTTTAAGTGCTTTGTGTAATTGAAGCTGTTTTAAAAATACATGTTGTTGAGGAAGAAAATGCAGTAAATCATAAGAATAGCAGAGTTGGTTTTTAGTATGCATGAGAATATTTGGTGTTATGGATATTGATGTTGGTCCAAGAAAAGGCTGATTAATTAAAAAACTGTTTCAGTTCTCCAAAAGCCATGGATGAGAAAACAGAGGAGGAGCAGCCTTTGACTGTGTCTAACCAGTACCCTAAAGAAGCGGTGAAGAGGCGTCAGAATTCGAGCCGAGGCTCCAGGGGCAGCGATTCTTCCAGGACCTCCAGGAAAAGCTTCAGGCTGGACTACAGATTAGAAGAGGATGTAACCAAATCAAAGAGAGGCAAAGATGGGAGGTTTGTCAATCCATGGCCAACATGGAAATCGCCGACCTTTCCGAACTTTTTGAAATGGTCCCTCATGGAAAAGAATAACAGCAATGTGCCATGCTCAAAGCAGGTAAACACTTGCGCGCTTCCTGTTCTTGGTTGATGTTGCCTTTACCCCTGCTCTAATCAATGAAATAGGACAGTTTCTAATACCTTCTGGAGAATTCTCCAAGTCTTGTTTTTCTGATTGTATTATCACTTTATTTTTTTCCAGAAGGTTGGCTAATACTTTCTGCCTCTCTAATTTTCTTCCTCCTTTTCTGTTGGTGCCACACCTTTTGATTTATCCAGCTCAATTTATCACACAGTATCACAGTATCATCAGGGTTGGAAGAGACCTCACAGATCATCAAGTCCAACCCTTTACCACAGAGCTCAAGGCTAGACCATGGCACCAAGTGCCACGTCCAATCCTGCCTTGAACAGCTCCAGGGATGGCGACTCCACCACCTCCCCGGGCAGCCCATTCCAGTAGCCAATGACTCTCTCAGTGAAGAACTTTCTCCTCACCTCGAGCCTAAATTTCCCCTGGCGCAGCCTGAGGCTGTGTCCTCTTGTTCTGGTGCTGGCCACCTGAGAGAAGAAAGGAACCTCCTCCTGGCCACAACCACCCTTCAGGTAGTTGTAGACAGTATTTACTGAAACAGCAAAAATGCCCCCTAGCTCTACGACCAAGCTGGAAATCTTCCATTCAGTATTTAGCAAAGGGCTCACACTTTTCATTTGTATTTTAGGTGACTTGTGAAGCAAGGAATTTGATCAGCTTTGTGGTCAGGAAAGCAATGTTACACATGATGGTCGGAGGGGTAAGGGTTTCTTTAAGGATGTGTTAAGGGAGAAATAATCTTAGCTGTAATTGCTCTATGATAATAACTGACTGAAGTCCTGCTTCTAGACATTGTCTGCACCTTGTAGAAGTAGCAGTGGCTGAGCCTCAGTGTGTGCAGCTTTCTAGACAGTGGGCCACACTACGATACTGGGCCACATCTGTGTAAAACCTACCCCATGGTGTTTGCAGTTGCCTTTGACCACTGCCCTACCCTGTATGCGCGCATTACAGGCTTCGGATTTTACCAGCACTACTTGGAAATCTGGTTAGTGACTGCAGCAGCTGGAAGATAGACCAAAGGCATACTGCAGATGCAGGATATACAGCTTTCTGCTGGCACTGGAGAGCTGCAGAACTCCTCTTTAATTTACAGATTATCCCTGCAATGAAGGATGATTACAATGAAATCTACACTGTACCACTTGTAAAGCTGCCTCTCTGACCCAGCCAGGGTTAATTTTGGACTAATTTTATTGCTTTGTATGTGATTTTTTTTTTAATTAAGTGCCTGCAATTATTAAGGATCACAGTGACATAAATCAGAAGCAGGAAAACCGTAGATAGGGATCTTGAGTCCTCTGCCACTGTGGTGCTTGTCCATTTATGTTTGTTCCACACCTAAATCAATCTGTAAAGCACCCGTGAAGTTGTTTGATGTTCAAACTAAGGGCTGCATGCTTTTTTAGCCCTACTAGATAGCACATCCCTCAAGTAGACTCCTTCAGTTTCCACACCAAGTGTGCCTAGTGACACCCTGTAGTGATGGGCAGGTTAACTTTATCTGTAACAAGGACTTTGCATATGTGGGAGAAAAAAACAAAGGAAACAAGAGGCTTGTTCCCAGCTCTGTACTTCCTTGTGTAAAGCTCTGAATATTCTAACCATGTCTTCACAGCAGGCCTATGTGATTTTTCAGAACACACAAACTTCCTGCGTTTCCTTTACAGCCTTTATGAATGAGTTGTTTTCAGTGATCTTGGGTTTGTTATATCAACAGTTGAGATTGTTCCCGTTTCTGTAAAATCCAGTGGTATTCCAGTATGCACCAAGTGCCAAAAGTCCTAAGCTAATTAGCTAGTCCTACCAAAGCCTGTCATGTGCTGCTTCTTGCTTTGCATTAGGAAGGAAAGAAGAGCATGGGAGGGGGGAAGGGGCACCACAGGAGGAGTTTTTGTATGACTCCTGTGATGAAAACAAGATAGCATTAGGCATGTTTGGCTTCTGTTGGTAGCTGATCTGGGGGTTGGAGGTCCTTTCCAACCCAAACCATTCTATGACTTGACATTTATACCACGTTTCAAAGATCTGTTATGGTTTGTTTCTGTCTGATACTAATACTGTGCTTACTCTTGTGTGAATTAAGTGATTGCATTGTACTCGCCTTACACTGAGCTTTCCAGAAGGTTCTCCATTTCTTGTTTCTGGAGACAGAAACGAAACTTTTCCAGTAGATGTGTCTTGTCCATTAATTCTCAGAAAAAGCAATTTCATCAAGATTTTATTCTTTACAGTAGGCCTGTGGGGAGTGGAGGCGTGTGTGCTTTTTCCCAGCACTTGCCCTCTAAATCAATAAAATATTATGGAGAAAGTAACTTTCCTGAAGCTGTCAGGACTGCTTTAGCAAGGGAAAACCCAGGCTCCTAAAGTGTCACAGCATCGGCTGGATTGTAAACAAGTGGGAAGGCAGCTCTGTAGAAACTCCCTGACAGTGCTAATCTGTCCTAGACCTAGAGAATAAGAGCAGCAACCACTGCAGGGAAAAACCTGACTAGGAACCAGAGGTGCTGGGACATCTGTGATTACCAGGAAGAGAAGTGTGTTAGCAGTCTGTAGGAGCTGCCTAGCACAAGAAAAACTTTCTCAAGTGATGCGAGGTGTTCAGTCCAGAACCATTTGGCAAGAGAGCCTCAGATGTAATGTGGCAGAACTAGAGATGGTCAGGAACTCTGAAAAGGTTTTGTTTGGGTTTCTTTAATAGGAAAACTCCTGCATAGGCATCTCAGCCAAACTGCAGTGAAGACCATAGCTCTGGTTCAAAATGAGACAATGAGTGGTGGCTGAACCATGAGTTTCAGTAGATGTTGTCTACCCACGGCTTCCTTTGTGCCAGCTTGAAGCTACACGAGTCAGATTTGAAAGCTGGCCAAACTGAGAGCTGTCTGTTTTCTTCCTCTGGGTTGATGTTCAGCTGGATCCAACCCAGCCTAAGTATTCACAATGGAAGAAGAAGGGCGGTGGGGGAACGTTTCCATAACTTTGTTCCCCAGTGTACAGATTCAGCTGATTTTAAGTCATTCATGGGACTGCATCCTGAATGTACAGGGAGATCAGTATAGTGATTTATTCAGTAGTCATGAAACTTTAATTACCTTGAAGGCCTCAATAAACATCAGAAGAAGCACACCTAAGCACCTTAAGGTCTGTCTTAAAGTGGGTTTGTGTTTAATGAATGCTCTTGAAATTCTTGGCAGGATGGGAAGAGACAGTTGTAAAAGCTCCCATCAGGCAAGTGAGGATCCTTCCATGTGCTGCTTCTGTGTGTCATGGGGAAAAAAAGAGGGGCTAGTAAAGGCTGTCAGAGCTTCTGCGGATCTCTGCTGGAACATGGGTTTCCCTTTGATCTGTGGATTTGTGACTTACTTGTGCTAGGGCTTAGAGGATGCATCCTTTGGTTGCACAAGCTACGCTGGTACTAACAGGTGGTACAGTAACAGTGTTTTCCAGGTCAGGAAGGTCAATCAACTGCAGAGCCTTTCCTAGGATGTTGGTGGTGCCTTGCAGTGCTTTACCTGCAGTGCTTTCAGATTCCTACTAGTAGATCTCTTCACCTAATGGGATGCTCTCAAGCTCTCTCTCCTCTCTTAACAGAGAACTGAAAACAATGTTACAAAAACCTAAGGTGAAATTAGGAGGAAGTAACGCGAAAAATGATCATTATAAAGGCATCTGGTTTGTGTTTCAGTTCTCTGGTTGCCTAAAAATAGAAAGAAAATGCAAATCTTGACTGGAATGATTTAAGCCTTGTATGCAGCTTCTGTTCCATGGCTAAACGTGTTCTGAAATCTCATGCCTGTTGTGTTCTGTTTTGCTAGGAACTCGACAAAGAGCTTCCAGTTCTAAAACCTTACTTTGTTCAAAATCCTGAACTTGCTGGAAAGACAGGAACTGGTCTACGAGTGACATGGCTGGGCCATGCCTCAGTGCTGGTCGAAATGGATGAACTGATTTTTCTTACTGACCCTATCTTCAGCCAGCGAGCTTCCCCCACACAGCTGCTGGGGCCCAAGCGCTTCCGAGGCCCACCGTGCTCAGTGGAGCAGCTGCCCAGGATCGATGCGGTGGTGATCAGCCACAACCATTATGATCATCTGGACCACAGCACTGTGACAAGCCTGAACCAGCGCTTCGGCAGCGAGCTGCGCTGGTTCGTGCCCCTGGGGCTCCTAGGCTGGATGCAGAGGTGTGGCTGTGAGAATGTGATTGAGCTGGACTGGTGGGAGGAGAACTGCGTCCCTGGGCACGACGCTGTCACCTTTGTCTTCACCCCTTCTCAGCATTGGTGTAAAAGGACTGCCACAGATGACAACAAGGTTCTCTGGGGCAGCTGGTCTGTCCTGGGCCCATGGAACAGGTTCTTCTTTTCAGGAGATACTGGATACTGTGTTGCTTTTGAGCAGATAGGTAAAAGGTTTGGACCTTTTGATCTTGCAGCCATTCCCATTGGAGCTTATGAGCCAAGGTATGAACCCCAAATTTTGATCAAAATACACAAATTAAATGATACACTGGTGACCAAAAGTACACTCAGCAGTGAACACTGCAGATGTACTGTGCGATGGGTGTACAAGAGCACATAGAGGCAAGAGGAGAAAATTACTGAGGCAAAAGGAATTGCTGAATGATTAAAAAGAGCAAGCAATTCAAGGTGGAGCTTAAGTGTCTGTGGTGCTTGCCTGTGTATGTCTGATGTTCTTGGAGAGGTTTTTCTGTGGTCTTAAGCACAGTAAGGAGCTGACTTTCTTCCATGAAAATTGTTGAGTGAAAGTCTGGAATTTCTTTGTGGGTGTTTTTCTGGAATAGCATCACTTAGTCCAGCCCATTCAGATGTAAGCAAATTGCTGCATTTTTCTCCTGCTTCAGGGTTTCTTCTTGTTCTGCATCTTCTCTAGAACTAAGGATGACTCCTTTTAGAGAGTGTCAAAGATCTGCTTGGTTAGGCATCTGTATCCTGCTCATGATGGAGTATCTAAACTGTTAGATGACAGTGCTCTTGTAGTGCTGGCAGCAAAACATGTCTAGGCTGGGAAAAGAAGGTGGGAGTCTGAATAAGGCAGTAAAAATCTGGTGTCTTTCAAGAACTGCCAGGGTCTTCTACTTTTACCCCATCCCCTTAGGCTCTTTTCTGAAGCTTGCACTTTTTGGTGTGCACTGCTAGCATGGATTTTCTTCAGGGATGAATTTAGGTCCGTGGCCTTAAGGTGCCAGTAATATGTGCTAAAGATGCTGATAAGGAAAAATCCTATTGAAAAGGGGAGTGAAATGCATGCACTACTGGGTATAGTTCAGCTTCTTGATTTTGAGTGTCCTGTGCGTTGCTCTATCACTTGATAAGGTGAGCAAATACATCTCTGCAATTTACTCAATGAAAGTAAAGAAGAAAGTTTGCTCTGAGTTAAATGACAGACAAAATTGCTTTATGTTTTGCTAGGTGGTTTATGAAATATCAGCATGTGGATCCTGAAGAAGCAGTAAGAATCCATATTGATGTTCAGGCCAAGAAGTCTGTAGCAGTTCACTGGGGGACCTTTGCTTTAGCAAATGAGGTAAACATCAACTCTGCATGAGTTCAGCTTTCCTGAATGCACAGCCACGGATGGAGCTTTGCTCGTGCAGTTTAACCCATCTGTCTGTGTACTTAACTTTCCACTCATACAGAGGTTATGGTTTGTCACTGTGTGTACTGCAGGTCAAAACAATGCTAAGCTTTTCATACATAATTACAGAATGTTTTCTGTGGTTAAGATTAATTTGAAACTGCAAAGTTACTGAAACCAGTGTCAGTGACTTCTGCTGATCAGAAGCTCAGGAACATGAAAGATAAGGGGGATACATACAGCAACAAAGGTGAACT
Source organism: Pogoniulus pusillus (assembly GCF_015220805.1). Taxonomy (NCBI): domain Eukaryota; kingdom Metazoa; phylum Chordata; class Aves; order Piciformes; family Lybiidae; genus Pogoniulus; species Pogoniulus pusillus. The sequence goes on from NC_087267.1 coordinate 33,185,951, forward strand.
GAGCAGTGCATCCCTTGGAGGCAATAAGAATTGCATGCCTACAGATTATTGCAGTGTACTAATCATGTCTGCCTAGTAAATACATTGAACAGCTGGTTCACCATTAAATACAAGCAAGAACAGGAAAAAATGAGCGAGTTGGTGATTATTTTTTTTTTCAAATAATACTTAGTTGCCCCCCTTGGTATTAATTAAGAGGTTACCCAGGTACCTTCAGGGTGACTAACACATGCCATGAAAGGGCAGCGTCTTGTCTGCTATGATGCACCTTCTCTGGTAGCTGCTTTTCAACTTTGTAGTAGCAGCACTACATTCTGAAATTCATCTCTGATGCTGTTAAGCTTCGTTCATCTGATGCATTTTCTCTACCTGAGGTAGAACACTTTTTGATGCTTTCAGTAAGCCCTGTCACTGGTGCCCACAGTACAAATGCTGTTGTGTCTTCAGAAGCATGGAAAACTGAAGGACTTCTCCCTGATGGTGCCTTTTCTGAAAGCTAACAAACACAATGAAGTACCCTCCTGGGGAATCCCTTGAAATGGCCCCAGTTTTTAACCAGTAGAGCTGTCTGCTGTTTCACTACATGAGGGAAAACACCATCTCTGAGCTGCTGACACCTCTCCCATGTTTCTGTTTCTAAGGGGTTTAGTTTAACATGCTGCAGAAGACTGAGCTGTGCCTTGCTGGTTACTCTACACCTGTAAATCAGCATTCCTAGCCTTAAGAAACTAAAAATTAAACATTTTAATTTGACAAACCTTTTAGGCAATGTTTGAGATGTAAACAAGTCCTTATTTGGAGTAATTATTTTTTTCCCCTGAGTGCTGCACTGGTATCTTTTTCCCTCATCTTACTCTTATTTTTTTTTAGTACTACTTGGATCCTCCAGTTAAACTGAATGAAGCTCTTGAACGATACGGCTTGAAAAAGGAAGACTTCTTTGTCTTAAACCATGGAGAATCACGAGACTTGAGTACAAATGATGGGTTTGAATAGCAGCAGAGCAGGAGCAAATCTTCACAAGCCCTGTTTGATTTAAACTTAGCAACTAATCCTACAAATAATAATTATGATGTACTTAATGAAGTAGATTTTTTTCGGTGAATTGGATTTTTAGGTGCCAGGCTTGCCAGTTTCAGAACTAAAACTTGTATACAAGTTTTGTGATAAATTTTACTAATTCTGTTGTTTAGAGGTTTTTGAGAGATGATCTAAAACCTGTTTAATATCTTAGGTGTTGTTTGGGAATAACTCTTAAGTACACCACCGGTAACTGCTGGGTCTTTTTGAAACTCTTCATCATACCTGCAGCAGCAATAATGACCTCGGCACAGGACAAACTCCGACAGCTAATGGCTGACTTGAATTGGTTAGAATGTCACCTCCCACCTGTTAGTCATTGATCCTCAGGTTATGCCTTGTACCTTGATAGCTTCACAGGATGATTTGTGGGGTGGAGTCTTCCAATACAGTTGTGTTGTTAAAGCACAAGCACAGTAATGATTTTTTTCTGAGTGCTTGTACATTTTCATATATTGATGAACCACAAAAACTGAACTTTCCAGTGATCTAAAGAAATGTGCCTTTTAAAGAGAGACACTGATGTGTCAAACTTACTGCTGGCCAGAGTCTCTGTGCACTTTCATTGTTTTGTCTGTAAGTTAGGCCTGAACATGTCCAAAACAACTTGTCAAATGCAGTCCCTGAGATGAAATAATCTCTTAATAGCGCTTGTCTCTGTGTTGACTCAGCCTGTTGGTAACTTGAGTTTGTGTTTGTTTCCTTTAAATTAAAAGTCTTGAGCAAGGGTAGTGCTATTTTTCCTTGTAGCTTCCATATAATTTTAAAGCCCAAGGAGAGTTCCCAGAGTTGTTCAGTATTGTGAAACCTGGCTACATGTATCTATATCAAATTGTCATGCTAATGGACAGAATTAAAGCCCAGTGTTGGCAAGAAAAAGGCTTGGTTTTCTCCTTCAGAATTCATTGGAAAAATAATTTCTTTGGTTTAAGATTTGGTTTGGTGTATGGGATATGTGTATTTTTGTTTGCTCTTGTTGTGCATTACGTTTTCTATTCATACTCCACAAAGATATTTTTACTTTAAAGACACCATAATTTCCCTGCAATTTGAAGATGTGAACTTTTGACAACAAATTAAAGCCAGCTAATGAGATTTCATGCTAGGAGCAAACTGAAGTGATATTTTAACTGTTGACAGTTATCTTTTAAGTATATTGGCTAGTCTTGGAAGTCTTGTGTAGCTTAATGCCAACAACTAACTGCATGAAGAGTTCCTGCAGGGGAAAGGGTTCTGGAACACGATTGCTATTCTGTGTAAAGAAAAAGTAGCTCAGCATTCCTCTGGTGTGGGCTTATCTGGCAAACATCACCATTCCTATGCTTGAAAAGGTAATTCTTGTATTCATCAGAACTTGTCCAAAATTGGTTTAAAACTACTCTCAGTTGTTCAGTGTTGATTTTGGGATATTTCAGATGAAGTCTCTATTTGGACTCACACTTACAAAACAGCTTCAATAACTATTTGGATAACATAATGCACAATGCATGCTTATAACACTGCAGAGGCTCCCAAGCTGCAGGATGTTTGGAATACTTTAAAAGATAACATTGTGGTTTGCTGGCTTTGTTTCCAATTTTCAAAACCATCAATATACTATTCTGTGAAATTCTGTCCTTTGGAAAGATGAAACTAAATTGCAGCATCCCAAGGTAAGCAACCACACTTGTGGCTTGTGCAGAGCAGCATCATAGAATTAACCAAGTTGGAGGAGACCTCCAAGACCATCCAGTCAACTAGACCATGGCACTAAGTGCCTCATCCAGTCTTTTCGTCAACACCTCCAGGGATGGTGACTCCACCACCTCCCTAGGCAGCCCATTCCAAAGGCAAATCACTCTCTCTGGCAACAACTTCCTCCTAACATCCAGCCTAAACCTCCCCTGGCAGAACTTGAGACTGTGTCCCCTTGTTCTGTTGTGCAGCAATTGTCAGGGTTCTGACTGGGAATCATGCAAGCTTCTATTTTTGCCTTAATTGTATTCCTGCTCAGTTAGAACTACCTAGGTAGATAAATTAAATACTTGCAGCTTTACCCCTGTGTTGATCAGGGCAAGGCCATACTTATCTTGCAGTTTCCTCTTCTGAAAATACATGAAATAACTACTAAATTACAGAAAAAGAAGAGTAATAATTTAGTAAGAGCAGAGTGGGTTTATTAGTTTAGAAAGACGAAGCATCCTGTAATAGTTAAGATAATGCAGCTCTGCAGAGCTGGAAAGATTTTCTAGCCTTTCCATCTGACACTTTGCAACTTCTCTGTGATGCAGTGTTCAGGAATTTGCAGTAGTCTTGTTTCAGTATGAAGTGTGCTCTAGTGTTTATCAGTGAGACTGCCTTTGGGTTCTCTTAGAGTGATGTTTACATCTGTTCACTTAATCTTGAATTAACACTGCCTAGAGGACTAAAACTTCACGGGGGCTAACAGAAGCACTTAGTCCAGTGATGTTCCAGCTGCAAAGAAACAAGAGCAAAGCTCTCTAAGGAAAGCAAAGCTGCTACAGAACAGGAAGCTTTTGTAAAACTCTGTATGGTCCTGCTCTTGCACACTTGTTTATAAAGATGAGAATGTTGTATTAGACTTCCAGATAAGCTTTGACTCAAAGTATTTTGGAATAGATGTACGCTTGCTTTAGAAGACTATTTTGAAGCAAGATATAATATCTTCTATTTTTCCCAAGAGTAGAAACCATGCACAGTTATGATTAACTGCACTGCAGATTAGCCAAAAAGAATGGAATTACTGGGCATATGAGAACATAGCAGGAAAGGTGAGAAAATACAGGCTGGGTAACTTCCTGTGCAGCTTTCAGTGCAAACACTAATTCTGTAGGAAGCCAGTAAGATTTTAGTCATGTTTTTATTGAATGTTTTCTAAGATTTGCCTGCACCCAGGTAGTAGGTATTAATAAAATGGAAATGCCTAATCTCTAATGGCTACATTTTAATGCACCACTCTGCAGAGGTATTTATTCAATAGATGTATTTAAAGGAAGATAAATCTTTTTATTACATTAAGAAAACTATTTCAGTTTACTTCACTTGTCCATTAAAAAGCTTACCGCGCATGTCAAAGCTGCCATGCTCTAACCCTTTCCTTCGCCTCTGTGTCCAGGTTATCAGCTGTACAGGGGTTTCTCAGTACTAATGAAGCTATTGCTTGTACCTGGCTTGTAAAAAATACTGTTATGTTCTCTGTATTAAGTGCATTGCATTCTCTTTGTAGTAACTGATTTGCGCCTAGTAACGGTAATGTTGTTTGCTTATTGGAGGGGTTGTAGCATGGCTTTTATTTTTTAAAATCCACTATTGTGTTAATATTCTCACCACTTGCTCTTTCACCTCTCTATCAGGGTGATGCAATAAAGCTGCCAGTTTCTGAGCAAATGGGGTAGAGTCTCTGCAAAGTGTAACAAAAACTGAATCCTTGCTGTACTGGTCTTGGATTGTGTTGCCTTCTCCATTGTTCACCTTCCCTTTCACATTTGCTGCAAAGGTCAGGGTTCTGAGCAGAATCTCTCTGTTCATGCAGCTGTCAAACAGCAACAGCAGTGATGGCACCTGGGGCATTCAAGAAAAAAAATCATACTCAGTCACCAGCAGGGAGTACATGTACCCAAATCTAACTTAAGAAATGGGAAAAAAATCTGCACCTAAACCCAAAACTCCATGAAAACACTGAACTCCACACACTTTGAAAGCAGTCCAGAAGGCTGCACTGCATGCACCTTTCCTCTTTAGAAAAGATTGACTTATACAGCACAGGCTAGGAAATGCTTTGTACTTTTCAATCTCCAAAATGTGATGTCTGAAAAACTTGTCTATGGAAGAGAGGGTCTTGTTTTAATAATGAAAATCTTGTTTTAATAATGAAAAGCTAGACTAGCTTTGCACATGGCAGACAGCTCTAAAGAGTCACTGCATATTTGAAGCATTTTACTTGGGGGATGGAGAGGAGGGTGCAGCACCCTTCCAGCTCCTGACCCTTTGTTTTGGTGTGAGGGAAGGATGGAACTGAACTAAACCTCTATGCCAAGGACAGCCACAGCAGATGTCAGATAAAGCTCCCCACGAAAACCTAATTAAATGCATAGGGAAAGTTCACTTAACAGTGCTTGAGAACAACAGTTCTGTGGCTGCTGTTGGGTAAAGGGGTGGGGACTTCAGTGGAATCTGGCTGTCTTAGGTACAGAAACAACTGCTGTGATGGCTCATTTACATCTGGCTGTATTTGATTTTGTACCTGGTCTACCATTTCTGTACTGACTGCATGTCTGGAAATTAGGGTTTGGGTCTGAAATTTATCAGAGTAGAACACATGTAAATGGCACACGAGAAGTTCATGGTACTGTCCCTTTGGTGAAGAGAGAGGGTGAGAACAGGCTTAAGTTGCTGCTTTTTGGAATGTTATGTGGCAAGTATGACCAATGGTCTTCAAGTACACAGGCCCTGTGACTCCCCCTCTGCCACTATCTGTAGTACACTGCACTGAAAGTCAGCCCAGAAAACAACGTGCACTTCCAGATACTGCGTTTAACCAGCTTTACTCTGGAGTTTCACATATACTTCTGATACATTTACGTTCTTCTAATACCTGCACGTAGCTGCATGCACACAAACACGTGGATAAATGCTAAAATCATAATGAAAGGGTAAGAACCTTACTTCAGCTCTGAGAAGATGTCTTGTCATGGCTGCATTTGCAGATAAGTTCACAAGCACTTTCAAAACCTGAATCTGAAATGAGGAACACACAAGCTCATTAAAAGCTCCAAAATCAGTAAGTACAGCAGTAATGAGCATCAATAGTGTCAATACTGGCTTGGAAAGGAAAAGGTAGAATGGAGTTGTGCAGTCTTTAGTACAGCAAAAGAGAAAGCTTGGAGAGTCACTAGCAGGTATGTACTAAATACAGGTATTCTGAACACTAATTTGACTTAACACAAGGTCTGTAAAGAACTCAGAGTAGGCAAAACACGGAATGTTTTGTTTTGGTTTTAATAGAAGAACTGTATTTAAAATGTGATCAGAAGCACATACAAATACACCTTTGTCATTTCCTGAACCTTGTGACACTAATCTTTTACAGAAACACTAGGAAAAGTCCAAGTGCTGCTTTCTGTATTTAAGTAAAATAGGTCTGCTAAGTCTAGTGGCAATTTGTATTTTGGAAAATTGGTTTAGCTCTGAGAGCAGCCAAGTACATTGATAGTGAAGGTACTGGGACATCCTAAATAAACACTCGGTTTGTTCTCTACTTGAAACTTTTCTTTCCATATTGAAGAAATCACAAATAAGCACAATTTTCCTCTTGTAGTCACTGGGGTTGCAAGAGACGTAATAAGCAAAAGGTAACAGGACAACGTAACTTAGGCCACCTTTGCTTGGTGCGTTGCTCTAGGCAGTCATGCATCAGTGAAGCCTTTCACATGCAGATTCTCCTTTCTCTGTGATGCCGTAGCAGTGTGTAGTGAGCAGAAGAGAATTCTGGAGTCGCAAAGGCCAGTGCACACAAGGCTGCTTTGGCAAAGCTCTGGCCCAGTGGTTCCACTAGCAATATTCCTTCCCTCTTTACATTTGCATGGAGAAGGTAACAGAGATCCTTATTTCATTGATTTTCTGCACTATCTGTTATCACTAGTGAGCAGTTGATTTTCTAAGCACAGTCTAAACCATTTTACAGTAACAGCAAAAAGAAGGCAAGTAAAGCAGCTACATAATTAGTCTGCAGCAATGCACTACCCAATACCTGTGTCCTTTCAGTTCCTGCTGAAAGCAAATGAAGAAAGCACGGAATGAAATCAACCATCTTGTGGTGGTAGTCATTGGTAACAGACATGTTTGTCAACAATCTGAGTCCAGCCAGCTGCAGACCAGAGTTCAGGGGAGCCGACTCAACGTTCTTACAAACTTGTGTGATATATACCTGAGAAAAAGGGAAGGACATTAAAAGAGAATAAGTCTTTTGCTACAAGAAGTTATTCTATTCACATACAGTGTCGGTGGTCTAGCTACAGTAGCCTAAATGCCTCTCAAATGCTGTCTGAATACAGAACCTGATCAAGGTTCTTGGAAACAAATGCTATCCTTCCTGTTTTGCTTTGAATAGATTTAAACATTCTACTGGCATGACAGAGGCCAGTGTTACAGGGTTATGCTCACTAACTTTCCTGAAGCATAAATGGCTCCAAAACCCCCAGTTGTTTTGACTTCATCTCAGAAGTAGCATAGTTGCTTTAGGGAGTTACTAAAAAAAACCCAAAAACTTAGAGTAACTCATATCCTCCTAAATGTTGAAAATAAGCCAAGAACAAGTCTTGGAAATAAATCCTTTCTGCCAACCATATGGCCCACTCACTGGAGTACTCCTCAGAACTGTGATGACAACTGACTTTAACAACTATTATTTACCGAATTTTCTCCCAGATGACAGTATAGAACAAACCTCAGGGTCCTAACAAACAAACAAACAAACAATCACTTTTTCTTTACCAAAGCAGTAGTTTCTTACCTGCATAAACTTTTGCTGCTGGCAGCCATTACTTTAAAAATATGCAGCACCAGAGCTGCTGCAAAACACTGCATCCAGTCAAAATGCCTTTCTATAAAGCTAGTGAAGGAGCTAACAGAAGTCTTCAAATCTGCATCAGCTGACTGCTCAGACACCTCTGGATCTGTTGATTAATCCGATGTCAGAAGTGGAGGCTTTTTTCATGATCAGTGCATTCACACACAGAACCTCTACTATTTACCAGCTGAACTTGTAACTATTTTTTCACACTCTTCTGTTACAGTTGAAGTTCCCTCCTGAAAAAATGGGTCTCAAACAAAACCAGGGGGTCAATTAATGCTTTCTTCTCCCTTGCTTAATGAGTCAAGCTGAATTCAGTCTGCAATGCAACCTGTTAAACAACCACTCCTGATGTTCCAGACATGTTTGAAAATAATCTTGCCTCACATAATTTTATTATAACCATAGCAGCACAATCTCTGTTTAACAGCCTTTGGTGACAGCTGAAGACAAACTGCCTAGATTCCTAGCTGTGCTTTAAAAACACTAAGTGCCAGTAGTGCAATGCATGTTTAAGTTATCCTTTTGGCCTTGCGACACACAGGTCATCCATGTCTGCTGATTCATGTCTAACATCAAAACACCTGGGAATCCTGGCTTGTATCTAACAAGCCTTGTACTGCCTCTTGTGTCTCAATTACCTCAATTTTTCCCTTTCAGAAACTTACCTGTATCACTTCCTGGTTTTTAATATTCATACTCAAGTTATTAAGTGCATTTAGTGCTTTTTCTTTAACGCTGGGGGCACAATTGTAGAGCATCCCTCCAATAATAGAAAGTCCATTCAAATTTCGAATTATATTCTGAAATATAAAACAGATATTTAGTAAGATTGAAAAAATAAATGCTGAAGACATTCCTCAAAGTTTCCATATTAATGTTACTGGAATGTGTGGGTGAATACTTCCAGAACAGGCCGAAGTATTGAGTTCTTTGACAATGGCACAATATCTTTACTGTTACAATCTGGCTTGCAACGCATGCTAAAAGCATTTCAGATTGTAAAGAATCAAAGGTAATTATTGCATGACTTTATATGTTAGTTCAGCATGGTCACAGTACCTAGAAGTCCTCAGTCAGCAGAATAGAATTTCAAGATTCAACTTTATATTATTAGAAGTGTTAACATATGTATTTTTATACACATATTTATGTAATATATATGATTATTAAATTACTAATAATATTTAATAGAAGTTTTAAAGTCCTAAATCTTTACCCTTCTCTTCCATTACATGTGATTCTCACTTAAGACTCTAAACATCACCGATAAAACATTTACCATTTAAAAAACAGAAAAAAGAAAATAGGGCCAATGGGCCTGAGGATTCAGTTGCATTCTGTTCTGAGAGATTTATATCAAGAAAACAGTTTTTAAGGAGATAGAAAAGAGCTGTCATAAGAATTACACAAAAAGGAAAGGAAAAACTAAGAGTGGGACCCTGGAGGTTAAACCTTTTAAACCTTTATAAAGGCAAGAAAATCTGCATCCAGCTCAATGTTTTTCCAATTCATTTGAAGAGACCTGAATAGGTAGAAAGTTGCTAGGATGTAAACAGCATACAACTTTGTGAAGCTGAAAGTTTAGGTTATCCCAGTAAATTTCAGACTTGATCTTGGAAGGATTTAACTCTTCTTCTATTCAATGCTTTCATCAACATAACTCTAAGCAACGAAAGACGTATTTACAGCAATTCTAAAACACAGAACTCTTAAGTTGTACAAACATGAAGCTGAGATAAACTCTGCGAAGCTGCTACATTGTATTATTTGGGCTAGCAGAAATTAAGGCAAAGACATACTGTTGCTGTTTTCTACAGAACAATACTCACTTGATTTACAGAGAAGGCCGCACTGTTGCCGAGAGTGATTAAAGCTTGCTCCTGAATTAATGGATCATCTGTGGCCTGGAGCAAATGAAGAAGTTTCTGTAAAGCATCCACATCCAGGGTATGGGCTGATTCTGGCAGCCTGTTGTCTGGAAGGGTTTAAAAATTAAATACTTGACACCAAGTTTGAGACATTCTGCTTAGATGCCATGCAGCATTTTTTAAAAAGCAGAGGTTGTAGTTGTTCTGACTGTATACAAAAGCCATATCATGGAAAAAAGACTCAAAACAGCAAGACTTCCATCTTCTTCTGAGACTACTCCTTTTCAAAGTAGAAAAAACAAAGAGGGAGAGGTAAGAGCTTGAGATATGTTACTCTGATTAACAGAGAGCAAATGTCCCCTTCAAAATAAGGATATTCACCAAACGAGTTATTTTTTTCTCCCTTGTGTTCCCTGAAATGAAACACACAAATCTGTCTGGACACTGCAGGAAACCAACACTTTTGACTTGCAGAATTCAGGAATTATGGCAATGAGGTTTTGAGGCTATTGAGTCCAACTGTTAACACTGCCAACTCCACCACTAAACCACGTCCCCAAGCACAACACCTACATGTCTTTTAAGTACATCCAAGTATGGCGACTAAGCCATTTCTCTGGGAAGCTGGCTGCAATTCTCAACCACCCTTTTGGTGAATTATTTTTTCCTAATATCCAATCTAAACCTCCCTGGTGCAACTTGAGGACATTTCCTCTTGTTCTAACACTTGTTCCTGGGAGACGAGGCCGATACTCACCTCCTAACAATCTCCTTCCAGGTAGTTGTAGGGGGTAATAAGGTCTCCTTAGGCCTCCTTTTCTCCAGTCTAAACAACCCCAGTTCCTCATAAGATACTCTCCAGACCCTTCATCAGCTTTGTTGCCCAATGTAGCAGCCACAAGGTTAGGAACACTCCTGATCAGAGAGATCACTTAACCAACTGCAGAAGGCTGCTTGAGTCAGGGTGATGAAATGGAATACATGGCTTTTATAAAAGGGTGACACAAATGTCATCAAAGACCGTTTTCATTCAGGTTGGAGGCAGAACTATTTAACTACCTGAAGAGCCTTAAGGCTTGAGAAGCCCTTTGAGAAGCTAACCAACCCTTTATAATCCCACGTGTCTAGTGCCACCATCTCCCTAGGCAAACACCACGGTACTCTTTGGGGAGAGGAGGTCAAAGCTCATCACGCCAATCCATGAGCTATCTGGAAAACCAAAATCGTTTTTTATCCTCGTCTCATCCTTGTTAGAAGACTTTTTTAGCTTCGAATTATAGGGGGCACACTCCAATAGAACAGCTCACCAGTGCATTAAGTAAATATACTGACTGGAAGTACACTTCAGGTAAAAAAATAGACTGTTTTTTTCTAAACATAAAACGTGCTCTAGAAGCTCTTAGAAGGTCCAGGTGGCTGTTAGGGGGCCGGTACGCAGTGCTGTGGTTCCCCCTCCCACATGGCGCAGGCGAGTCTCAGGCGGGAAGCTGTCCGGGACATTGTTCCAGAGGCGAAGGCTGCGCCAGCGACCCCACGGGGGCTGGAACCCTCGCTCAGAGCCCCGTCCACGGCTGCGCGGAGCCGCCTCCGCGTTCTGCGGCACGTCCGCGGCAGCGGCCGCTCGGTGCTTAGCGACAGCTCGCTCGCTCGCTCCGCGCCTCACCTGACGGCGGGCTCAGGGGGGCCCCGACCGCAGCTCGCCGACGCCGCCGGCGGCCGGCTGCCGCCAGCTGCCACAGGCAATAGCAGGCGCCCGCCCCGAGCGCGATGGCGGCCGCTCCTACCGCCGCCCCTCGCCGCTCCCCCATTTTCCCCGCCGGCGGAAGGCGCCGCCCCATCCGGCTCGGCACAGCTTCTGTCCGCTTTCCACCCTGCAGCCGGGTCCTGAGGCCCGCGCCTTTGCTTTGCGGTTACTCTTGTGGGGGTGAGCCGACAGCAGTGTGTGTGGTGCAGCGAAGGGCAAATCCACACGACGCAGCTTTGAGTTTAGAGGATAAAATAAGCCCGGACCGCCGCCCTGCCTGGCTCATGCACTGCTTACCTGAACTGGCTTCCCCTTTGGGAAGGCTGCTGCAGCCAGGCACCTGCCAGGAAAACAAAACTGCACTTTTTTATAGCTACTAAGCTATAAAGACACTGATTAGGCCACCATCAGCCCCTCTTAAGTAAAAGTCTATTTGAAGTTTTAACAAAATACAGCAACATAACAAAATGCATATGCCGAAAACATTTAATTTGGGGGTTAGTATAGCTGTTGGCCAAATCCTCACCCTATGTCTGCTGTCTCTGCTTGTCAACTCTAAATACAAATGCAAGGCCATGGTTTCTCAGATGCCATCTCAGCTGCTTCCCCATTAGACCTGCAAATGTGCTGGGCCTCTGTGATGCACACTGGCAGCAGCAGCAGCTAATGCGAGCTTGGCTGAAAATCAGGTTTGAGTGTGAAGCCAAAGCACTGCCAAGGAGATCCTGGTAGCACAGAACTGGAAGGGCTCTCTGGGACTAATTGTAGTAATTGGTACGTACAACAACCCCATGCAACACTACAGGTATGGGGAAGAGTGTCTGGAAAGTTGCCTGGCAGCAAAGGACCTTGTGGGTGTTGGCCGACAGCCAGTTGAACATGAGCCAGCAGTGAGCTCAGGTGGCCAAGGCAGCCGACAGCATCCTGTCTTGCACCAAAAAGAGCGTGGCCAGCAGGAGTAGAGAGGTGACTATCTGCTGATACTCAGCACGGATAGAATCATAGACTCAACTAGGTTGGAAGAGACCTCCAAGATCATCCAGTCCAACCTAGCACCCAGCCCTATCCAGTCAACTAGACCATGGCTCTAAGTGCCTCATCCAGTCTTTTCTTCAACGCCTCCTGGGATGGCAACTCCACCACCTCCATGGGCAGCCCATTCCAATGGCAAATCACTCTCTCTGTGAAGAAATTCCTCCTAACATCCATCCTAAACCTCCCCTGGCACAAATTGAGACTGTGTTCCCTGATTCTAGTGCTGGTTGTCTGGGAGAAGAGACCAACCCCACCTGGCTACAGCCTCCCTTCAGGTAGTTGTAGACAGCAATGAGGTCCCCCCTGAGCCTCCTCCAGGCTAAACAACCCCAGCTCCCTCAGCCTCTCCTCATAGGGCTTGCGTTCCAGGCCTTCCACCAGCTTTGTATTGTGTTCGTTTTGGTGCCACTCAGTACAAGAAAGACATTTTGGTGCTAGAGAGTATCTGGGAAAAAAGGGCAACAAAGCTGATGAAGGGTCTGGAGAGTATCTTATGAGGAACTGGGGTTGTTTAGACTGGAGAAAAGGAGGCCTAAGGAGACCTTATTACCCCCTACAACTACCTGGAAGGAGATTGTTAGGAGGTGAGTATCGGCCTCGTCTCCCAGGAACAAGTGTTAGAACAAGAGGAAATGTCCTCAAGTTGCACCAGGGAGGTTTAGATTGGATATTAGGAAAAAACAATTCACCAAAAGGGTGGTTGAGAATTGCAGCCAGCTTCCCAGAGAAATGGCTTAGTCGCCATACTTGGATGTACTTAAAAGACATGTAGGTGTTGTGCTTAGGGACGTGGTTTAGTGGTGGAGTTGGCAGTGTTAACAGTTGGACTCAATAGCCTCAAAAGTTTTTCCCAACCAAAACGATTCTACGATACATCTATATAGATTCTCTTCCCTGCCTCTCGCTATATGAAAGCCTTTCTACCACTCTTTGCTCGACGGGGGAGCAGACCGGGGGAGGCACTGATGCGCAGCCGTTGGCGGAGCTGCCTGTCCCGGCCGCCTGCACCTGCGGAGCGCGACGGCGGGGACTAGGGGGCAGTTCGTCCGGGGCAGCTCTAGGCCACGGATCCGTTGCTACGCGACTGCCGCCGCAGTTGTGTCCCGCGCGTCCATGGCGTCCCTCAGGACTGCGAGCCCCGAGCTCCGAGCTTACTTCAGCCGCCACAACCTCCTCGACGTCTATGAGGTAACGGCGGCAGCCCCTGCGAAGGCGGGCGGCAGGAAACCTCCCTTCTTCCCCCTGAGCCCCTAGACGACCACCTTCCTCAGGTCTCACTTCTCTCTCCCCCGGACCCTCTGCCCGCCCTCGTCTGCGTCCTGGGTGAGGCGAGGTCTGGCTGCGCGGGATGGGGAAACTCTCCTCACCGCTGCCCCGACCGCGTTCCACCCCGGCGCGTCGTAGCTGGTCGGGTCCCCGGTCCCCACTGGAGCCTGTGGGGTCACAAACACCCCCGGTAGCGTACGCTGGACAGAGGTGACATACTCCGCCCTCCGGAGTTCCCCCTTTTCCCCTCAGCAGCCCCGGCACTGATGTGTTGAGTTCCTCAGCGTTGTTCAGGGCCTCTATCACACACCTCTATCGCATTTGATGGTGTGAGGCGTGGCTGAGTTCTCTTCTTTCTCTTAATAGCTTGCTTCAAACAATTTGTGAAAACATTGAAACCAAACCCTAAAATGGAATACAGTAATTTCCCTTCTTAATCCATGTTTAAACTGAAATGAAGGCAAACACAGTGGACTGAATTGGCACCTTCCCTGGATTTGCCAAAGTTCTTTAGTTTTAATCAAAGAACTACTCCTAGACTTCAACGGGATGGATCCCTCCTGTTGGAACAGTTCAGGTGCAATCTGTAGTTTTAAATAGCCTATCAAAGGGCAAGATGGCAATGGACCAAGTTTCAGATACAGGTGGATTAGAAATTTGTGGCTCAGGAATAAATAAGATTCCATGAAATGTTAGAAATTAAAACTAGCACAAGATAAAGGGCTAGGAGGGAAGCAGAGTTGATGGTTTGTCTTTAGGATTCTTACCTGATTCTCTGTATTTCTTTAGTTTCCCCCTGTTCATCCCATTGACCTCTGCCTATTTTGAGATCTGTTGCAGCTGTTTTTGCTTAAAACAAAGGCACAAAGCACAAATACAAGTTTAAAAGACATTGTTGATATGTCTAAGCTACCAAAAATAGACCCCGTTTGCAGCAGCCACTACAGCCAAGATTTCCATGGAAACATTAATAAAGTACACTTTAACCAATTAGAATAATTACAAAGAAGTGTTGCCATGCAGCCTGAGTATGTCTCCTGAGAGTCTATCTCTTGATCACTGTTTTCTTAAGCATGGAAAACCAAAAATAACGTGTATCTACACGAGGTGTATTTCTTGATTCTGTACTCAAAAAATGGCTCATGTTTTTACATTTCCAAGCAAAAGTTATAAATACCTTTGTACCTTTTACAGCAACAGTGGTATCAACTAAGCTAAAAATGCAAGAATTAAGATTAAAGGGATTTTCTTAAAAGAACTGGTTGAACATTGACTTGTGTAAGACCTTTTCATACTTTTTTTTTCTTTGCTCCTTACAAGTTGCTGCTTGCTGATATCTAGACATTTATTTCATTTTATTACATTTTCATTTCTTCATGGAGTTGCAGTGTGCTTGGTGTGAAGATAATTGAAGTGATAGTGGTCCCTGTATTAAGGAACATCAAAGCTAAGATGAGGCCTATGAACATTTATACACATCCTCAAAATTAAAGCTATAATGTTCTAATGGCCATTTCTTTAAGTGTTTTTATGGTTAGGTTGTGGTTTGGAGATAGTCCAAGCATATTTGGAGTTCAAATAATTGGAATTCCTTGCTGCATCTGAATTTTTCATTCCAGTCTGATTTTTCTCTTTCAATTCTCATCCAAATTTACTTTTAAACAGTATCCATAAAGAGTGAGGCAAACTGTAATCTTGCCAACACTCTGTGTGTGAGAACTTCCACTGTCATTCATAGCTGTATTCTTAGAATTTAAAAATTAAATATGGATGCAGAGCTGTCTTAAGATTTTTTTCCTCTGACCCAAATGAATTTTGCCATGAAGAGTTAATGGCTAAAGATGTAGAAAGAGGAGTAGGATTATAGCTGGAAGAATGAGTGCAGGCTTTCTGCTTTGGGTTAGTGGAAGTCTGATGCTCATGGCCATCCCTGGTCTCATGTGTTTCACACACTCTCCTCTTTATCTCCTCTTTCCTTTAATGGAATAGCAGCAGCAGAGCAGACTTCATGGGTCTCTGGAAGACTTGTCATAGTTTTGCATCAGTTTTGGTATCATCATTGACTTCCTGATTTGACCCTGGAGGAACTTCCTGGGAATGGAAAGCTTTTATTGTCTTTGCAAAATACTTCTGGGTTTAGGGTACAGTCTCTTATTGCAGGTAGATATGAAATAACAATATTTAATATTTATAACACTGCATTAACATTTGAGCAAGTTGTTATAGAATAGCTGAAATGTATAAACGGTAATGTAGTTGGAATATACAGGAAGCAGCACATCTTCATCACTGGAAGGTGAGGTTGGGAAATAATACACATTTGTAGCAACAAGTCAAAATAAATCAATACTGGTGATGGTTTTAGACAGAGTGATCTCACATAGTACTACTTGTAGGTTTAGAAGCCTAGCTAATGACTCAGGATGTTTTGTTGTGCTAGGTGCTGTATATTTATAGGTTGAAAAAAATTGTTGATGGCATATCAGATTGTTGAAAGCCTGGTAAAGTCCAGTACAAACAGTCAGACTCATACAGATTCAGCTTAATTGTTTGTAGTTTTATGCCTGCCCCAAGGATTGCATGAGCAGGTATTACAGTTCCTCTCATATTGGAAGTTTTGTAAAGGAATTTGCTATGTTATGCAGGGGCCTTCATTTCCAGTATATGGATGGAGAGTTTAGATTTCATGTCTTGGAAGCGTTTGAGAGAAAACAAACAAACAAACAAACAAATAAATGTTGTATTTGTTTGAAAAAAAAAGAGGGGGGAAAGGTAAAGAATGTGAAATAGTTCAAAGTGGCATTGACGTGGCAGACGCGTTCTGGTTTAAGCCAGCAGAGGGAGCACCTGCCCAGCGCTGGGATTGGCTTTGGGAAATCCGCCCATAGGAAAATAGTAATGAAAACATTTTAACTGCCAGTATGTTATTTAAAATCATATTATGGGTCGTGAATTGCAGTGCTGAGAGGTGGATTTAGAATGTTTTCTTGATAGAAAACTATCAAGATATGTCTTGCATTTTTTGTTAGAGATTGAGGAGATTCTAAGGTTGCATCAGGAATGGTGTGGTCAGCAGGAGCAGGGAGGTCATTCTGCCCCTGTACTCTGCACTGGTTAAACCACACCTTGAGTACTGTGTTCAGTTCTGGGCCCCCCAGTTTAGGAGGGACATTGAGATGCTTGAGCATGTCCAGAGAAGGGCAACGAGGCTGGTGAGAGGCCTTGAGCACAAGCCCTACGAGGAGAGGCTGAGGGAGCTGGGATTGTTTAGCCTGGAGAAGAGAAGGCTCAGGGGAGACCTTATTGCTGTCCACAACTACTTGAGGGGAGGTTGTAGCCAGAAGGAGGTTGCTCTCTTCTCTCAGGTGGCCAGCACCAGAACGAGAGAACACAGCCACAAGCTACGCCAGGGGAGATTTAGGCTCGAGGTGAGAAGAAAGTTTTTCACTGAGAGAGTCATTGGACACTGGAATGGGCTGCCCGGGGAGGTGGTGGAGTCGCCGTCCCTGGAGCTGTTCAAGGCAGGATTGGACATGGCACTTGGTGCCATGGTCTGGCCTTGAGCTCTGTGGTAAAGAGTTGGACTTGATGATCTATGAAGTCTCTTCCAACCTTGGTGATACTGTGATACTGTGAAATTGGTGTGATTAGTGTATAAGTATTCAAAATATCTAAACTGAAGACAGTTGCCTTTCATTGTGTCTGTGGATAAAGAGTTTTCTTTACCTTTTCATATTGGTTTTAACTTAGGACATAGAATGATTGAACAGTTTGGGTTGGAAAGAATTTTCAAAGACTATCTAGTCCAAGAACCCTGCCATGGGCAGGAACACCTTTCACTAGATCAGCTTGCTCCAAGTCCTGTTCAGCCTGAGCATTTCCAGTGAGGGGACATCCACAACTTCTGTTCAACAACCTTCAGAGATCCCTTCCAATTTACGTTGCTGTCTGATTATTTGGTTTTGTTCCTACACAGTGTTCTGACTGGCATTAGACATTTGGAAGGTCTCTCTAACATGCAGAGGCTCCCAAGGTGCTCTCTCTGCATGCCTGCCCTGCTCTCTAATGCTGCAGAATGAGGGCCCACTTGACTGAGTGCCTTTTCTTGCCCCTGTGTTGTGCATGGCTTTTGCTTATATCCATAGCATGGTTTTGATTTAGAGCCTTCCTTTTTTTCTTTTGTCCACCTACCATGGTTCCCGAAAAGCATCCAGGCACATGCTCCACAGTAATTCAGTAATAGCAGGAGCTATGTCTTGAAAAGAAAGTATTACTGCAACATTTGAGCTTGTAAAATGAGCAAACCTTTATATCATTTTATTGCCTTGACCCAGCAAATAGCAGTTGATTCAGTTATTTCCTGGATTTAAACCTTAGCTTTATAGAGGTCAGCTGTATTAGAGTAATAACAAGTGATAATTAATACGGAAATGAAGGAGATATTTCTACCCGCTGGCTGCCTGTGTGGAAGGCTGTAATCTGGGGAAACTAAACATGAGCGGATGGTGAGATTGCAATGTCAGGATTTTGGTGATGAGTTTATAGATGCCAGAACAGACTCTGCATGACAAAATTGAGATGTGCGCTGTCCATCTGCACCACAGAATGCATAAAGTGGGCAGAGGCAAAGGAAAACAGTTCTCCTGGTGTGAGGCCTGGAAGAAAATTGAAAAGCTCAGGTGTTGTTTTTGTGGTAAAAGCTGTTTCTTTGTAACACAGAGAAGGAAATACAAGCAAAGTAATGTGTCCTAGGACAGCATCTTTTGCATTACTATAAATAAATGTCTAGTTAAACTATACAGTCATGTTTTGAAATTTTTACCAGGCACAAAAACTTCTAGTTTATTGTTTCCATTAAGTATTCACTAAAATAAACACCATTTGCTCATATACTTTTAAGAATCAATATTATTTGGTCATTCTTAGAGAATCATAGAATCAACCAGGTTGGAAGAGACCTCCAAGATCATCCAGTCCAACTTGCTATATGTGAGCTCACAATACAAAAATAAATAATGATTAAGTGAAAAATAAAAGATTATTGTGCACTATTAAAAAAAGGCAGTGCAAAGCAGCCTGATAAGACAACCCTGAAAAGCAGATCTTTTTTAAATTGAATTTTATTTTCAGAACAAGATTGACTTCTGGCCATACTTCCCATTCAGCATACTCTTTACTACATAGGATTAATCCTACTTTAAATTCTTGTTTTCAGTAAGTAAATAAAATCATCCAATCTTATATATATTCCTCCTTTAATGCACATTAAAGGCATTTAAGTTCTTACTTGGATTTGTTAAAGAGATACCACTGTCCTTGATTATTATCCTATACCTAGTGTAGCAATAGAAATATGCTGGTACATGCAATATTACCTGTAAAACTGAGAGGAAAGGAAGTGATGAAAAGAGATGCCTTTGGGTTATGATATTTTAAAAGTTGCTGGTAAAGTCATGTTTATTTTGGCAGTTTCATATCTGGGTGCTCCTTTGCTGTTAACACAAAGGTGCTGATGGGCAATTTTTTTTTGGCAGGTGCTGCTTTGTGGGGTGATTGTGATGCGTCCAGAAGATCCACTCACATTTTTAGAAGAAAAGCTCAGAGAAATAATGGAGAAGGGGTTGGATGCTGTTGTATGGTACATATTAAAGGACTGTGTATATGTGTGTGTGTGGTTTACAGTACTGAATTTGGACCTTTAGAGCATGCTAATGACACAGCAGCTACCATGTAGGCTGTGAGCTAAATGTTGAAATTGCTTATTTTTTCCAAATATTAATGGCGTATGTATTGCAAATGCAGTAGGACTGTATCTTCTGAAACTATAGAAAATATTTTTCTTCAGATATCTGTGGTGGGTTTTTTTTTTGTTGTTTTTGTTTAGTTAATATATTCAATCCATATTTTTTGTGGTAATCCAAACTGGGATGATGCTATTTCTAACTTCATTGCTGTCCATGGTATATTTACCTCTGTGAATCCGTGATGTAGCCTTCAAGTACTGAATCGTTAACTCCAGTATTTCTTATTTTTTCCTCTTCTCTGTGTGTTCTTTCATCCTCTGTGTGAAGTCACCACAGAATTTAGTTCTGTTTCCTTTTCTTTTAAAGGTATATGTGTATTGACCTGTCTTTACACACAGAATTGAAGAGGATTTCAGAAACTTGCTTGAGCACTGTTTTTGGACTAGATGGTGAACAACTGGTAAAAATCATGAAACATATATATCACCTGTGTGCTATGAACAGATTTTTTAATGCAGATTACTCTGGTTTTAAGTTGTCTCATGTTACTCTTCTCTAACTACTGTGGAGAATATTATACTTTGCATTTCTTTCTGGTGATACTGATTTGTATCTGAAAACTAGTCAGAGGTGAGCATAGGATCTGGGAATGTGGTAGAGAGCAAGTAGTTTCTATTTCATATTTGATCCTAATTTAAAAAAAAAAAGAATTCCACATTGTGATGGTTTGGGTGTTCCCCGCCCCCCCACACTTTAGAAATCACCCAGACTAGGCTCAGTCAGCTCTGGAAATATGAATGAAGCTATTTATTTACAGCTAGCACAGTATACAAGCAGATATTTACAGTATATACAGTTATAGACAGAAATATACAAGGTAAAAGGTAATACAGAAACACAACTCCCCTCCCAGAAACCTGAGTCCCCAGGAGGGGCTCTCAACCACCCCTACACCTTCCTCCTACCCCTCTCAATCTTACCCCAGTCCCAGGGAAGAATAGAGGTTCAGCCAAGAGGTTAAGAAGCAAAGGTGGGTGGAGGGTGTGTTAGAGAGATGTAGCTCAGCCAGCAGCCCAAGCGAGAGTGAGAGAAAAAATGGCGAGAGTGTTATCTAATGTTTTCATTTCTTCCTCCTGTAGTCCTCAGCAAGACGGTGAGGGAAGTAGGCATCACCATTGTTTTCCTTTCACAGCCTGTAATCTTCTTCTCACCAAAACATTCTAGCTAGCTTTGAACTAGCACACACATAAATATGAATCTAGCTTCAAGAGCATGCTTTTTGATTTGATTTTTCTTTCTGCATTAGTTTTAGTTAGATTGATTCCTAAAATTACACTTGAACTGATAAGTCTTGGAAAGTGCTGTCAGTGCTGACAGTGAACAGTTAGAGGTCAAATGCATTATTACACATAGCGTAAAGGTAAATATTTTGGGTTTACTGATCCATTAAAGTCACTTCCAGAGGAAAAAAACATGTTATTTTAAAACATTCAGAGAAGGATAAAGTTGTTGCGTGCCCATGCAAGGAAGCACTCTAAACAATTTAGTGAGTAAGCTGGCATCCAGTGTGACCAGATTTTACTCTTGGTTTCCTTCATGTAAGTGTTTTAGTTTTGTATTTTTGTAATACTTCTGTACTGTGAGTTTACTACTATTCTATTTTTTTAATACTTATGTACTGTGAGTTTACTACTATTCTATTTCGTCTCCTTCCTCTTTTACCAGACACTCAAATATTATAGTAATCAGTCTGGCAGTGGAATGTGTGATATATACAGTCTATGTAGAAATGTGCCTGTGTTGCAGTCATGTTGTCTCATAGATTTTCTTCGGAGTAAAAACAATAAATGAGATAAACTCCAGTATATTCTGAGGCCGAATTGCTATTTGAACATTCAAAGGACCACCTTTTCCTTTCACAGGGATATTATTATCCCATAATTTTACATATTTTTGTTTTGTAGAAGTTTGAACAGGTTTATTAAAAACACTAGGAGTTAGAATCTTGTGGTAAAGGGTTTACATAGCAGTAATGAAAAGAATTTTACCAAGTATAACTAATGTATTTTTTAATATGCTAAACTGCTGGGTCAAGCTGATTGATGAAAGAGTGGATACAAAGGGTGAAAGACTGGATTTCAGTTATTTAGCTTTCCCTGAAGCACACAGATTAGTTCTGTTTGTATGCAAATGTAGCTTTTTTTAATTTCTGTGTGTAAAAAGAGAAGTGTAATTTGGTAGCAAAGTACTTCCAACTAGACACAGAACTGATCATTCATCTCTTTGAAACAGATACTTTAATTTGTGCCAATCAACATGGAAAATACAGGATTTCATGTGTTTGTCTAATTTTTAAATAATACAGCACAGTTTTTGTACTAATGTCATAAATTGTTTAGGTGACTGAAGAATTATGTGCCAAAGCATGGAACTTTTACAGCAGAAACTTAATGAAGTTGTGTTTTGGGTAAGTATATTTTACATGCAGCTCAGAACATCCTAGGGAAAGTATTTTACCAAAAGAATATTTGTGTAGTTGCTCTCTGCGTAGAAAAACTTTCCTGTTAATAGAACAATATGAAGAGACATTGCAAACTTAGATTTGGCTTTATTTTTGTTTAGCAATGTTTTCTTGTGTTAAAGCTAGTCAGTTCTGAGTTTCTGCCTGTTCCAGACCTGAAAAAATTCCTTTGTAATTTCTCTACTACAATCAGCTCTGTTTGTCAGGAGCATGGTAGGATACCAAAGAATAAAATGATAATTTGTATTTGGGTCTGAAAGTAACAGATCTGTGCTCTTTTCTGCTCTTTCCTTGGTTTCCTTTATGCCTGGGATTAGGTAACTCCTACTTGATGTAATCCAATTTTTACTTTAAAAATATGGGTGATACATAGGTGTGTTATAAAATCTGATAGTTACCATATGTAAATATGTTCACTGACATCTTTGGTATAAGAATGTGTATCAAGATTTAATGAGTCTTCATTTAGGGTAGGTAAGATTGGGCTATATCCTTTTGAAACATATGAAGTGCTAATTTTAGGAGATATAATTTAGGTAAGTTTGGGCTATTTTATTTTGAAAAGCATGTGGTGCTAAGTGTAAGAGGTACAACTCTGTAGAGAACACAGACTAAATCTCTGTAAATCTTTACTAAGAGTCACAGGATTGGTAGGGAAGTGAAGATTTTCAATCTGCACTGTAGTCAGCCTGGGTGAAATTTACGTCTAGACTGGTTTTAGTGATCTTAAAAATCACAGATGCGGAGACAGGACAATGTCTGCAAGTGTCTGATTTCAGTACTTCATAGTCTTTCCTACTTTAAATATTTTCCTAACACCTGAGCCTTCCTTGCTACAAGGGAAACTGTTCATATTTTTCTTTTTGTCTGGTATACCAGGGACACAGCAGATTACTCCTTTTTCCTTTACAGCAGCGTTCTGAAGATTGTCTGAGCTGTTTTGTTTAATTATCACAGAAGCTCATCTGGACCACGAGAATGTTCCATTCATAATTGCTCCCAACTATTTGATTATTTTTTTTTAATTTGAGATAAGAGATATTATGGCAAATAAAAGTAGTCATGTAAAGTCTAATTTATTCAGTAGTCTCCTCAGCAAACTAGATAGAGTGTATTTTAATATAGCAGTGAAGTGATTAATTTGAAATAATGTTTTTGTTCTTAACTTAGAAGAGTAATGGGATTTTTAGCAAAGGTTGAAATCGTTAAGATACAAATTGAATTTGTATTATGTAATATTAAAATTTATTTGCATTGCCAAGAAAATGTAGATAGCACTTAAATAAATGCCTGTATCTAGCACTTTGAAATTGTTTTCTATAAACACTCAAGTGTTCTCCCACGAATACAGATCTGTACATTAACGTATAGCTTATGGCAGCAGGAGTATATGGTGGTGAAGCAAGCAAATTTTGTTGCTCAGTACTGTAGAATGTTACGAATGAGTAGAAATTTTATTAGAATGAGTGAATTATTTACTACTGAAAAATATTATCAATGCATATTTTATTTAAATGATAAAGTAAAACTCAGCTGTTCTCTTCAGTAGTTGGTATTTCTGAGCTTCACTCTTGTATTTTACAGAAGATTGCAGAGTTTTGTAGATTTTACCTCCTTCAGGTTGTGAGCCATATACAATAACTCATTCTGGTTTAAAATTCAGAGGATGGATCAGATACAATGTGCTGAGAAAGAACAAAAGGAAAAAGGTAAAACAGCAGGTGGCTGTAGCAGAGGTCCATTATAACATCCAAATATTAAGACTAATTGTACAGAAGTGGAGCACATGGGTGCAGATTCACAAGGAAAAAGTGGCATGTAAGTCTATATATCTGCTTTGCACAAGTCAAAACCTATGTTATGTAAACCAAATGATGTTGTACAAATTAGATATGCTTAGTCCGACTATGTATTTTGCTGTCTTTTTGCAGGGTGTTATTCACTGAGTGGCCTTTCACAGCTACTTTACTCTTCTGTGTACATTTAACACTAGTGTAACACTTTGCACTTCACTGAGTTTATTCTTGGGACTTTTACCTGCTCGGCTATCTAAAGTGTTATTAGAGCTCTATTATTGTATGTTAATTCACTGAGCTCTGTGTACACAAAGCAGTTCAAAGCCCTGGGAGATTTTGGGGTACATTGGTATATCAAAGTGTAGATCAGTACTGTCTTATGCACAACTGATAAATTGGAAATATCTCATGTTTATACCTTGCAGGCTAACTGGAAATCTTACTGCAATGGTCTTTATCTATTGAAAAAAGTTGTCATTTGCTTACAGAGGTCAGACTGAATAGGTATTTGGTTGCCATCCAACTTGAGAGACAGGCATTCACCTAAACCACTGACATGATACACTTGCTTTTGCTTCTGGCCCTCACATTGGTTATAATTCTGTACATTTTCAGTGACAATGAAGAGAGTGCAACATATCTTTAATCAAGGATATTTAAATGCTGTTATGAAGGCTTGGCATGCAGAGGCCCACAGGTCTTTGGAAACAAAAGCCTACTTTGAGGTACGCAGCATAATGCTTAAAATACAGTAAATTCAGTGGTTAACTCACTTCATTCCATCTCTTTGGGAAACCAGGGCCATCAATACTAAATGAAGCATTTTAGTGTACTACTTCTATACTACTACTTAGTACTTACCTTGAGCAGAAAAAAAGGTTGAGTATTGTATATGATCAATGATATAGGTGGCTGATGTTATAGGGGTAGTATTGGTGGAGATGGCACCTCTACATCTCTGACACCACAATCCAGGGGATATGCATTCTTACAGAATGAGAAGGAGCTTCAGTGACTTCATCTCCTCCCCAGAATTGTGGAGTAACCAAAATCTGTGATCACTGAGAGTAGGCAACGTGTGGCTAGCCCAGTATGTCCCACTGTCAGCAGCACTGTCTACTCTCACTGTGAGAAAATGGGCTTTTCTCTTTCCTGGAAGGATTCTTAACCAAGGAAGAGAATACCATAAAGCATGGTGGAATGCTTAGCAGATACCATGTAGCAGAGAGGAGAAATGGGAGCCGTAAGACCCAGCAGCTGCTAATAGCATGCAGGTTCCAAAAATCATGCTCATACAGATAAGGCTCTCCCACTGTTTGGCTCCTTGTCCTTCCTCTGCTGTAGGGTGCTCAGAATGGACACCAGCTGTGGAAAATTTATCAATTGCTGGCTGCCAGACATCAGTTGCTAAATCCTTGCTGGAGTAAACCTATTGTTAGTGCTGCTTCTTTCCTTGCATTGCTACTAATGGGCAAATAAATATTCAGAAAGGGAGGTTGCAGCTCAAAGCTCATTATTTCATGGAATTGCAGAATCCCAAAACACGAGGTTCTAAGGGACCCCAAGGATCATCTGGTCCACTTTTTCTAGGTGACAGCCTAGAAATGAGCTGGCTCAGCACCCTGTCAAGCTGTTTAGAAACTGTCCAATGTAGGGCACTCCACTGATTCCCCTGGGAGATAATTTCAATGTCTGTTCTCATGGTAAACCACTTTCTTCTGGAGTCCAGTGGGAATCTCTCCAGGTAACTTATACCTGTTGAGTGAGTTCTGGTTTTCCAATCCCACCGTTTTCTTTCTCCCTATTTTTTTTCCTAGTTTCTCCTTTCCTGCATATTTTCTCTTTATTTTCTCTTCTCTTGTTTTCCTTACAGCAATAGTCAACAAAAGAACATTTTATCACCCATGAAACTTTTTTTTTCCAGATTTAGAGCAAAAGACAAAAAAGGAGATTCAGTGTTACTCCCATACTGAGATGACAAATGAAAGATACTTAAGTGTCTTTAGTAACTTCCATGCAGTTATACATTGTTGGATAAAGTATAACACCAAGGATATTTTTTGTGCTAGTATCTTTTGAAGACTTGCCTGAAAGATTCTCACATGCCAATAGTATGTTTCTGTCATGTGGTGTACATTAATTAGTGTACACCCTGTTTTAGTTTGGAAGTGTAAATGGTCTCCTCTGCTTCTAGATTGTATTGCTGTGATGCAAAATCATGAGAGGCAGCCCAAAACTATTGATTATTTTCAGTAATAGCAGTTATAGATGTTCAGAGATGTGTAACTATATGAGGATTTGAAAATGCCCACTTAAGTTTAGCAAATTTTCATTTCATTTTTTGAGTATTTTAATGTAAGTAAGATAAAATTTCTTCTCTTGTACTATCTTTTTCAGAGTTTGGAAAAGAAAAGTCAGATAGGCTGTTTTGAAACAAATGACCTTACTGTCAGACAGAAACCATCCCATTTACCAGAGGAAGCCTTATTACAGGTTTGTGACTGTTCTTTTTGATTTTTAAGGTGTGTGTTTCAAACATTGTATATATTGTGCTTTGTTGAAAAGGATGTGTTTGTACAGTGGAAAGGAAGGCTCCTGTTTCCATTGCTCACTCTGGGTCAGGTGGAGTCCTTTGAAGGATGGTAATGGTACTTTTTCCTTCAGTGGCACCTGAGCATGTGCTGCATATGTTGTCCTGACATCTGGAAGATTCTTTGAGCTCAGACTGAAAGAGTGGGGCTTAAAAAGAGAGTCCAGAGATCTGTGAGATAGGCAGAATGGAACTCCTGAGAGAGGTAAAGGGGCTTGTGTGCAGTTAATAGAAGCTCACTAGCCGAGTGTCAGATGGGATAGAAAACATTTGAATTTTCTTTAAAATGTAGACAAGTGTGAGCTTTATTATCTGAGGATTGTTGAGCTCCTTAAGGCAGGAAAAACTGCTAGGCCATGAGGCAAGAGCAAGGAAGCTATGCAAGGGCAATGGGTAGGGAGAGATTTCTCTCCATATGTCTGTAATTGATTTAAATGATTTTTTTAAAAGACTGCTTTATTTTCATTATTTTGGTACCCTTGGAAAAAGTAACTTTAGAGAGTGAGAGCTTGTATGTGTGCTAGCATTTAGAGAGGAAGTTAGTTTTGTCACAGTATCACAGTATCACCAAAGTTGGAAGAGACCTCATAGATCATCAAGTCCAACCGTTTACCACAGAGCTCAAGGCTAGACCATGGCACGAAGTGCCACGTCCAATCCTGCCTTGAACAGCTCCAGGGACGGCGACTCCACCACCTCCCCAGGCAGCCCATTCCAGTGTCCAATGACTCTCTCAGTGAAGAACTTTCTCCTCACCTCAAGCCTAAATTTCCCCTGGCATAGCTTGAGGCTATGTCCTCTTGTTCTGGTGCTGGTCACCTGAGAGAAGAGAGCAACCTCCTCCTGGCTACAGCCTCCCCTCAGGTAGTTGTAGACAGCAATAAGGTCTCCCCTGAGCCTCCTCTTCTCCAGGCTAAACAATCCCAGCTCCCTCAGCCTCTCCTCGTAGGGCTGTGCTCAAGGCCTCTCACCACCTCGTCACCCTTCTCTGGACACGCTCAAGCATCTCCATGTCCCTCCTAAACTGGGGGGCCCAGAACTGGACACAGTACTCAAGGTGTGGTCTAACCAGTGCAGAGTACAGGGGCAGAATGACCTCCCTGCTCCTGCTGACCACACCATTCCTGATGCAGGCCCATATGCCACTGGCTCTCCTGGACAACAGTGTGCCCAGGTGGCCAAAAGCAAGAAGACTTATTTGTGACAAAACTTTATAAAAATGACAAAATTGCTAACTATTGGTTGTGGGGCCTTCAGCAGTAGAGGTAGTTTAGCAAAATTACAACTTTGTTAGTACAAATAATTGCCATTGAGGGATACACTGGAATTACTGCTCAAATGTTTTAATTTGATCTTGTAGTTTATAAGCTTTCATTTTTTCTGTCATGTTTTTTCCGTTAAACATTGCAAAACCATCACAGTGGTATACAGACTATGCTGAACTCAAACTTGAAGTCTAAAATGAAGTCTAATCCAAATGCAGATATTTAATTTTATATATGTGCCTCATGTAACTGATGTCACAGGAAACTTGAATCTGTAGCCTCCCTTCCTCCCTCCTTCCTTCCTTCCTTCCTTCCTTTCCCTCTCTGAATCTTCACACTCCCTTTTTGGATGTACACTTTGTCTACATCCCTTATGTAGATGCAGTCTCCTTCAAGAGGAGGTTGTTACCAAGTGCCATTTCCTCCAGGCCAACCTGTTCTTGCTCTGAATGTGCACAGACAATAAAGTGGGCCTGGACTTCTCAGAGCTTTGGAACTTAGGATAAGGAGACTTGATTGCTCTGGCACTGGAGATGCTATTTGGTGGCAGATCATTTCAAAATCACAGGGTATCTAGTAAATATCATTACTAGAGTGTTCTCATTTACTGTCACTTTGTGTCCTGCTCTCATGCAGTAAAAATATCTTATAGTTTGTCTTTACTGCTGGGACAAGATCTGTCATCAGGGACAGCTGGAAACCATTTGCTTTGTAAATTACAGTTTCCTAAAAGAGCCAGTGGCACCACAATACCTTAATGTTGAGTTATTGACAGAAAATGATTGCTGTGCTTTAAAGCTGCCTAGTGTGGTCTTGACCTAAAATGAAGCAAATGTTTCATCAGACCTTTCAAAACTGAAGATTCCAGAGGTCACTAGCAAGACAGTGTCAAATTAAAAGCCTTGGTTTTGTTCCTCTAATGTGAAACGAAGCCCTATTAATAAATAATTGTATAATCAATATTTTCTTTCTCGTTCTAGCAAGTCATATGTTTTCATTTCTTCAAATAACTGGGAGCTGTGTCAAAATACCTTGGTGTTCTAAATTAGAGTGAGTTTTGAACTTAAGGAAATAATCCACATGTCCAAACAGACTTTTGGCTAAAGAAGCTTGTGATGGATCTAAGTATAATTATCATGGGATGCAAGTCTTTAAAGGGATGGGTTATATAGAAGGAGTTTGCTTTTGAAAAGAGCCTGCACATTTCTGTACTGAAATAAAATCTTTGTAAGTCCCCAGCTGCATTCTGAGCCATCTAAATGTCTTTAAAACAAGTGTGGTTATAGCAAGCTGCTAAGATAACAGAATAGAAGCATAAAGCCAGAAAACCTGCTTTTAAAAATTGCTTGAAGAAGTTTAAATGAAGTGAATACAGGCAGCTTGTGGGAGGAGTAGACAAATGGCTTCAATGTATGACCCGCATGATTAAATTCCAGTGGTAAAAGACATAGTATCACTGAATTTCCTTCCTTTTATGGCTAAAAAAAAATAATAGTGTTTAGGTAGTTTCCATAGGTTGAAACACGAAATATTTCTACATCGCTGTAGAATTGACTTTAATATTCTAAGATTAAAGATTTATGGATATATTTACCAAATGATGCTAGTTAAAAAGGAAGAAACTACAAAAACTCTTCATAATTAATTTCAAACTGAGTTTAGAAGTACTTTGTTTAATCTAGAAAGTTTTAGTCCAAATTATATTGTCTCAAATAGGTTTAGGATAGGTGTTTTAACAAGTGTTGTTTTAATTTAGGTGAAATGAAATTACTTGTAGACCATGAAAAATCTTCAGGTTTGAAGCATCCCTGTTGTTCTCTGTCATGGATTCAGTTTGTGAGCTTCTAAGCAAAGCCATCTTTTAATACTTTATTAAGGATGTTAGAAAGAACAATTATTTGCATTCTGCTATAAAAGATACATGTAGACTCCTAAGATAAAAGTATTTGATTTGAACATAGCTCATGTTATTTAGGATAGGTGAATATCTGTCTTGTAATAGAGCAGCACTTCTTATTGCATAGCTTTTAATATCATCTTTGTCTGGTTTTCTGGTGTAGGTTTTCCAATTTGTAAATTTAGATGATCTGGCAAGATGTGCTCAAGTTAGTCAAACGTGGATGCTGCTGACTCAGAACAGTTCATTATGGAGTGATGTAAGTAAAATAAACACTGTCAATGTCCTATTTCCATTTTAGTGATTTTAAAGAAGAGTGACCAAGGAGGTAATTTACTTTAACAATGCTTAGTATCTATGGTAAAAATTTTACCCCAAAATATGGCTTGTCCTGCTCAGCTACATGCATGAAAAAGCAGAAGCAACTCAGAGGAAGGTGTCTGTGTTATGTCATTGAAAAGCATTAGAACTGGAAGAGAACTGGCCATTAAGGCCTAGGTATAGCCCACTAAATTTAGACAGTGAGGTGGCTTGGGCTGTCTGGGCAGTCTGAACAGGCACTGTGGAAGGAGAACATTAATTCAGTTGCAGGTACTCTAAGACTCTTTGTATTTGCTCTAGAGAGACTCTTGTCATTGCTAGAATAAGCAAGGCAAACCAACTGACTTCCATGCTCATGAGCTCTTGAGTTTGTTGAGCTACATCTCCAGAGCACATGACAGAGTCTGCAGTACTGCCTTGTTTCTTCTGCCCTAGCAGTCCAGTTCCCTAGCACATGCATTCCAATCAGCTTGCCTTCTGGTGCACGTTATGTCATCATGTTAGCATGAGCTGTTTGGAGCCACACCAGAAACAGCCACTCTGTCTTTGCCTTGAACTTAAAAATGCAATCACACTGCTCACTTCTGTAGCCTTCAGTAGTGGGGTGAGGCTTCAGGTGTGAAGGAATACCTCAAGGTTTGCCAGTCAGGGGCAGTGGCTTAAGAGTAGCTGTGACACCTCAGTTAGTGGCCTCTGTATTTCTGTCTCACAAATAGCTATTTATCAGCAGTACAAAGAAATATTAAGGCCACGTTTTTTAAAGTGCAATATTTTGGGCCCTCAAGTCTGAAATTACAAACCAAAATACCCTCTGCATCTTCTGCATAATCCTGGAAGTGTCTAATGTGACAGGTATTTTTTTGTGGACCTGAAAGTTTGTAATGATGGTGATGAGCAAGGTGACTGTTTCTTTTCTCCAAAAGCTGCATCACCTCTAGAACTTGATATGAGAAGGCAGAAGGGCTGCTCTGCAAGGGCAGTCAAGCTGGAAGCTAGGAATACTAGAACGGCAGGCAGTGCTCTCTCACTGTCAAGGACACAGCCCCACAGAACCTGAGCAAGGAGAGCTGAGTATATCTATTGAGACTAACCAAGGTCAGCTACTCACAGATGCTGCCAGTCAGCCTTGTAGTGAAAAGGCATCTCCATAGTCAAGTAACCAAGTGAAGTCCATGAGTGAGGGTCAGGGTCAGCTAAACACACAGCTGGACATGGACGTGCCTAAGACTCAAGCAAAGACTCAGGGTAGGGCATAAATTTAAGGGGAGCCCTTAATGGATTATCAGGAACCTCCTGATGAGGCTTCTCCAGTTCTTTCACACAATAGATTGTTGTTAAAAAGTCTTGTCCAGGGTTGCACTGCTTCACCATATAGGAACAGATCTTGGGCTGTGGTAGCTAAACCCCAGAGGAAGGAAGAAGTTGCAGTCTGTTGGTGAGCCAAGGTCCTGACTCTAGGCACCTTTCTTCCACTTAAAGAGATGATTTTGGGATCCAGAAGGTGAGCAGAGTTGTGTCTTGTGAATCTGAGGAAATCTGGACCTGAGTCTCCCAAATACGCTGTCTGTTCCCCAAGTGGAACATAGGGCTTTAGTTTTCAGGTAGCTGGAGGCTTATATCTGCCTTCTTGACTGAGGTAAAGAATTTCTAGAGAGATTAACAATGCTGCTGTCTGACAGCTCCCTGTTCTCTGTGAGTTTCTTTAACCTTCTGATGTACTTAGCTGTTGTGTATATTTTGGAGAGTTTCTGCTCCGCTGGAGTGTTTATTATATCTACATTTAAGTTGCTGTGATGGTTTTAGTGAAACTAATATTAAAACTCCTGGTAATTTTAATTTAAGAACAACAACGTTCTAATAAGAAAGTGAAAAAGCAAAAAAAGTTTTGAACCTCTGGTGTTATGAAGGGCAAATTAATTAATGTGAGATGGTATTTTTTCCAAAATTAATATTGTTTATTGATTTTTATATTCTGAACTCTTGCCACCCCTGTCCACTAGTTTTAACAGTAATAATGATCAGTTCTTTGCACCATCATGGGAATATTTTACAGATAATAACAAGCAAAATATACAAACATTAACTGAACCGGAAGAGAGTGTTCTTGCAACCAAGTACTGCTCACAACCAATATACCGCTTGCCCACTAGGTGGATGCAAGGAGTTCCTTCTGCTTATGGCAGAAGGCAATGGAGAATTACTGTGGCCGTTTGAGCTGATCCTCTAGCTCAGACATAGGGGAGAGATGAACATTCCAGGGATAGGTCACATAAATGGCAACAATAGATAAATTAATATAATTTCATTGGAGCATCAAGAACTTAATGTCTAGAAGCACAGTTTGTTCTGCCCCTTTTTCTCCCGCTGGCTTGTGCTGCTGCAGCTTTGCCTGTCGTCCCCCGGCTGCTGTTTTGGCTACTGCTGCTTTGCTGCTTCGCTGCCACTTGACCCCTCCCCCATCTCCCTTAAGGTTATTGTATTGGGTTTTTTTTTTCCTTCTTTCCTTCTCTAGTTATTATCTCTCTTTACATTGTTATACTATAAGAAAATACAATTTCATCTTTCCCTGACTTTCAAAGAAAAGGGTTTTGTGTTGTGCTGAGTCCACTTCTCCCCGGGGGGAACCTCCCCCAACCCGGGACAATTACAAAGAGGCAATGGAGAATTACAAAGAGGCTTTTAAGTATTTACTCACACAATTATTATTACTTGACTCACGGGGACTAGCCACAGTCCCAGACAGTACCCAGATGCTTTCAGGGAATTCTGTCTTGTCAGGCGCTGAAACTTGATTCTTCCCAGGCTTCTGGGGAAAGGAGGCAGACAATCTCTGACCTTGTCTCCTGTCTCCTCTGGACGATCTGTGTATCTCCAGGACTTCTTGTCTTGGCAGGAGACTTTCAGATGTAGGCAGAGTGTCTTGAGATGTGCAGTCTCAGCATGATGTCACACTGGCTATGCAGGCTGATCGCATGGCGGCATTTAGGGTCTGTTCCTGGTAAACTCATGACAGTGGAGGTTCCAGGCAAACAATAAGGCAGTAAGCAATAGCAGCAGACAACAGCAGGCACAAATACAATGGCACAGCACAGCAGAGCACACTGTTTTTACCTGGATATCTCTTTTTATCAATGTGGGCTGAGATTAATTGCCCTCTGGACACAGAATAGCCAATCAGAATGGCCGTTAGCCAAGCCTGACCGTATTAGGCAAAGCCATAGGCTTGCTTTACCCAAATTTGGGAAAAGTATAGGCCTTGCAAAAGGCAGGCACAAGCTAAGTGTGTGTGCCTTGTTTACCACAGGAGAAAAGCATGCCTAGGCAAGCCATTACATGTATAAGCCTATTTCTGGCCCATCAGGCCTACCACGACAGCCTGCCTTCCAGGAATTGTATCCACTTCCAAGCATTTTGCATAGCATTGATTAATTTTTCAAAGCATTTGGGTAATAAACTTTAGTTATGAAATGTACAACAAACAAATGTGATGTAATAATGTGGATTTTGTATGTGCTACCTATTTAATGTATATTTTTGTGTTTTCGTTTTTAGATCAATTTCTCATCGGTGAGAAATAAAGTTCAGGACCAAACAGCAGTAAGTATTTTGCACAAGTGGCATCCATATATCTTACATCTGAATCTTCAAGGCTGCTCGTCTCTTCACTGGCCCAGTTTTAAAAGTATTGGTAAGTGTTACATGTGTTTCTTCAGTTTTAATTCATGGGTTTACACAGAGTGCATTGGGTTGGAAAGAACCCTCAGAGGTTATCTTGTCTAACCTCCCTGCAGTGAATATGGACACTTCCAACTAGATCAGACTGCCCAGGACATTCTCTTTTCAAACTGTGTCTTCACTCTGTACTTTGCTGTTGTCCCTTTTTACTACCTATATTCTTCTCCCTCTGTCCAGCTGTAACAAAGCAATGTGAGTATGAGATCTGTAAAATTACTTTGAGTGCATCTCCCTTTCTTTTATTGCAGTCTGCAGGCCCAGTGATGTCCACCTGGCTGAAACAGCGTAAATGCCATAGAGTGGTTTACTGTGTGTCTGAAAAGCTCTAATATGACAAATAAGGTTGGAATGCAGACGTGCTTAAGTATATCAGAATGCCAGAATCCAACTCTACTGAGACAATTATAACAGACTCACAGAGTGTTGAGGTTGGCAGAGACCTTCAGGTCATCTGGTCCAATACCCCTACTCAAACAGAGCTACCTAGAGCCAGTTGCCCAGGACCATGTCCAGACAACTTGTGAATGTCTCACAAGGATGGAGACTTCACAGCCTCCCTTGGCAGCTGTGCTCAATAGCCTTCATAGTAAACTCCACACAGTGCTGCAGGATTGGGGCAGAGTGACTGAAAAGCTGCCTGGTGGAAAAGGACCTAGGGCTTTTGGTCAGCAGTTGGCAGAACATGAGCCAGCAGTGTGCCCAGATGGCCAAAAAAACCCAACAGCATCCTGGCCTGTGTCAGGAGTCATGTGGCCAGCAAGACTAGTGAAGAAATCATCCTCCCCTTTTAGTACAAATAATAGGTACTTGATTGTACTGCCAAAACAGGATCCCTCTGGGTGTAGAAAACCATCTTAGTCCTCCCTGATAATAATGTTAGACGTACATGTGGCCATGTAGTCAGAAGTTAATTCCTCTGTGACAGCATTTTGCAATAGTGTCAGATCAGTAATCTTTTTCTCACTGCAGTTGTATGTTCCACTGAGCAGAGAAGGGGGCAGGAAGAAGAAAAGCCTTTATGATCAGAGGTTCAGTGCTAGCTGTAGAAGTGTCCTTGGTGTGTTAGGAATTACCTGCATCCTAACTGTTATTCAGCCATTTTATCATGAAGAATGTTACAGCATTTTGGTAGTGTTTTCAGGAGGAAAAGCTCTTCTGCTGCAACTAGGCAAGATCCCAAAAAAATTCCTGGCACAGCTTTATTTCAGCATTTCTCAAGCAGGAGAATGTTACTGATTGACTGTTTTCTAGCCTACACTTTAATTGAGTGCAAATGCATAACAAAGAAAAGGAAAATGTTTTTATTTTACAAACAAAATGTGTATTTTGACTATAATGCATTTATTAATCAGATGATACATGACTGAAAGTGATGCTGCAGCATCTAACAATATCAGTGTGTTTTGGTTTAGAAAGTGTGTAACAATGGGTGAGAACAGTTTGCTCTCTAGAGTGATGATGGGGCCAAGAATAAAAAAGTATATTTGATTATGGTCTTGGCTTTTAAATCACAGGATAAAATAACATGCTCAATGATATCAGCATGCAAGCTGCTTAGTGAAACAATGTAATATTATAATCAATTTTGGCAGCTAATAGAAGAAAGCAAGCCAAAAGAAATCTCACAGAGCCAAGTCATCTCCATTCTGGAGACTGTGCTTGAAAATGTAAATCCTTTTTAGGATTTTAATTTTCTTGTGCATTTGATTACACAACCTAAAACCATAGTAACATTTATTGTGTTTAGAGCTAAAAGCATGTAAAGAACAATTCAGTTCTGCATTCACTCTGCCTATTTTGCCACAGTATTCTGTCACATCCTATCTAGTAAAAATAATTAATAATTAATAAATAATTAATTCAGAAGTATTGGTACATTGGTTACATCAGTATGGTGACTGCTATCCATTTCCATTTATCTTTAAACGTCAAAGACAGTAAATGTATCTATCTGCAAACATATTTTCCATTTTTTATTCATAATTTATGTTTTCTTAGGCTTCAAATCAAATATGTTATTCATTTTCATCTCTTCAGTGCAGTGTTATTAATTGTAAACATCTGTCAGTGCACTGGTGCTTATTTAGATTAAAACCATATTTCTTCTGTAGGAGTTTATCAATCCTATAGCCTGCTTGTGCCATTCTTTTGAAACTCTGGTGGGTAGTTGAAAATTACTGCAAACCCATTTCTTTATCCTTTGTTAGTGATTGAAGACAATATTGAAATTCTGAGACATTTCTTCAGCTAACAAACTACACTGAAGTGTCTGCTCAGTTGCATCCGCAGATGTGATGAACCTTTCCATTCGAACTTGCCCAAGCTGTAGTTCTGACCACATCTTTCTAAACAAATCCAAGATGACACAGATTTTGGCAGCATGTTTTGATTGTTAGCAGTACAACAGCAGTAATGCTAACTGGGCTTTATGTCTGTTTGACTGGCTAATTGTGTTAAGGGTTTTTTGTAAGTTAATCTGCTGCAGTTTTATGTATTGCAGCTCTGGTGTGTGATGTGTGCATTTCTATCTACATGGGAGTGGTATGTGATTCCGACTCAGACTGTCTTTGGCAAGTGAATGTGCTATTGTGCCAAAGAAATGTGAGTATATGAGATGCGTGGAAAACATCTTAGGTGTTTGTGGCGTGCACTCAGTGACTCTAGAGAATCATTTGACTTCCATATGTGACTGGGAACTGTTTGAAAGCTGCTGCCCTTCATAATGCAAGAACTAAGATTTCCTCTGAAGTTTTATTCCCAATACTGTTCATAGTATGTACAGACCTCTCTGTTTTTCCTGCACCCTGTCATGGCAAAATATGGCATAAAAGAATCTTTTCTGCATCACATTTGTGCTATGTAGAGAAAAGGGCACTGCTTCTTTAGGTCATACCTTAAGATAGCACTCTGAACAGATACTGCATACCAGGAGGGCAATGCACTAGCGTGCAATGATTTCCTGAGTATAGACAGAGAAAGAGAGAAATTACTGAAAGAATGGACTTTAAAAACATACAATAAAGGAAGAGGAAGGCCTGGGATTATCTTACAGATGTGGCAGTGATTGTGGTATTTTATGGAGGATCCACTTTACAGTGCATTTTGGAGAAGCTCAGAGAAATGGCAATGAACTCTGTAATTCTGAAGTAGTTAAAATTGTTACTCATTCCCCTGATATTATGCTTTTCAAATATATTTTTTTCCCTTGGGCTGCCCTCTTCTATACTATCATCATAGTTTCTCTACGCTTTTCTTGCTTGTGCAGTCATTCTCAGGGAATTTGCTACTAGACATTGTCAGAGGAAGGTGTTAGCCTGCATTATGCCTGCCCCAATCTTTCCAAAAGATAGGAATAACCATTCACTAAAACCAGCTTATTTTTTGTCAAAGAAGTTTTAGGCAGTGAATTATGTAGCAAGGAGTTGTATCATTAGTAACATTGTAAGAATGTCCATTCACATAGGCAGTTGGGTGATAGGAGATGCTGTAATGTGCTTCACAAGTGAGCTGGACTTTGAAAATGCACTAACCATCTGGTGAACACTCCAAACCATACTAACCTTCAGTACGCATGGACACTGCCGTCCTGAGTGCAGACCACGTCAGACTTCACTTGTCCTCTTCACCTAAGGTGATGTGTTGGAATCTGTGTCAAACTGACACAATAACCTAAATGCATTCTAGAAAGACCTCAGCTCTGCCTCTGCAAAGCCCAAACAAGGCAAATATGAACATGCGAAGCTGGGTCTTGGGAACCAACCACTTCTTGGCTACTCCTGCTTTCAGGCAGGTCAGGTATGGAAGAGACAGAATTATTCACTCAAGACTGAGCAAAACCACTGTTAAATCAGTAAATAGAACCCCACTTCTGGATGTGACTCATAATCAGTATGACAACTGCCATTCCTGGTTTTCTAGAGCTGTATTTAAGATTTGTTTTCAATTTACTTTTTCATATACAGTTAAAAAAAGGAAACTGTTACAAAAGTCTTAGAAATGTTTTCTGAGAATATTTCAGAAAACTGATGGATACAAAAACCTGTCATTACATTCAAGAAAATTGTGTGTTGGTCACAATCCTGCAGCAAGTCCATGTCAACACATAACCTGTGTTCAAACACAAGCCAGCTCCTACCCGCCTAATTCTGCTCATTTGTGCCTATTGATTTCCACTACATGATTTCAAATAGTTGCCAGAGTATTTCACAAGAATCTCCAGAAGAAATTGTCAGAAACAATTACTTGATGAAGGATGCTGTGTAACTAATGCCATTTTGTAACTAACTGCAACAAACATAAATCTCTGTAGGCAGATAGTCCTACAGGCCATTGGTACATTGAACAGGAAATGTAAACAAGGTAGGTTTGTCAGTCAAATATCCCAAGGTACTAAAGACCCCATAGCAGATGCCCTTTTCAGCCTATCACAGTGACAATCACACCGTGCTTTTTCACTGTCTGCACTGATTGTTCTTTGTGTCGCTCCCACTCCTCATCCTCTTTGTCCAGATCAAAAGTTTCTGGATAAATGGGCAGCTTGTCTTTGGGACACTCCTCATAGTAACTTCGAACGTATTTTCCAATAGACCACCCTTTGTATTCCTCAGGCATTTTGCACTCGAGGCCATTGTAGTGGACGTTGTAGTGATGCTTCAACCAGTAGAAAAGATAATGAATGTTGTAATCACATCTCCAAGGATTCTCTCTCAGCCACAGTATTTTCAGGAAGTAAAGATCTTCCAATACTCCATATTCAAAATTCTGCAAGCTGTTGTTTGATAGATCCAGCTCCTCTAAGTTATTGAGGCCCGAGAAAGCAGCTAGTTAGCAGAAAAATAGTTATCAGTACCTTCTAAATAAAACCATTTTCATTATTATACATGTATTAATTGTTTTTCTGCAAAAGGCTACAAAAAAGACTTCAAAGACTGAGCATTAAAATGTGGCTCATGCCTTGACAAGCAATGTATTGCTGTAAAAATATTTGCTTTAGAGGATTTGTGCTGCTGGTAAAGTTAAAAAACACTGAATTGACATGTGTGAAGGTAGACAAAGGTGAATGAATGCTTGATTTGCTCATGAGAGCCATCACAGAATGCTAGGGATTGTTCATCCTTGAACAACCTGGTCTAGTGGAATTGGATGATATTTAAGGTCACTTTCAACCCAACCAGTTTTATGAACATATGAAATATAGTGCAAACCATTACTCTATGCATAGTTACAAAAGGTAAAATTTGCAACAATGTCTAGTTTTTTAGATCCTTTCCCCCCATTTGTATCTGATAGACATGTTATCACAATTTGTAGTCAATAAAACACAAATGCCTGTTTAATAAATATTTTAAATGACTCTTACCAGGATCAATGTAAGCTATTCCATTACTGTTCAGGTTTAGTATCTTCAGTTCACTGACATCTTCAAACTCTTTCGCTCGTAGCTGTCTAATTTTGTTGTGGGACAAGTCAAGTTTAACTATGTCTGGAGGAATGTTGCCTGGAACTTTCTTTAAATCTTAAAAATTAAAAAGACATAACTTGCATCAGCCTTGGATGATTTTCAGTGCTTAGATATCACTGATACATGCCACACAGAGTTCTGTCAGTCTAGCATTCTTTCTAATTTTCTTTCCTTTAATCCCCTCTACTACTGTCAATGTGTTTTTTCAACTTCTGAATTTCACAGTATCAACAAGGTTGGAAGAGACCTCACAGATCAAGTCCAACCCTTTACCACAATTCTCAAGGCTAGACCATGGCACCAAGTGCCACGTCTGTGCAAGATTTTGTCCCTTCATTAGTTCCTGTAGTAAAAGCCACTTTCTGTGGTTTATGTTTCTGTTTTAGTAGAACTGTACTATTCGTTGTCATAGGGGCCAGTTAGATAGTGAAGCTAATATACTAATAAATGTATGTGAGAAGGGCTTGAAACCAGAGTAACTGTATGAAAAAATGTTCACTAGTAGATGAACATTGCCTGTTATGCTGCCCTTCATATCTTGTTTTGTGCTACCAAAAGGTGAAATGTTCTAAATACTATCAGCAATAAAAATGCTGGTTGTTACAGTATTTGTAGTAACATTTGTCATTATAATGATACTGCTGTAGCTGAAGTTGTGTGGTGCTTTATTACTGTTTCAGATTTCATGTTTATTAGGATACTTACAGTTACCTTGTGTGCAGGCAGCACCCTGGAATTCTCTCTGCCTTTATCACTGGCATTGCCAAGGTAGCCAAGCCCCTTTCAGTCACCTGTGCATATCCTTGCAATGTCTCTTGAAAGAGTTATAGAAAGAGTAGCTTCTAGTCCAGTGGTAAGGACACATTCTTGAGAAGTTCAAACTGTGGCTTGAATCCTCTCAGGATAATGTTAATAAATTTGATCTCCAGAATGTGTTTACTCAGTGAGTGTTCAGATCCTGGGCTCTTGTAACAAGAAGATGAGTGGATCTCGTAACCGTTTTTGAATGAAAGCAAGCAGTTTCTGGGTCTGTGCTGAAATGTGTATTGTAAGTGTATTTCTTGATGTCTGAAATGTCTAATGCATCAGCTGTTCTTGAGACTAGAACAACATTTAAAAGCCTCAGATCTAGTTTGGAGTAGGGCTTTGGTATTATAAATACATAAATACTGCAACTGCTCCAGCCTGTTCTCATTGGAGCACTTCCTGCTTGTGCAGATAATCAAAGTTTCAGGGCCTATTTATCACCCAGTTAATGCTTGAATATAGATTTGCAGAGATTGGCAGTACTAGAAAGCAGAGTTTTTTCAACTGCTTTTGCAAATGCAAATTCTTTTCCAGAAGAACAAACAGAAGCTACTTTTGCTTCCAGTTTTCTTTGCTTTTTTGGTAAGACAGAATCAAGGATGCAGGATATTTTCATTCTGAAAGATGTGGCATATCACTGCTCTGATGAGACAAGTTCTTCAAAGAGGAGAAGATACACATGGTTATATGTGTTTTTACAATGCTTCTTTAATGACTTTAACTGAAAGCTGCTGACCTATTGTCCTGTCTTCTTAGAGACACATGGTACTGGTACACTGCTTGTCCCTCGAGCTGCTCCATTGGAAAGAAATAATAGATTGCAGCTTTTCATGTCATCTTACTCCTTTGGCAACCAATGCATCTTCCCTCCTATTCTGAAATCTTGCCTATGTGAATTTAGAGATTTTTTTCCTTCCAGGATTTTAAGTGCATTATACCACTGTTTCTGATGAAAATTCCAGTGAAATTGTGCATCTGCTGCACAGCAATTATATGCAAAGACAGTAAGTGCAATACTTTCATCAAAGATTGCCATG
Source organism: Pogoniulus pusillus (assembly GCF_015220805.1). Classification (NCBI taxonomy): domain Eukaryota; kingdom Metazoa; phylum Chordata; class Aves; order Piciformes; family Lybiidae; genus Pogoniulus; species Pogoniulus pusillus. The sequence continues at coordinate 33,226,692 of NC_087267.1, forward strand.
TGTTCAGAAATCCCAAATGTCCATGGGATGTCTGCATCCAGCTGTCAAGCATATGCACAATAGATCTGTTACTTCCTAAAAGATACTGAATGTACTCAATGTGTCTATACCAGACAGTCAGGAGGTCCTGCTCTGAAAGGCTTAGTTCCTAACCTTAAGAAAGGAGTCCCTGTACCCTTTAATACAGTCATGTAGAGGTCAAATAACTTTCTTCCTTCATTATTAGTGCTAAAGATAGTAAAATGTATTTTAAAATGCTGCAAAAGACTGAAACTGCCATGAAGAGCAGGCCATACTGAATGTTTTATGAAGTAGAGAGAAAAAAAGTAATGTTTTCCTTGCCAAAAGTTTTTGAGTTGAATGTTCATATATTCAGCACTTCCCTTTGGTACCACTAAATGAGGAGAGCCAGAAAGTCAGTGCATTCTTATACTAAGATTATAATATATCCCTAGGTTTTGTTCCATAGTGCAGTTTACTGGAGCCATAAAGTAATGAGATAATTAAAAACCTGTGAAGCATAATTAGGATTGCAGTATTTAATTGATTAATAAAGTAGGTAAACATGAAGGAAGAAATAAATGTTAGCCAATAAAAAATGTAAATCTTAAATAAAAAATCTATAGTGTCTGCATGGTAGAAGAGAGAGAAAAGTGAGCCACAGGTAGAGGAAAGGAATTTAACAGAGGTAAAAAAGTGAAAAATGTGGGCTCTTTGTTCTGACATGATGACATGACAGACCGTGTAATCAAATATCTAAATGGTTAATTCTTTATACTTAGATACTGCCTCCTTATTTTGGCTTCTGTGCTTGTCTCTGCCATTAAGAGCCACGAATAAGGGCACACAGAGTTGTTATATAAATGTAAGTCACTGCAAAGGCAAACAGAAGTTTAGCAAACACCCAGCAAGAAACGAGTGGGCAAACCATGGTCTGGTATCATAGGCTGTGCTGCACAGAAGTTGGGAAAAAAATCCTCTCTAGTTTGGCTACTTCTAGCAATACTTTTCAAACTTGAGATGCTAAAGAATGGCCCTTTTCTGAATTGTTTTGTTGTTTGCTTTGTTTCATTATGGGATAAAATATGGGAAATAGGAAGTAGGAATAAATATGCACTTCTGTGTTGCTCTGTGCCCCAGCTGCTTTACCCCTAAGGCTTAACCGTGACTTTTAGGAGCCTGGGAAGGATTTCAGAATGGAATGAATCCAAGTGTCTGAAAAACATTTCTTGAAGGCCCTTCAAATTTGAAATGTTTGCTCGGTGCTGAGAGGAAGAGCACGAAGGATGTATTTCTTTATGAACACAAGCATACAGTTTCTTCCCTTAGTGGAAGAAACCTTGCCCAGAAATATGAGTGTGCAAAGGCTCTCCTTTGGGCATTGTTAGCACAGCTGGCAGCTCCGGTCCTGCTTCATATCTCGCTTCTGTCAAAGGTGTTGCTATCTTTGTGTTTGTACATTGAGAAGAAAAAAAAGGCACTTTGTGCTGTTCTCTACCACTAAAGCAATTTCAGCACAGCTGTAATATAGCTGATGAGTGTGTTTGTAAAATCAGACTAGTGAGGTGCTGGTCTTTCAGGAACTTTATTATGTGCATAACTTTGTTCCTCTTGGTTTATGTTTGATACCTCATACTGGATCACTAAAAAATTCCAGTCTGTGGAGATGGGGCTGCAGAGTAGAGGGAAAATGCAAAATAAAAATCCTACTTATTGCTTGTAGTTATGAGGGAAAAACAATTAACAGCATTAGTTTAAGTAAAGCAAATATTAGACTAGTATTGTGTTAGTATATGTAAATAATACGTGGATAGATGCAGCAAGGGAGCAAGGCTATTGAAATCATTCCTGGAGTTACAAGGATAGATACAAACCTTTCCTTTGGCAGTTCAGAGTTGGTGCAGGAAACACATACATGTGGCACAAAGAGGAATCAAATTCTGGTTTGACAACTTCAGGCTTCTGCTTTATGTTTTGGGGCTCCTGCCTGTCCTCTTCAGTACACAGCTGTTCAGCTTTTATCTGCTTTAGTTTTTGATTTTTCAGTTCTATTGGATGCACACACTTGGCATAATTTCCCAGATTCCTGTTTGTTGGAACCTGCAGCATTGTAATGAGAGTTTCTAGTTCACAGTTGCAATGCCAGGGATTATCATAAAGACGCAGGTAGTTTAGTCTAGGTGTATAAATAAAAATCTCCTCGGATAAGCTCTTAATTTGGTTATGCTGCAGCAAGAGTGTAGTAAGCTTATTCAACCCAAAAAAAGCCTCACTCTCAATTTTAGATATCTCATTCTGTTGTAAATCCAGACTTTTCAGCACTTTATATTTGGAAAACATATTGTTTTTCAGTTTACGAATCCTGTTTCTTGCAAGCAGCATATGTTTTAAATCCTCTGGCCAATCAGGTGCCACAAAAACCAGCTTTCTTTCCTGACAGTCTAGGTATTTCTCATGAACATAAGTGTATATTTCACATGGCAGCTCTTGGGCACTGCGCTTAGCAGGGCTAGGTGCTTTTCTTAAGATGTTTTCCCTTTCATGGTTTCTCGGACTCCTGTTCCTTGTCTTCCTACAATCAAATGCTTTACAAAGGAGGAGGAGTAGTGTAATAGTAACTACTTGCATCCTGACATTCAGCTGGCCCTAAGTGTTTTCTGTGACAGCTGGAACAGTTGAAATTTTTGGATAGTCTAAGTCAGTGGTGAACAGATCTGAGGAGGCACAGCTGGGGTATGTGGGATCCCTGTGTTGGAAGAAAAATAAAAGATTAAATCAGATTAAACAGGCATTTTCATGGAGGACTGTACATAACACACAACATTTAGTCAAGTACTCAATCATCACACTACTTGGAGCTTCACAAATACTTTAAAGATTTAATGGACTACCTCTTGTTTTTGTTGGTTTTGCCATCTCTGCTCTGTTGTCAGTTATTTTGGTTGAACATGAGATACTGTATAGACCAGTTTCTAATTGATTTTTGTTAGAAGGTTCTTGCATATTCAGTTAAACAGCACCAGGATGAATCTTCTTTGTATTTAAGTTAATCTTGGAAGATGAGCATGAAAAACAAGCTGGAAGCTGAAACTTTGCAGCTTTCTGGCTTTGACCCATTGGAACACACACAAGAGCCAAACCAGAGAAAGTCATGCAGTGACCCCAGGTTCAAACTGCACTCAAGTATGAAAAGGACTGTGAAAAGGTTGAGTCTCGATTCATCATAACTAGCCCTGCTACTACCATGTGCATTTCATGGCCCATGCTAGTAGGCAAAGTTGGCAGAGCTCTGAGGAGGACCCATAAATAGTCTTTTGTAAGACTCTGTGAGGCTCTATGTCATTAAGCTCAGGCAGAGTGCAAAGAGAACCTGCAGGTCCTGGCTATGGCCTGTTTCAAACCACTTCCAGGTCCTCCTGCAAAGGCAAAGTGCAGAAAGGCAAGCCAGAAGCTCTTGCCTTTTCAAGGAAGCCAAATACAATCATTAGGAATTATTGTTAGGTCAAGACAAGGACTACTCCCTGCAAGCACGTCCAGAATTGCCTCAGTATTTTTAGTAATGTTTTGGCCTGAAATTACTGTAGGACTCCTGTGTACTGCCCTTTTCCTTAATTTTCAGTGAATTTGGGCCACAAAGTTGTGTTTCCTTAGAAGCATTTTAACCCCTCAGCCTTTTGTATTTTCTAATTTTTTTCTGTCCCACAAAATTCCTACTTCTGCTGGTGTAATTATTTCTGGAACTATCTGTAAATTCTTTGTTGTTTGGTTTAACTGCTTAGTTACTGTCTCTGTATGAGTGTGGACATCTTTATGTTCAGTTTTTTTGACCTTAGCACCTGGGAAGGTATTGAATGCTAATCTTGAGTGCAGGTCATCTCACAGCTCTTCTCTTTCTAAACCACCATGGTTTGAGACTTGGGAAATTTTTTTTTTAACCTGAAGAAAAGGTGACATAATAAAACAACTAATACCAGGTAAAAATCTTTTCAATGAAAAATAAAAGGGTGATTTTTTAGACAGTTCTTAGATTGGTTTAAAAGAGGTCTTGACTTCAGGGTATTCTTAGTATGTATGCAGTTCTTACTTAGTGGACAGATGGAGCAATCCTGTCCATGTGTCCTACAGCTACCTGAAGGGACATTGTAGCCAGGTGGGGGTTGGCCTCTTCTCCCAGGCAACCAGCAAGAGAACAAGAGGACACAGTCTCAGGTTGTGTCGGGGTAGGTATAGGCTGGATGTTAGGAGGAAGTTCTTCCCAGAGAGAGTGATTGGCATTGGAATGGGCTGCCCAGGGAAGTGGTGGAGGCACCGTCCCTGGAGGTGTTCAAGAAAAGCCTGGATGAGGCACTCGGTGCCACAGTCTAGTTGAGTGGATAGGTCTGGGTGCTAGGTTGGACTGGCTGATCTTGGAGGTCTCTTCCAACCTGGTTGATTCTATGATTCTATGATTCTACTGCATCCCTCTTAACCACGTGGCCAGTTGTTAACAGTATCTTTGGAAAACCACTAACTGCTTTCTTCCTTTTGTTCCTGTAGCTGCCAGTTGTCTGCCTGCATTTGAGTTCTGTTATTTCACAGTGAGAATGAATGTCGACAGTGCAAGTTTATCTCTTACATTAAAAAAAAGGACATTTGATTTGTTACTTTTTTTGGCAGCTGTATGCTTATCAACGTAAATTAATCATGTGTTTTAGTAACTTGAATCCTAACTGGGATGCCTTGTGTGGTTTACAACTGTTCATCTTTCTGATAGTAGAATAACTTAGTCTGTCCAGGAGAGCTCAGAAACAGAAAAAGAACTTGGGGGAGGAAAGGTAGTAACTGTGGAGTCTTTCCTCCTCCTTTCCATCTCTTTGGTCTGAAGTGGACTTGTTATATTCTATCTGCTTACTAAACTATACTAATCTCTCCTACCAAAGTGAGAATCGTAGAATCATAGAATCAACCAGGTTGGAAGAGACCTCCAAGATCAGCCAGTCCAAACTAGCACCCAGCCCTATCCAGTCAACTAGACCATGGCACCAAATGCCTCATCCAATCTTTTCTTGAACACCTCCAGGGACGTTGCCTCCACCACCTCCCTGGGCAGCCCATTCCAATGCCAATCACTCTCTCTGTGAAGAACTTTCTCCTAACATCCAGCCTAGACCTACCCTGGCACAACTTGAGACTGTGTCCCCTTGTTCTCTTGCTGGTTGCCTGAGAGAAGAGGCCACCCCCCACCTGGCTACAATGTCCCTTCAGGTAGTTGTAAACAGCAATGAGGTTCCCCCTGAGCCTCCTCTTCTCCAGGCTAAACAACCCCAGCTCCCTCAGCCTCTCCTCATAGGGTTTGTGTTCCAGGCCCCTCACTAGCTTGGTTGCCCTTCTCTGGACATGTTCCAGCACCTCAACATCTCTCTTGAATTGAGGGGCCCAGAACTGAACATAGGACTCAAGGTGTGGCCTGACCAGTGTTGAGTACAGGGGAAGAATAACCTCCCTTGTCCTACTGGCCACACTGTTCCTGATGCAGGCCAGGATGCCATTGGCTCTCTTGGCCACCTGGGCACACATCTTCAGCCTACTATCTACCAATACCCCGAAGTCCCTTTCCTCCTGGCTGCTTTCAGGAGCATGTTCACATGTGAACCTGCACATATTGTATCACATTTAGTGCTAGGACACAAAACATGTAAGATAGATGCCATTTCTGGGGTGTAGCAGCCTTAATGATGGTTTTAATTGGTTAGGTTCTTTTGACCTGTGCAATTCCTCTCAGTTTTGTCCTTATCTTCAAAAAGGCTCTGAGTTGGCACTACAAGTTAGCAGTGAAGTCATAGTCCCTAGAGAACAAAGTATACAGATTTGTTGTTGTATTAATGCTTGGTTGTAATTAAAAATAGGTGTGTGGCTTACCATGTGAAAATGTGTTTTAAGAGATAATAAATAATTTTTAACTCTTATCAATCTTTCTTACTGGATTTTCCATATTAGGTACATAAGGACGTGTCAGGACACTTTGTTCATTTCAGTTTAAACAAATCAGTTCTTTTTAAAGATCACTTTAAGGCAAAAAGTATTGCTATGTTTAACTGCAGTTTTCACATCTTTACCCTGGAGGATAGACTCCAAATTTGGCAGAAGAGTGGCCAAAGGGATGTTTTGAGTGTTGTTTCTAGTGTCAGACATCTAGCTTTCATTGTTTTGTTAAAATTGCAACAATCTCTGTAAAACAGGAGTTTCTAAAAGTAAGAGATTATGCATACAGAGAAGAGATTGTCTCAGGCAGCTGATTCTCTGAAATTCCATGCTTGCAGAAAATAAGCAGGACTTTTATTGCAATTGATCTGATTGCTATACCTCAACCTTCAAAGAAGAAAAAAATCATATATATAATTAGGTACTGGTGCCATCATATATGGATGTGAGGGATAGATAAACTGAAGTGGAAAATTTAATTTTGGCATTTCCTAACTCCAAATCACTTAAGTAATTTCTTGGTCCTTTGATAACATAGGACTGAAAAGAGCTTAGTTTCTATGCAAGCCATTAGTTGGTGGAGTGTAAGCTGAGACACTTCCTCAGAACAACTTACTCCAGTTTTGTATTCTAGTCTTGGGTTTTTGTGTTTTCTTCTCAATAATATGCCATGGTTTCAGGGGTGGACTGAAACTTTAGTAGAAATACTGACATTTGTGTTGTGCACTGAGGGTTTGAACTGGTGAGCTTTAATGGGACTCTTTTTTTTTTAGGTGAATGTAAGAATTTGCAAGATTTAAATCTCTCTGAATGCCAGGGGTTAAGTGTGAGTACTCCTGACTTTTCCCACAAACTCTTATTTATACATTTATACCAAGAAAGAAGATTTTTAATGAATCCTTTTCAAATCTGTAGAATCATTTAAAAACTGCAGAATCATCTTGCTACATAATACTTGCTATATGATATCACAGTATCACCAAGGTTGGAAGAGACCTCACAGATCATCAAGTCCAACCCTCTACCACAGAGCTCAAGGCTAGACCATGGCACCAAGTGCCACGTCCAATCCTGCCTTGAACAGCTCCAGGGACGGCGACTCCACCACCTCCCCGGGCAGCCCATTCCAGTGTCCAATGACTCTCTCAGTGAAGAACTTTCTCCTCACCTCCAGCCTAAATTTCCCCTGGTGTAGCTTGAGGCTGTGTCCTCTTGTTCTGGTGCTGGCCGCCTAAGAGAAGAGAGCAACCTCCTCCTGGCTACAACCACCCTTCAGGTAGTTGTAGACAGCAGTAAGGTCTCCCCTGAGCCTCCTCTTCTCCAGGCTAAACAATCCCAGCTCCCTCAGCCTCTCCTCGTAGGGCTGTGCTCAAGGCCTCTCACCAGCCTCGTCGCCCTTCTCTGGACACGCTCAAGCATCTCCATGTCCCTCCTAAACTGGGGGGCCCAGAACTGAACACAGTACTCAAGGTGTGGTCTAACCAGTGCAGAGTACAGGGGCAGAATGACCTCCCTGCTCCTGCTGGCCACACTATTCCTGATACAGTATTAGTGTTTAGAGGTTGTATGCTTCTCAAGGATCATGCTGCTTGTAGGTTCCTGCATGAAGGCAGTAAGTTAGAAAGGATCAGGTCTTGCCAAATTGTAAAGACTCAAACAGTGTTTGATAGCTGCCTTCTCTGTTAGCATGCTTGCTGATGCACATTTGGTGCATAGCAAGAAGGACATCCCTAAGTGGTGGCAGAGCCTGACTGATGGCACAGCAGTACAGCCAGTGCAGCTGGTCACAGAAGGGCAGGCTGTTGGCATTCATTGAAATCTATTGACCAAAATTCTCAGGTCAGTGTGTTTGACTCCATTCAGATGGAATAATATACAGAACAATATAGGTGGCACCACTTTTTCAGGTCAGTAAAACATGGCAGCTTTATATTTAATCTGATGTTCTCCCTAGGGAGTGGAAGGAAGAACGAAGCATTTAATAAAGTGTACTACTGGTTAGAGAAGTGTGCCAGAGCTTCTGGAGAAAACTTGCCAGTGACTTCAGATATGCAGACTGGCTGACAGGGATCTTGGGTTAACAAAACATGTCAATATATGCTAGCCTTCACTCTCATGGGAAGTCTCCTGAGCTGTGCAAGACTCTAGTACAGGATGTTTCCTTGGATTGGAGTGTTAAAACTCCTGTACTGCAAGTGAGCTGCAGTAGCAAGCATCATAGAATCCTAGAATGGCTTAGATTGGAAGGGACCTTAGAAATCATCTACTCCAACGTCCCTGCCATGGGCGGGGATGTCTCTTCACTAGATCAGGTTGCTCAAGGCCTCATCCAACCTGGCCTTCAACACCACCAGAGAGGAAGCATCACAACCTCCCTAAGTGGCCTATTCCAGAGTGTCACCACCCTCAACCATGTAACTCTCAGTATCCTACTTTAAAGCTTCCTAAGAAAGTAGCAGTGATGTATCAAAATGATGATGATTTAAATATATCTATTAATGTTTTTTTCCCCTGTTACTCTGCCTAAATATGTAGGAAATTAATATAAATGTAATTTTAATGTACTCCTATACTTTTTTTCATTCAGGATGAATCAATGAGACTCATATCAGAAGGCTGCAGAGCTCTTCTCTATTTAAATCTGTCACATACAGACATTACTGACCGAACACTACGGCTGTTGCCAAGGTACAGCTGAACAGAAATCTGAAAGTTTGTTTGTTTTCATCTTGCAGAGAACTTAAAAGGCAGACGTAGTAGAAACACTTTTTACAAGTGATTTACAGCATTCTGTCTGCTATACAAAGTGAAAAAAGTGACCCTTGCACTTGACTTAGCAGTTCTGTCCTCTTCTTTTGTATGATTAAAATATAGGTGAGTCTACCTTATGTATTCCACAGAGTTTTACAGGAACTTTGAAAACAAAAAGCTAGCAGAATATGTCTTGGGCATGTCCAGTTACTCATCATGGTGCAAGAAGTTTGCAAGTTAGATATGTTCTTAAAAATTTAATTTTGCTAAAGAGAGTTCTAGATAGGTGCATTGTGTGAGCCAAGGCCTTGTGTGACAAACGCAGAAGAGTTATTCCAAACTCTTGTTTGGAAATTCAGTAAGTTGAAGGTAGAGAATTTTCATTTTCAGAGATGTCTGTTTTAGATGTCTTACTTCATGAGACTTGAAGTCTGCCTGAAAGGTAAAATTGCTGCATATAAAGCTGCCATAAAGGACAAGAGGCTTGCTGGTCCATGACAGCAGCCATCACAAAGATGTATGCGAATTTGAAGATACCTGTACATCGTTTCTCGTTCTTGTGAGGAGAAATTGTATCAGCCTTTCAACAGCAGCCCCAGGAAATCTAGAAACGTGATTTTCTTTGGCATTGCCTAGCACATTTTGACTTTTGTTTTGCTTGGTTCATAATGCTATATCCTCATATAACTAACATTTGTTTTGGCTAAATTTTCCATCTAATTTCTCTAATCTTGCCACTCATCTTTTCCTCAGCATTGTTCTCCTAATGATCTGTGTTTTCTCCATGTTGGCTGACATTTTGTCTTCTGTAATTTCCATATTTTCATGTTGAAGTTTGAAACAGCTGTTCCAGAAGTAATTTCAGCATATGTTATTCTGGTTACCCAAGTATGCTGTTGCCACCAAGGGTCAGAAACGTTAATTTCTTTTGATGTATAAATAGCATGTGTCCAAGGAAGAATTCTCCAGAGTAAGTGAAGTTTTCAATGTAACAAAATGATTGAAACAAAAAGAAAAAATTCTCCACTGACCAAATATATTTTGTGGTTAAACTGCACCATGTCAGTAAAAAAATTTCCCACTCACATGTGATTTAAATTTGAGTTAAACCCCCACAATACCACTGTTTTTATTGACAACCTTTGGATAAAAAGCAAAGCCAATTGTTTCTGAGATTATGGAGATGTAACAAAGTTGATGTTCTGTGAAGATTTTGATGGCAGACAAATTTCATAAACACATCACATGGTACCTCAAAAGCATTAGCTCACCACAAGGCCTGTGTAGCAAGCATCTACTAGAAAGTTCTTAGAGGTGGCAGTGTTGCATTTCACACCACTGCACATGAAGTTTGCTATTTTACATCAGGTGTCCATTACTGGAGCAAGCGAAATGCCATTTTTTATTCTCTCCTACTGTTCTATAAAGGCAATTTAACCTCCATATTACATAATATGGATCAACTACAATCTCCATCTGAAAAATTTTGTTGCATATGGTAGACATAAATATTGTCTATCAGGAGTAAATGTCAGAAGGTGATTTTGTCAGATTGCTTTAAAATGGTCCTGAGATTGATAAACCAAAATTAATTGAAAAACCTATGTACAGAATTTAGCTGGAGCACAAAATAAGGACTTGTAGTAGTCTGTGTGCTCAAAGTCTGTGTCCCTTTAAAAATGGCAGAAGTGGCATGTGTTAAATTTTTTAATCATAAGAATGTATCATATGACCTGTAAAGAAAATCAGTGTCTCTTCAAAAGTATTGGAACCTTTTGATCACAGTCTTCGAAGTACAGTAAGAAAGGCTTCCCTGCATCTTAACTTGTGCAACCTTGTAGCAACATACATTTGGAAAAGACTCAGAATTGCCAGAGTACAAAACCCAGTCTCTTAACTTATTAACTATTTTGTCAGATAAGTTTGGAAGTGTTCTCTCAGAGTCTTATTTCCTCCCCTCCTTTCTGTGGAATATGTCACTAAAACGCAAAAAGCTTATGCTTCTATAGAGAGTACTTTGATTTCTGTATTTCATAGTAGTTAAATGTTTTTGTTATATTCTAATATCTGGCTCTCATGCACATTTACTTGGGTTTGTTGGTTTGATTTTTTTTCCTATGAAATACAAACATATTTTAAATTTCTTAATATTATTGTATTACGCTTTGTTAATAAGAACACTCTTTTTCAGCTTCCTTTGTGTTTTCTCTGTGTGTTCAAGTCCATGTGTTTCCCCACTCTATACTGAAAGTATAAAGTCACTTCCAAAAATGTATGCCACTCCTTAAGCAGTCAGCTCCTTAGTGGGTGTTCCCATCTGTTTTCAAAATAATGCAGTTGTGCTGACTTGCAGAACTGCATGACTGTATCCCTACAACTAAATGTCTACCAGAGCAGTAGGTCCTAATTCTAGGTTTGGATTTTCTGCATTTCTTTCATTTGTGTGCTTGTGGCAATTGTTACTTATTCCAGCTAGAAGTGTAACTTAGTAAAATGAATAATTTTCAGTATATTCTAAATCAAAACTATGGATGGAAACTGACGTAAATTCAGGGTATAGACTCTTGGTGTTACAGAGTGCTGTTGATTAACATTTTCCACTCACACAGTCTGCTTTCTTGTAACTGACATTTGCTGTAAAGAAATGTTTTCCAAAACAACAGATTGAGCCCTAGCACAGGGTAATTTTTTGTAGTTCTCTTCTGTATCTCTTTCAAATTTTCACATTCTTTTAATAGTGCTCTTGCCAATCAATATATGATTTGAGAAGCTCTAACTGTAGATATATACTTTTAACATCCTTTGACGGAGTTGTGGTTTTCATTTCCAGCAGGCACTGCTTGTGAAATGAATGGCAAACACAGTCTAGCAAACTTACTTTGAAAAGTCTCTGCTTTGAAAGTATGCATAGGAAAATCCCATGTAATTAAACCCCCATACTTTTGCAGTTATTTGAGATACACTTAAAATTATTTCATTTTCTTAAGGTCGAATATGTTCTGTGATAGTGCTGTTCTCCAGGAATTTGCAATGTGAGGAGCAGAGTAAAAAGTGCAGCAAAAGAGACTTTGAAACTTCAGCAAGAAGATTATTCTATTTCAGCTCAAGCATCTTTCCTTTACAGTGGTTTTCAGACTACTTTAAATATAGTATTTTATGTTCTTTTGATTCTGTAAGATTGCCTCGTAATAATTTGCTCTCTGGATTGTTTTTCTTGCAAAGCAGCTTCCCCAATTTACAGCATCTGAGCCTATCTCACTGCAGAAAATTCACAGAGAAAGGTTTACTGTACCTGAGCTCTGGAAAAGGCTGCCACAAGCTCCGCTATTTGGACCTTTCAGGTTGCATTCAGGTTTGTCGTTCACGTCTTTCTTTCATTCTGTGAAGAAGAGAATCCTTTATGTGACTAGCTGCATCCTGTATTCATGGTATACTGAAGCAGAACAAGCACTGCAGCAGACTTCCAGGGTTTTGAATTACAGGACTACAGCTGTTTAAGTTTTACTAAGGAATAATAGCACTATAGGTTTGGATCCCTTCCAACTAACTGTCAGATCTATAAACAGCTAGTGCTGACTGCATAATGAGAACAAGGCTTGCTTTCTGTAGCCATAAATAGACTCATTCTATCTCATAATTAGTTAGGATTTTAAATCAGCAGCTTTGAAAATGCAGCTTTTACTAAAAGATCAAAAGATAAAAGCTACTTTGCAACAGAAAATTACAAATTTACACTGGATTTCCTGAGAAGGAAATTAATTAAAATGGAACTTCTGTGGCTGTTTTATATCAGTTTAATATATAAAGTAAAGTTTATAACTGCAATCTAAAAATAGTTAATGTTTTGGATTATTTTAGTCTGCTACTAAGCTTTTAGAGACAACCAAGGATTTAGAATCTGGTACTGTTTTAGAAACTTTCTAATATAGACTATATCTTGAAACATACTTCCAAAGCAGTGTGAGAAACAAACTCTAGAGCAACAAAAGTCTGCCAGTGTTGTAAGGAGGACTCCCACATGTATTTATATGCTGAGAAGGTTTTCCAAGTCAGAAAATACACATGAAATTAGAAAGAGATGAGGCTGGGGAATGGAATGGTTTGACACTGGTCTAATTAATTCTCTCCAGAACCAGGGATGGAGGCAGATAGGGGAAGCAGTCCAGTCCTGTTTTAACTGCTCATTACTGTGGGTGTTTGTCTTCTCTGAGAATCACACAGAGACTGTTGTGGAGTTACAGTGTGAAATCTGAAATTAAGGCCGAGGTTAGAAGGAAGGTAAAAGCTACTTACATCTGAGTTGCCTTTTCAGAATGCCAGTAACTGGTTTGGGGTTTTTTTTTTATTTGTTTGGTTTTTGTTTGCTTGCTTTTTTTCCAAAAGCAACATTCTGCTTGTTCAGAAGTGCAATGACGAGCTATAAGGACTGCCTCTAGAAAGCATTAGCTAATAGTAGTCATAGAAGAGTGATCCTCATCAAACTGGGAAAACCACAACCCTTCTCACGCCAGAGGAAGTGGGTTTGAGAGCTCTCGAAGGGATTCCACAGCTTCCTCCATTTTGGGTTTCCCCATGATTCTGGAATACTGCTTAATGATTCTGGAACAGTGCTTAAGTACACAGTTAAAATCAAAAAGAGCATAAAATTGCATCTCTATTGGAGAAAGCATTTTATCAACATAGAATTTTATCCCCCCAGCATTGGATGAACAAAGGGAGCATCTGTAAGGCCAGTGTTTTCAGAATCACTTACAAAAATGCAGTGAAAATAGGGTCTAAAGATTTCAATTATGCTAAGCAAGTGTTCTATAGAACAAAACATATATTCTGTAGAATATGTATTTTTCCTCTTTTCTCCCTCACTTTACCATGACACTTCTTTTCATAGGAGTTCTTCTATTACTGTTAATACTGTAGGATTCACATGTCTGTTTAGATGGGCCATTTGTAAAATGAGTGGTTGTGCTCATGGTTTTGCATGTTCAAGGCTTTTAGATAGCTTGTTAAAACAGAGTTAGGCAGAAGGTGGAATCAAATACACATTTCCTAGTCAGTTGTCATAAACCAATGCAGTCTTTCCTTTGACTCTTGTCATGGTAATAATGGTGGGCAAATTGTAGATATGAGGCTTTTTCGTAAACTCTTAGTAATTAAGGTTGTGTTGTGACAGAAGTGGTAAATCTCTTCAGTAATGAGTTTCAAGACACTTGCATACTTCCCATTGGAATGGGCTGCCCGAGGAGGTGGTGGAGGCACCATTCCTGGAGGTGTTCAGGAAGAGACTGGATGAGGCACTTAGTGCCATGGTCTAGTTGACTGGATAGGGCTGGGTGCTAGGTTGGACTGGCTGATCTTGGAGGTCTCTTCCAACCTGGTTGATTCTATGATTCTAAGTATAGAGATACTCTTGTGCCCCACTCAAAAGGGACTCAATATTGTTGCTATCCACAGAGATTACCTAGAAAGCCTAAGATCTCTCTTTCCTGCTTCCAAAGCTCAGTAGTATAGCCAGAATGTTTTTTGCTGTTAGAAACAAAACTGAAAAGACAGAATTGTGGTGAAGCAATTGCATGTGATTTACTGACATGGTAGATTGAGATGGTACAACTAGGAGAGTTTGGTGAGAGAGGCCTTTCTTCCCCTGTCTACTGCTCTGATGAGACCCCAGCTCTAGGGGCCCCAGCATTAAGATATGGACTTGTTTGAGTGGGCCTAAAGGACCATGGAGGTGATCAAGGAGTTGGAACACCTTTCCTGTTAGGATAGGCTGAGAGAGTTTGGGTTTGTCACCCTAGGAAGGCCCTGGGGAGACCTTATAGTGACCCTCCAGAGGGCCTGTGGGAAAGATGGTGATGGACTCTGTATCAAAGAGTGTAACAACAGAACAAGAGGTAATGGTTTTAAGCTAAAAGAGGGTAGATTTGGGTTAGATATAAGGAACAAAGTCTTCAGTATGAGGGTGGCAATAATCTGGAACAGGTTTCCCAGAGATGTTGTGGATGCCCCATCCCAGGAAGTGTTCAAGGCCAGATTGGATAAGGCCTTGAGCAACCTGATCTAGTGGAAGGTGTCCCTATCCATGACAGTGGGGTTGGAACTGGATGGTCTTTAAAGTGTCTTCCAACCCAAACTATTTTGTGATTCTATGATTTCTATTTAGAAACAGGCTGATTCAGGAGACACTTAGTATAAGTGGAATATTAAAAGAAAAATAGCATGTGGGCTCAAGCGACCAATGTCATGTGCCAAACAGCTGAAAAGGTGTCACAATTTGTTGTATTATTCTTGACAAACACAGAAGAAAAATAAAATGATAGCCCCTGTGCACCATGAGAATACTTCCTCAATTCTTAGCACTGATTTTCAACTTTCTGTACTCACAGTGCATGTACAACAGTGGAAATGCAGAATAGTGTCTCTTATAAATACTTCCTGTCCACAGAGAAAGAAAGACTTTGAAAACAATTTTTTTACAAACAATTAATTATTTCCCTGTGTTTATTTTCTGTATCTATAGGGACAAGTCTTTAGCTGTGGATTGTTCCATGTTTCCTTTGATCTGTTTTCAGATCACAGTGCACTAGCATAGAGTTAAGGAAAAACTCCAATCAGTCATTTGCATATTAGACTGAAAATTTCTGTGACCCAGGGAATTAGGTTTTATGTGCAATCATTGCACTGACTTCTGACTCTGTACATGCAAGAAAAAGAATACATTTATAAAATGTCTTACTGTGTTATACAGGAAAAGTCTGTTTTGTGGAATTGTATAGGGTCTAAGACTCATACTAAATTTCAAAACATCCTCCCTCACAATTGATTTGAAGAAGGAAGTTTGAGTGTGATTTTACTGGGCCAGGGCAAAGAATGTGGTATTAAATTTCATAGATATCCTAATACTGATTCTTGGGCCATGCTGTTTGCTCTTGAGGCAGTCTTTTAAGGACTGAAATTCTGTGCTGAGTTCAGTTGAGAAAGCAATTAGTTTATGAAAATGTGCACAAAATACCAGATTTTCTGCATCTTATCGAGATGTAGAAAATCTTACAAGAGTGCCTGAAGCTTCACAGATAATCCACAAGGACTTTAGAAAATAAATTAAATATTAAGATGTTATTGTGCTAGGAATAAAGGAAAATAAGACAAATACACACAATATTGTAACAGCAACTACATGGTGACTAATTTAATTGCGTCTTATCTGAATGCATGCTTCACAGAGGAGCTATCTCAATTTGCTGCCTGAGGTCTGTTTTCCAGCTTTAAGTTTACAAAACAGTTCAAGTGACGTGGCAATTTGAAGCAATCTCTGCAGGGGTATTATTAGCTGCTTCAATGCCATTGGATTTGACTTGCATGGAAGAAAATGCAGTCTGTAGTTCACAAATGGATGTTAAGCAAACAGTGTTTTTCCAGACAAAGAGATTAGAAGTCTTCTAGATTGCCCCTAACATTGTGCAATGGTTACTAATTCCAGAAACAGATATGGTACTTCTGTCCATCAACATGGGTGGGTTTCATCTAATTACCTGCAAGCTATCAGCAATCCTTTTGAGAATGGGAAATTCACTTCATTTTAGATGTCTAATATAAGGTAGTGCCTAGAAAATTGCCTTAATTTGTGTATATAACAATTAGGCAGGGAGAGAAGTCTCCAGAAGTGATTCAGACTTTTTTAAGACTGACCTGTCTTGGGATCTTTCTTACGCTTTGCTCTACAGACATCCCAGGTTTTGTAACTGTCTAGCACAGACATCTCATTTGTATTTCTAGTTTCAGTTGCTTAAATAAAGGCTTTAGCATTTGCAGTCTAATTTAAAAATCATCATCAATATTGCTGGCACCTCTTGACTTAGCATGTTTCCTATTGCCTTAGTTTTAAAGTCTTCTAAACTGTGATTCCTCTGCTACAATTATCAAAGCAATCTGTAAGCCTTACAAATTTTTATCTTACTGCTCAATTAAATGGCTATTTGCCATTTAATTTGCAAAGTCAGGAGCTTAAAACCAGGCTTCTGGGTCTCTGTTTATTTTTATTCAGTGACATTTTAAAACTCTTGCCCAAAACAGTATGTAAGGTAACTAAGATCCATCATTTGATTGTCCTCGCATCTGAATTGTAGGTACGTAGACAGGAGGGATCTTATATTAATACTCTCTTAACTGTGATCACCAACCTAGGTGTGTGATCTTAGACATTAATGATGTGTTCATGGTAAAAAAAGTTCCAAGAACAACAGGCCACTCTAAGCCTTGGGTTAGCAGTTCCAGGAGCGAGTTGTAGCTGGCTACAAGTGGCAGCTTGCAGGCTCTCTTTAGTTTAAACAGTATGGCATGGTCTGCATTGTCTCAGCAGTACTCTTTGCAGATCCTCACTGGTGTCTTGCCCACATTAACCACATTCCCAAAGCCATGTTGTCCTTTTGTCCAGAAGATGTGCCTCAGTCGGAGAGAGCGTGAGAAGCTGGACTGTACCAACAGACTCTACCTGGTCTGACCAGCTCAGTTCCAAGACAGTTATTTTCTTGTATAATCCTTTTTCTATAACCTACTCTCCTGCTCCCAAAACTGCTGTTTTTCCTTCTTGAGCTCTGTCAGAGTATACCTCCTGTTTTTCTTGCACTAGGGTTAATTAATTTATTGGTTTAGTGGGCATCTAGATATCTGTGATTGTAAAGTATTGACAAAACTCTCAAGCCTTTCCTGTGTTATTTTTCTTAGACTTGTTACAACATAAATATGTAATTTTTTAAATCTAGATTTCAGTTGACGGCTTCAGAAATATTGCCAAAGGCTGCAGTGGGATTCAAGATTTGCTACTCAACAAAATGCCAGCTCTTACAGACAGATGTATTCAGGTAAGAAATTAAAACAGGGCTTTCTGATATTCCAGCTTGGTTATCATCTCAGTTTCAGTTGTCTTGTCTTCTCTCACTAAACAGATATGGCTTAGTTATGGTCTCCCAGTTTATAAAGGAGAGGGTTTCAGGTTTTTTCAATGTAAACTAATGCAATTTTGCTACTAATTTTGCCCAGCAAAGAACAATTTTCTGCCATCTGTCATATGTCAGGTATCCAGTTAGTTACTTCTTTTTCTTTTGTTCCCAACATCATAAACATATGAAGTATTTCATCAGTTTGTATCCCAGTCACTGTTAAAATGGAATAGAACTGTTTGAAATGGTAATTTTTGGTATTCTAGGCAGAGTATTTGCTTGTCTTTTGCTGCGTGACAGCTTAGGTATAGGAATGTTTAATTTTATCTATTTCCTTTGAAGGCTCTGGTTGAAAAATGTCAACAGATAATGTCTATTGTCTTTCTTGACTCTCCACATCTTTCTGATACAACATTCAAAGCTCTTGCTGAATGTAAACTTGTCAAGGTCAGCATTGAAGGTTAGTATAATAATTCACAAAATTATTAGCATGATGGATCTTTAAAATTCATCCCAAAAATTTGATACAAATCTTTTGGATGATTTCTGTGGGTATTTGTATCTGAGCCTTAATGTGCGTCAGATGTCTAACTTATATCTTTGTATATTTCAATAGGGAATAACCAAATTACTGACTCAAGTTTTGAATTGATGAGTAAAAGCTGCCTGTACATCAGGCACATACATGTGGCTGATTGCCAGAAGATTACAGATGCTGGTCTGAAGATGATTTCTCCACTGAAGCATATTCTTGTACTAAATGTGGCAGACTGCATAAGGTACTGTATTAAACCCAGATTTCTGCAAACCATTGCAGATGAGTATCAGTGAAGTTATGTGTGCTCATAGTACATCTGTTAGCACATCTTTCAGTTTTAAAAACAAACTCTTAGAATGCTGGTACAGGTATGCTAACATTTAAAAAACTATATTCCATACAAGTAGTTCTTTTGTTCATGTTTTCCAAAATGCAGTCATTATTACCCCAGTTCAAGAAAAAAAAAATCAGCTGTAGATGTAATATTGTTTAATAGCCCAGACATATATTAGTGCTGGAATATGGCTACAATGAAGATTCAGATGCTAACCAAAGGCAATGCCAGTGTCACAGCTCTATTAAAATTGGTATAGAATCATAGAATCAACCAGGTTGGAAGAGACCTCCAAGATCAGCCAGTTCAACCTATCACCCAGCCCTATCCAGCTGACTAGACCATGGCACTAAGTGCCCCATCCAGTCTTTTCTTGAACACCTCCAGGAACGGTGCCTCCACCATCTCCCTGGGCAGCCCATTCCAACGGACAGTCACTCTCTCTGGCAAGAACTTCCTCCTAACATCCAGCCTATATTTGTGAATATTATAAGAATCCTTTAGCTAGTACTAGGATAGAAACACTACTTCTCATTTTTCCCAAGACAACGTTGTAATTCCAGCTGTAGAGGAAGGATAGATGTGACATGAAGACTGTTCTCAGCTTCGGTTGTGTCATGTATCAGTAGATACAAATGAAAGATCTTCCAAAGCTGCACCCTTCTCCCTGTTTTGTGGCTTAGTGATGAAGTCAAGGGTGGGAGGGAACAGAGAAAGCAAAACTTGAAGCATTTCTAAAGGAACAGGCCTATAAATACAAATGAGTTAGAGCTGATGCTTATCTCCAGATTTCTGATGTGAAGTTGTAGAGATTCTGCTTTAGTTTGTGACTGAAGTACTTTTTGTGCCTGTAAAGCTGTTTAAAACTCTGATAACATTGTCTGTAGACGAGCTGAGAAGTGCTAGACTAATACCATGACATCACATTGCTAGTTCAGCTGGGCAGATGGGACAGCTGCTTGCATTTTCTGGTTTAATATTTAGAAGGCTGGGATTTTCCAGGCTGTTAGCCAGATCTTGGACTGAGACTGTGTTTGCACATGTCTACACTCTACCGCTAAAGCATTGCTGAATTACTTTAACAAAACGTTCTAAGTAAGTAGTAAAGCTATTGTAAAACTCTGTACTTGTATTACTGCTTTTGCAGACACCTCTAGAAGTTTTAGCATTAACAATGTTGTAGTTCATATTGTGAGTCAGAAACATGAATTTCTCTTTGACATCAAGGGAAGCAGCATGCTGGTGACAGGATCTTAATAAGAACAGGTGTTGCAATGCTTTAGCCATGTTGGTGCTCTTAATCAGTTCCCTTTTTTCACTGACATTTTATCTTAAGCTATGAGTCAAAGCTTTTCAAATTTAGTCATATGGAAAATACTTTGACAAATGCAAGAGACAGAGCAAAAATAACAACTCAGAATTCTTAGATTACAGGAAGTATTTAGCTATGTGTGAAAACCAAAGAAAGAAATTAACTGATCACTATGATTAGATTTAGGATTAATAGGTGCGTGAGTAAAAAGGTATCTATAACTGATCATAATTATTAGATTTAGAAATAATAAATATGTGAGTAAAAAAGTATGTATAAGTGGGCACAGGCTAGAGTAGTAGCTCATACTCTCAGGACATCTTTCCATTCAAAGTATGTTCATGTATGGTAGTGTCTGGTCTGTGTTCCTGTACAGTTAATCCCTGATTACAGAGTCACAGAATTTCTTAGATTGGAAAAGACCTTCAAAATCATCAAATCCAATCATTAGTTTCACACTGACAAGTCCTTGACTAAACCAAATCCTTCAGCACAATGTCTAATTACTATGAATTGCTATGGTTGGAAAGGACCACCAGGGCCATCCAGTCCAACCTTCATCTCAGCATCCTTAATCACTAGACCATAGCCTCAAGCACCACATCCATTCTTGTTTTAAACACCTCCAGGGATGGTGACTACCACTTCCCTGGGCAGCCTGTCCCAGTGCCTGACCACCCGCTCAGTAAAGAACTTCCTCCAAACATCCAACCTAAACCTCCCGACACAGCTTGAGGCCATTTCCTCTTGTCCTGTGATTAGTAATTTGGGAGAAGAGACCAACTCCAACCTCACTACAGCCTCCTTTTAGGTAGTGGTAGAGGGCAATAAGGTCCCCTCTCAGCCTCCTCTTCTCCAGACTAAACAACCCCAGTTCCCTCAGCCACTCCTCATAGGTCATGTTTTCCAGACCTCTCACCAGCCTCATCACCCTCCTCTGCACCTGCTCCAGTGGTGAGCCTTAGCACTTCTATTCATTGCAGAACTACTTCAGAATTTAAAACATGGCCATTTCAGCCCCCAGGCCCAGTATGGTTGCAGAACATCTGCTTTTTTTTAACTTGGCTATGTTGCCAGGCTCTGTATTCCTTACAGATTTTATGCAACGTAATTGTTCTGAAAGTGTATTTCTTAAATGTATCTATCTGGAATGAAATAGTGCTGCACTGTGAAATAATACCACAGGTGCCACAGTGGTACAGTTATCACACTGATTCACATCTGTAGCTTCTGGTCACACAACGAGTCTCTAGGACTTTGGAATTTGCAGTGATTATTTGTGCTCAATGAACTATGTAAGCTGAGACATGATTCTTTTCTACAGAATCCTGTGATTAATTTTTTATACATTAGGAAACACAGAGTAAATACTGGCAATGCACTGGAACTTGAGTGTACAAAGTGGTGGTAAATATGCAAGAGATGTCAACTGTGTGGAAACACAGAAAATTTTCCAGCCAAGCTGAACAGGTTAGAGAGCTAACACTAACTTCTATCTGCTTAATTTTTATAACTTTTGTGTATGTTGTGAGTTACCAATTTGTGTGTGAAGTATTCAGTTAATTGAGTAAAATAGTCTGAGGAAGAGCACAAGTTAACTCTTCACATGTGTGTACAAAACAACTACTACATACATACACTACCTGTGACTTCTGTGCTGGAAGAGCATTTCTCCTTTAAATGATTTCAGTTCTTTAAATTAACAGAGATATTCAAACTAATATTACTCTGAAGTGTTTAAGCAGGTTCTGATACTTTCTACATATACTTTCCAAGCCCTCTCTTTTGGAGTGCTTTCATATCTGAGTGGTAGAGCTAATGGAAAATCTCATCTCCAACAGACTCTTTTTCAGAAAGTTCTGCTTTTCAGCAATTCCAAAGAGCAGTGTTTTTCTAATCAAGCAATTAATTATTATGGCTACTTTATACCATTATTAATTTCTACTCATCTGACTGCTCGTTAAACTGAGAGACCTGGGCTGTTTAGTCTGGCAAAGAGAATGCTGAGAGGAGACCATATCAACATCTATATATATCTGAGGGGGGACATGAAGGTGAAGGGCTAGGTTCTTTTTGGTGGTGCCCAGTGATAGGGCAAGGAACAATAGGTACAAGCAAGAACACAGGAGGTTCCACCTCAGCATGAAGAGACACTTCTTTATGGTGAGGGTACTGGAAGACTGAAGCAGGATGCCCAGAGAGGATGTGGAGTCTCCTTCTCTGGAAAGGTTTCAAAACCTGCCTGGGTGTGTTCCTGTGTGACTTGCCCTAGGAGATCCTTCTCTGTCAGGGGGTAGGACTCCATCTCTGAAGGTCTCTTCCAACACCTAGCATTCTGTGATCTGTGATACATGCTGCTGAATGCAAATTGTGTGTTGACTTGTCTGGAGTAGAAAAATTCTGTACCATGACTATTGCCTGCGTTTCTCTTCTAGAATCAGTGATGGAGGTGTAAGGCCATTTGTACAAGGATCTTCAGGAGCTAAGCTGAGAGAGCTGAATCTGTCTAATTGTATTCATGTCACTGATGCTTCTATCACAGAAATAGGACAAAGGTACCAAAGTGCAGTATGATATTTTTCATATGTGGTTAGATTTTCGACATAATTCTAATGTTAGTGGTCTGAATATGTTACCAAATAGGTAAAATTATACAGGCAATTGTAGACAGCAAATTGTTAGTAGGTAAATGAGTAGTCCCTGCAGGCACTGCACGTTCCTTAAAATTGATCCATTAAATAAAGGAGAAGCCATGATTGTAAATAGAGAAACCTGTGAAGTCTTGATTTGAAGGGGTAAAAAAAGTGATTAACTTACAGTTTCAAGTGACAAAATTACATTAGAAGATCAGCATGTATAAGAAACATTGTTGTAGACTCAAAAAATCTTGATGTCTGCATGAACAAAAAGCATTCTGCTGCTAAGCTTCAATTCCAGTTCCTCAGAAGTTGTGTTGGATAGCTGAGCAGGTGGATTGAGCACATATCTCAGGTCTTATTTGTATTACAGTGCTTAATTACACAGTAAAACTCAGTTGTCAACACAAGGGGGAACTTTTTTACTGTAAGGGTCACAGACCACTGGAAAAGGCTCCCCGGAGAGGTTGTGGAGTCTCCTTCTTTGAGACTTCCAAGGCCTCTCTGGGTGCATTCCTCTGTGACCTGAGCTGGATTGTCTGGTCCTGCTCTGGCAGGGGGGTTGGACTCGATCTCTTCAGCTTCTGACACCCTGTTTGGTCCTGTGTGATCCATCTACGATCAGTGAGTGCTGGTTTGCAGAACCTGGCAATGTCCTCACTGGCTGTCTACCACTGTTTATGTAGCTGTGACTGGGAGTGGGTATGATCATGAGGTCCTCAATTCTGTCATTGCAGTGAGCTTTAAAATTCTTTTACAAGATATGAGGAATTTGGAGAAGGGGTCAAGTCAAGCATCAACTAATATAAAAAATATCTTTCTCTGTAATATAGCTCCTTGATTTCCATATGTTGATTCAATGTTATTTGCTATTGATGATTTGAACTGCTTATGCTTACCCATGGAAGTGCCTCTGTAAGCTAGGCAGCAAAAGTCAGGTACAATTCAGTAGGTCTAGAGTGTTTCTTTTCATAGGGCCCCTGAAAAAAACTTAGCAAGCTTTATTACAAAAGTGTACTTGTTGTACTACATTTCTGTTACAGAAGTGACAAGGAGACATTTCTGGACATTTCTGACATTTCAGCTCTTCTATTTAATTTAGATGCCATAAACTGACCTACCTAAATTTGTGTCACTGTGAAAATGTGACTGATGCTGGGATTGAAGCTTTGGGAAGTATTTCAGCATTGCTATCCATTGATCTCTCTGGCACCAACATCTCAGATATGGTAAATATGGTTAAAGTGTGAGGAATGTATTTACTGTTTACTTTGGCTTTCTGAAAAAAATGCAGTTATCATTTAGCTAATTTGAGAAATGCAAATGATACAACATTAGCCCAGGTACAGGCAAGACACAGTGAAAGGGAATTCTTATGCTGGGCAATGTTCACATCTGAAAGAAAAACAGAAACCATCAAAGAGAAACAGAAACCATCAAAACCAGAAAGTATGGCTGCTGTGAAACTGATCTGAAAAAAAAATGTTAAACACATGGTTTCTTTGCTCTAGGATTAGACCTAAGTGAGACTAGGGGGGAGGGGAGAAAAGGTATTTTAAAAATTATAAATGTGTAAAAATGGTGGTTTTCATGGACTAAATTTTATGGTGAAGAATCCTGAATGCTGGCTGCAGCAGAGGCACTGCTATACACTGTGCTCTAGGAAATTACTGTGAGTGAAAAAATTGCTTACAAGACACCTTCAATGTGTCAAGAGTCTGGAAAGCAAAACAGTGAGTGTGGGATCCAGGTTGAAAGTCATTGGCCTTCACATTAGATGTTGTTGTTAGGTACTGCCTTATGCACAGATTTCTGAGCCCATTCTGCAGTTTCCTTTACTTGGAATGAGCTGCCTAGAGAGGTGGTGGAGTTGCTGTCCCTAGAGGTGTTCAGGAAAAGATTGGACAAGGCACTTAGTGCCATGGTCTGGTTTTGGGGCAAGCTCTTTTCTTTAAACACAGAAATCTAGCAGAAACCTCACAAAGAAACTATTACACTGATCAAACAGATTCTGACCAAACACTTGATTCTTTGGCTCTAGCACAGAGTTTGTCCAAAAGTAGCTAAAATGTGGAAAAAAAACCCCAAACTATTAAAATGCCTGTTTATTTTATGGAACCCTGAAAAAAAAATAGGATAAATAAAGAGAGTTAAGAAACTGAAGAAGACTTCATTCAGTGTGATCATGTTAAATTTCACATAATTACACCTGAATGAAATTTATGCTGCCTTGAATGCAGTTTCACGATGTTTCAGCATCAATGTTTCCTTTTCCCTTGCCTGCCACAAGTAGGCTTTTAAAAGGCTTTGTTGCTTGTTACTCCAGTTCTCATATAACACAATCCACGACCTTGGCTGTAAGCCGAGCTCTTTTGCTTACGCTGCATTGGTAAGGCTTTCAGCTTTCTCTCTGCCAGAAGACATATAAATTAGCCCAGAAACTGACTATTTATCATTTTTGTAATTTCTGATTGCTAATACTAGCCACAACACTGCTTGCTGTGTTCAAGTATATAATGTTCACACGTGCATAATAAATGCATTTTCTATTTTTAAAACTTCATATGATAAATGGAAATCTAGCAATCTGCTTTCTAACAAGCTACTATTTGTGTGCTCTGTCCAATGGGATGGTGTTCAATAGCTCCAAGTGCAGGGTGCTGCACTTTGGCCACAACAACCCCATGCAGAGATACAGGCTGGGGTCGGAGTGGCTGGAGAGCAGCCAGACAGAGAGGGATCTGGAGATGCTGATTGATACCTGCCTGAACATGAGCCAGCAGTGTGCCCAGGTGGCCAAGAGAGCCAGTGGCATCCTGGCTTGCATCGGGAATGGTGTGGTCAGCAGGAGCAGGGAGGTTGTTCTGCCCCTGTACTCTGCACTGGTTAGACCACACCTTGAGTACTGTGTTCAGTTCTGGGCCCCGCAGTTTAGGAAGGACACTGAGATGCTTGAGCGTGTCCAGAGAAGGGCGACGAGGCTGGTGAGAGGCCTTGAGCACAGCCCTACGAGGAGAGGGAGGCTGAGGGAGCTGGTATTGTTTAGCCTGGAGAAGAGGAGGCTCAGGGGTGACCTTATTGCTGTCTACAACTACCTGAGGGGTGGTTGTGGCCAGAAGGAGGTTGCTTTCTTCTCTCAGGTGGCCAGCACCAGAACGAGAGGATACAGCCTCAGGCTGTGCTAGGGGAGATTTAAGCTCGAGGTGAGGAGAAAGTTTTTCACTGAGAGAGTCACTGGACACTGGAATGGGCTGCCCGGGGAGGTGGTGGAGTCGCCGTCCCTGGGGCAGTTCAAGGCAAGGTTGGACGTGGCACTTGGTGCCATGGTCTAGCCTTGAGCTCTGTGGTAAAGGGTTGGACTTGATGATCTGTGAGGTCTCTTCCAACCCTGATGATACTGTGATACTGTGATTTTATTAGTGTACAGAAGGTGTATTAAGGCCTCTTTCAATGTAGACTTTGTTAGTGTTGCTTCATTAATGTGATAGAGTGCAGAATGCCTTATGTGCAGTGATCAGCACTCTAGTGCTCTGCTTGCAAATACAAGCTGTAAGGCTCATCGCCCTCCTGCAGTCCGTGCAGTGGAGCTCTGCTGGCTTTGCTGTCTTACTAATTCGTATCAAAATAAAGAGTGTGCAACACAGATTTGCACTATGGGGATATTTCCTTTCTGGTTTTTGTTTTCAACAACAGTAGAAGGAAGGAAAGCAGAATTTCCTGTGGTTAGATGATATATACTTAAGGTGAGGAAAAATCCAGGAGTCAGTTGTTTTTAGAGATTTGTGTTCTGACTGTGATTGACTGCCTTGGTGCTATTGATGGATATGGCCTGGACCACCTATCTTCCTGGGACATGAATTAAGTATAGCAGTGTCAGAACATTTGATGAAAGTGTCTTAAGTCAAGCAGGATTTAGAAAGCATAGCAAAAAATAATTAAAGGAATCATTGAAGAAATTTAGGTCTCTCTTGAGTTATTTAGAGCATCCAGTGGTGAACTATGTGTAGTGTAATAATTAGAGGGGGGAAAAAAGAAGCCTAAAACATAAAGAGTAGGTAAAATATTTTTAAAATGGGGAGAACTCTGATACAAAGATAAAAAGAAAATACAAAGTATACAAAGAAATATTTCTCACCTCTGCATTTTCTTCTTTAGTGACAGGCATGAAATTCTCTCTCACAATAACCCAAGCCCACATTCTGTCTTGCAGCTTAAATGCCTCCTCCAGAGCTATCTGTGGTATCAATTAGCTAATCAGTCAGACATTTTCTGAGGATTTGTAATCACTGGGAACTCTGCAGTAGTGGTTGTGTGGATGTATAAACAGTGAGGTCAACTGTCTTTTCTTACGTGTTTGTACTGAATGATCTTTGGATTCTGGCTGGTACTGCAACCTAAGCCATTCTATGATTCTATCATAACTTTTTACTGATATTTTAATAAGATGTTTCTAAATAGGTGTGGGTGATGGAGGATGGGAGGACAATGACCCAGAAGTTGAGTTTTTTCTCAGAAATGAAAAGTGGGAGATACTTCTTAAGATCTATCTTCCCATATTGGAGTCACTTTGAGGTCAATCCATTTGGTTTGGGGTATGAACAGGAAGTAA
Source organism: Pogoniulus pusillus (assembly GCF_015220805.1). Lineage (NCBI taxonomy): Eukaryota > Metazoa > Chordata > Aves > Piciformes > Lybiidae > Pogoniulus > Pogoniulus pusillus. The sequence continues at coordinate 33,253,769 of NC_087267.1, forward strand.
GATCTGTATGTCTCTGGAACATATAGATACATTACAGATGCTGAACTTTAAGATTCTGAAGAGATATGTGAACAGACATCTCAGAAGAGGTTGAAAATAGTGTAGCACATGGTTATTGTTAGAGAGAGTCTGCAGCTTAAAGGCAGAAACTTGCAGCTTGTGAATATAAACCCCAAAAAGTTGTACTTTGGCATGCCACAGCCTCGGTGGCTTTTGTCTCTATCAACTGAAGCCCTTCACCAGCTGATGTAGTTGATACTAATTTTCTCACCTATAAAAACTATAGTGGGATAATAATAATGTTCTGCAAATGTTTATAGGCTTCATATAATAAAATAAACAGATCAAAAGTGCAAAAATAGGTTGAAAACTGCAGCTGTTGGAGAGGAATAAGAAGTTTCTTTTTAAGTTGTTTAGTAAATGGAAATGGTAATGTGTGTGCTATACAAGAGATGCAGGACAAAGTCTTTCCTTTCTCCGTGGCAAAAAGAGATTGATGCAAGATATGGGGGGTGATTTCTTCATGTGAAAGGGGGAATATGTCTTTGGAGTCACACAGAGTGGGCGATCCTGGTCTATATGTTGCACAGTATTTGTTTTGATAACATAGCCTTCTAGGAGCTCTAATGATAATGTGATAGCTCTGACCATATCTTTAAAGAATGGTGTGAGGTTTAGTATAGACAGTAAATTCTCTAGAAATAGGTCAGTGTCCTGGATGGGGACCTCTGATTATATTTACCAGCAATAACTGCTGGAAAAAAATCAGGAAATCCAGTGAGAGCAGTGATAGCTGGCTCCTTTGTATACATATTGGATCCAAAAATAATAGCTAAAATTTTCATACCGATTAGAGTGTGGAGGGTTTATCTGAAGAGGTTTATTTTTGGAAATGAAAAAGTTTAATGTGCACACATAATAGACAGTTCCTAATGACATTACTTGTCTTCCATTCTTTTCCCTTCTCAAATCTGGAATTAATGAAGTGCCTCAAAGGAGACCTTGATTTTAATTTTTTTTAAAAAGGAAAAGTTCTTTGATTCAGTGTCATTCTAGTCCTAGAAAATGATGACAAATTAATTGAAGCCACAGCTGCATTAGTGGTCCCACAGCAACAATAGCATGATAATATTATTTAATATATAATTGCAAAATGGATTAAACAGAGAAAAATGCAAGAAGAAATTATGTTTGTAAGACCACACCTCCACTATCAGCCTGTGGTGTAAGGAATGCAAGCTCTGATGCAAACCCATTTGGGATATAAGTACAGAATTGTTTTTATTTGGAATAGGAGGGCTTTGCTTTGTACAAACCTGTAACCTGTGGATTTCCATGAAGCTGTTGAAAGTACTGGTCACCACCTGGTTGTATCTGCTGCTAAAAGTGCAGATGTCTTTGTTTGCTTAAGCAGCCAGGATTGGAGAGGTCTTCCACTGTGCCAGTTTTGGGGTTCCTTCAGCCTGTGAGGTTTCAGGAATTTGCAAAATCTGAACTCCAGCTGCACTCTTCCAGGATTATCATGACAGTGTCCACATCTGGACTCCAGACACTCTTTACACATGCTTATTCTTTTGAGATGATGTTTCCTTTCTGTGCAGTGCTGTTCACTGCCTAATTGCAGATAACTTATTAAGCATATGCAGTGAAGCAATACAGTTTTCAGTCATCGGTATGAAGAATAGAATTATTGTGACTATCAGAATGCATTTTACAAAGTCAACACTTAATTCTTCTTCAGATCAGTGAGTTTAGGATCAAAGCATGATCTTGTGTCCTGGTGTACAGGCAGTAAAAATCACAAAGCATCTTTGGATCTTTTTGCACTCCTGAAATAAGAATTTACCGAAGTTTTCACCTCCTTGTTGCCTTGAATGCAGGGGTTTCTCATCCACCTATGAATATAACTGCACCAGTTCAAATGTTGTCTTGTACCACAAGCTGTAGCCTTAAAGCTCTTAATGGTAGGCAAATCATAAAGGCAGCAGTTTAAAGATATTATTTAATTGTAGCAAACTATATTTTGGTCTTAAAAAAAAGAAAATGAAAAAAAAAAGGAAAGTTCTTTCAAAGGTAAATTTAATAGAAGTGTAACTGTATTTTATTTATGAGAGTCTAGTCTGTGTCATGTGGAAGTATTTCATACCATGCTACTTTTCTTCAGCTTCATGCTGAACAAGTAGGAGTATCTGATTTTTTTGTTTTGTTTTGTCTTCTCAATTAAATTATTTCTGGAAAGAATTCTCCTCTCGCATATGTACTTTGAGCAAAATTTGGAGGATAAAGTACATGCATTTTACTGAAGAGAATGTCTGAAAAGGTGCTGTAACTCTTAGGTAGAAGCTTTAATATACAGGCAGAAGAGATTATTGACTGTTTTTAAGATTAATTCTTTTGGATTTTTTTAGGGCTTGAGATCCCTTGGCCAATATGGGAAAATAAAGGATATTGCTATATCAGAGTGTGAAAACATCAGTGATACTGGGATTCAGGTAAGCTTGCACCTCTCTGCTTAGGCTTTCCTTGAAGCCACTCTATTTCTTCATCATCGTCATAATGAATTTTCCATGGCACCACTCCCACTCTAATACAAATGTTTGTCCCTTTTCATTTCTCTAAGGGGATGATCAGAGCTGTGGTACAATCTCCATAAAAGGAATAGATAAGTAAGCAAGAAGCTTGCAGACTGTAAAGGGAATGGCTGAGGGAATATGACTGAGATCTGTTCAATTGCAAGTGGCATGAACATTTGGATAGAGGTCAACTTTTGCTGTTTACTGCCAGGATAAATTCAGGATAAAGAAAAGGAGGTGATTGTTTCCAAATTTCAACTATGGAATTCCCTATCCTTAGCACAGGTTGCATGAAGTGTACCTAAGTCCTTTTGAAGATTTGACAAGTTCAGGATGATTGCATAGATTTTCTGCTTTGTGTTTGAGAACAATGTCTTGTTAGGAGGAGTTGAGGACTTGTGCTCAAACAACAGCACTTCTTCTTGTAACTGAGAGTTGTTCTAAGCATATGTAACAGAAACACCTAGTGTCATGGGTTTTAATTATATCAGTTCCATGCCCGTAAACAGTTGCAGATCACAAGGCTGCAGGTACAGGCAATCCCACCACGCAATCCCAGCCTTCAGCTTCCACATTTTTTCCATTATAAAGCTCTAACAACCATAATTTTATAGCCATTTTATTCACTTCTGTCTGGTGCTATGATTATGGCTCAGAAGCTGCTTCAGTTGTCTCACTACAAAGAGTAAGGTCAAAAACCAGGAGGAATTGGAAGCTACCCTGCTACAGAAAATCCTCTCACTGGTGTGTAGCTATCAATGGCTACAAGCTCTTCAGAAGAGACAGGATAGGAAGAAGAGGTGTTGCCCTCTATGCAAAGAAGTGGATAGAGCATGAAGAGTTGTTGCTAAAGAATAGCCACGAGCAGGTTGAAAGCTTACGGGTAGGTATTAGAGATCAGGACAACAAAGGGAGCCTTGTGGTAGGAGGCTACTACAGGCTGCTTGATTAAGCAGAGCCTATTGATGAAGCCTTTTTACTCCAGCTGGAGGAGACATCACAATCACAGGCTCTCATCCTTCTGGGGGATTTTAATCAACCCAACATCTATTGGAAAAATAGCACAGCTAGCTATAGGCAATCCAGGAGGATCCTGCAGTGCCTAGATGACAACTTCTTAAGACAAGAAATTAACACGAAGGGATGCATTATTGGACCTGTTGGTCACAAATGCAAGTGTAGTCATCAGGAATGTCAAAGTCGAAGGCAGCCTGGGCTGCAGTGATCATGCACTAGTGCAGTTCACTGTCCTAAGGAGTATGAAGCCCATGAAAACCACAGTTCGGACTACATTTTAGGAAAGCAAACATCCAGCTCCTCAAGGAGTTAGTAAATAGGACCCCATGAGAAACAGCCCTCAGGGACAAGGCAGCAGAGCAGAGCTGGCAGGATTCTCTCTATAGAGCACAATAGATCTCAATCCCCACATAGAATCATAGAATCAACCAGGTTGGAAGAGACCTCCAAGGTCATCCAGTCCAACCTAGCACCCAGCCCTAATCAATCAACTAGACCATGGCACTAAGTGCCTCATCCAGTCTTTTCTTGAACACCCCCAGGGACGGTGCCTCCACCACCTCCCTGGGCAGCCCATTCCAAGGGCAAATCACTCTCTCTGGCAAGAACTTCTTCCTAACATCCAGCCTATACCTACCCTGGCACAACTTGAGACTGTGTCCCCTTGTTCTATTGCTGGTTGCCTGGGAGAAGAGGCCACCCCCCACCTGGCTACAATGCCCCTTCAGGTAGTTGTAGACAGTAATAAGATCACCCCTGAGCCTCCTCTTCTCCAGGCTAAACAGGCCCAGCTCCCTCAACCTCTCCTCATAGGATTTGTGTTCCAGGCCCCTCACCAGCTTTGTTGCCCTTCTCTGGACATGTTCCAGCATCTCAACATCTTTCTTGAATTGAGGGGCCCAGAACTGGACACAGTACTCAAGGTGTGGCCTGAGCAGTGCTGAGTACAGGGTGAAGAATAACCTCCCTTGTCCTACTGGCCACACTGTTCCTGATGCATTGGGCAAGGAAGGCAAGAGACCACCATGGCTGAGTCGTGAGTTGCTGGTCAAATTAAAGGGCAAGTTGGCACTACACAGGAAATGGAAGAAGGGAGAGGCATCCTTGTTGCAGCTTTCTGGTTGCTACCACAGGAGATGTGGTCAAGGCCCTCACAGATCAGTGTGATCAAAAGCAATGCCACATGGTCTCTAGACAATTCAATGTGAATTATGCCAGATACTCTATTGATTGTTCTGATTCTCATTATATAGTCTTTGAGCATAGAGCACCCACCTACACATTATCGTAATCAGGCAAGGACAACCCAGACCATCTGCATAAACCACGCCCTGTTTTCCTCATTAACGAGGTGTCTGCTATCCTTTCTGAGATAAGGTAGCCAGCAGCTGGTGGGAACCAAGGTCAGCATCTGTCTGTTATTATCCTTCTTCACTTTGCATTCCCACACATCCTGGGAATAAGTTGTGCAGGGACAAGGTCAGGAAGGCCAAGGCGCAGCTGGAACGTAAAGAAAAACAAGAAAGGTTTCCACAGGTATGTAAACCAGAAAAAGACCTTTGGAGGTCACAGTATCACAGTATTATCAGGGTTGGAAGAGACCTCACAGATCATCAAGTCCAACCCTTTATCACAGAGCTCAAGGCTAGACCATGGCACCAAGTGCCACGTCCAATCCTGCCTTGAACAGCTCCAGGGACGGCGACTCCACCACCTCCCTGGGCAGCCCATTCCAGTATCCAATGACTCAGTGAAGAACTTTCTCCTCACCTCCAGCCTAAATTTCCCCTGGTGCAGCCTGAGGCTGTGTCCTCTCGTTCTGGTGCTGGCCACCTGAGAGAAGAGAGCAACCTCCTCCTGGCCACAACCACCCCTCAGGTAGTTGTAGACAGCAATAAGGTCACCCCTGAGCCTCCTCTTCTCCAGGCTAAACAACCCCAGCTCCCTCAGCCTCTCCTCATAGGGCTGTGCTCAAGGCCTCTCACCAGCCTCGTCGCCCTTCTCTGGACACACTCAAGCATCTCGATGTCCCTCCTAAACTGGGGGGGCCCAGAACTGTCCTTTCCAACCCAAACCATTCTATGATTCTATGAAAAAAGAGTAACCCCATTGTATGCTGCATGACTTGGTTATCCTTTGATTATATACAGAATACTTAAAATATGTGAAAACAGAAAATGCATATTTAAGAGGGCTCTGCTAACACTGTTAAAGTAAATTGCTGGGAAGTTCTGAAATAACTAATATAGTATAATAATTATAAATAACTGATATAACCCAAAATAATAGAAATGGAACTAAACTTGACTGAACAGTTTTAGTTCTGTTGTTCCCAGGCCTTGTAACAATGTGCCAACATTTATGTGATCGCATTGTTTATGAGTAGAATCTTTGCTCGTTTGTAACTCAGATTATGCTCTCTTAATGCCTAATCTACTTGAGGAAGCCCCTGCTGACTGCAGGGGCAGTTGGACTAGATGGCCTTTGGAGGTCCTTCCCAGCCTGAACCATTCTATGATTTTATGACTAAGCAGCAATTTAATATTTCATATTTTACATTTTCATTGATGCTTGTGTCCTCAGGCCTTACTTACACAGAATTAAAACTATGCAAATAAGTTAGAACATTATTTCCTTCGTGTAGTATTCGATTCTTTGGAGTGTCTAAACGTTTTTCTAAAATTATTTCTCTTCACAACCTTTTCTATGATTTTCTTTATAGGCACAGAACCAGGGATACAGAGATGAAGAGAGCAAACAAAACTCCATTCCCATTAATTGCAAATATCATTTTAGTGCTATCTGCAAAATAACATAGTTAAGAGAAAATTCAGAACATGACTTTACAGGGTATTTTAAATTTGTATGCAGACAAATGATGCCAGTAAAAACAAGAGAAACATATATCACAGGCAGTAAGATCCTGGCATCAGCTTGTGCTACATACCCCAGCTGAGAATGTAGTGATGAAGTCATCACAGCTCAGGCTGAATTCTGAAGGGAGTGCAGTTTCTCTTATGCATGAATAGAAACCATGCAGTCTTGAGGTTTAGAATAATTCAGTATTATAGGTGACAAGAAGCCTGTAGACATATGATCAAAACAGGAGAGGTACAGAGGCTAATTAATAAAAATTCTGAATTGTCCACTCTAACCAAAGTTAAAACTTTGACATTGTAATAGTTTTGTTAATAAACCCCAGGAACCCAAAGTCTTGCTATAACTATACCAACAGAAAAAAGTTGGAGTGAGAATAGAAACAAAATGTTCCCAAATTCTGTTCTGTGAAACAAATTTCAGACTCAGTTAGTTTCTTTGCATCTCTTTAAGATGAAAATCAGACAGGGTCGTGCAAATTTTCATCATGACAAAGCCAACACTTTCCAGTCATGACCTATAAGTTACTGTTTAAGTTCCTGTTTTCCATAATGTCAAAGACAGCAGTCTGCTCACTACAGAAGTGTTTCCAGAATGATAAATGTGTACTATTTGTATATGATAAAGGTGTGCATTTGTGTGGTTCTGTGTGCATGCACATGCCCTATTTATCCTTGTGGTCCTTAGTTTACTTCAGGACTCATGTTTTAAAGCTTGCTGTGTTTTTTTTCATCAATCTACTATATAAGCATTTCCTTCTTCCCTGGTGAGGAAGAATTTTCATTCCAGTGAATGCCAAATTGCATTTGCCTTAGGTCAAGATTAGCAGACCTGGTAGATAGTAGGCTGAAGATGAGCCAGCAGTGAGCCCAGGTGGCCAAGAGAGCCAATGGCATCCTGGCCTGCATCAGGAACAGTGTGGCCAGTAGGACAAGGGAGGTTATTCTTCCCCTGTACTCAGCACTGGTCAGGCCACACCTTGAGTACTGTGTCCAGTTCTGGGCCCCTCAATTCAAGAGAGATGTTGAGATGCTGGAATGTGTCCAGAGAAGGGCAACAAAGCTGATGAAGGGCCTGGAACACAAATCCTATGAGGAGAGGCTGAGGGAGCTGGGGTTGTTTAGCCTGGAGAAGAGGAGGCTCAGGGGTGACCTCATTGCTGTCTACAACTACCTGAAGGGAGGTTGTAGCCAGGTGGGGGTTGGTCTCTTCTCCCAGACAGCCAGCAACAGAACGAGTCTCAAATTGTGCCAGGGGAGGTCTAGGCTGGATGTTAGGAGGAAGTTCTTGCCAGAGAGAGTGATTTGCCATTGGAATGGGCTGCCCAGGGAGGTGGTGGAGGCACTGTCCCTGGAGGTGTTCAAGAAAAGCCTGGATGAGGCACTTGGTGCCATGATCTAGTTGACTGGCTAGGGCTGGGGGATAGGTTGGACTGGCTGATCTTGGAGGTCTCTTCCAACCTGGTTGATTCTATGATTTTATGATCAGCTTGGTGACAAATCTAAGGCATTTTACAATGGTTTTAGGCAGGACATCACAGAAAAAGAGAGATCTTACTGAAGCTAAAGCTTTGCTTGAGCAGCAAGGTGCTCTGTGATGCTCACGCTCTGGTACTGTTAGGTGCAGAAATATAATTTTTGGTTGTTTCATTACTGAGTAAACAAATTTGCAGGCTTTTCAAGGTAAGGTTTTTACAAACAAAAATTATGGCCTACCTCTCCTTCTTTTTTGGGGGCCTAGAGGTGAAAGTTTTCAGGTTTGAAAAAGATTCAGGCCAAAAGGTAAACAAAGTTTCAGAGTACAAAGGAGAAAAGTGTATGTTATGAATCGAGGTAGCCTTTCATAGGAGTTTCTTTCCACACAGTTCCACACATATCATACCAAAGCTAGAATTACCCATGTTTTGTGAGAAATTGTATGTGGGATTCTCTAATACCATTTAAAACATACACTTTAACATGCATTTGGCCAAAATTATCACCTGTCAGAGGCACAAGTGTCAACTGTAGGATGAAAAATGTATCAGCACATTGACTTGGTCCCCTTGCCCCTTTGGTCTTTTCAGCTGACCTTGTAGAAGAGAACAGAGTTTTCATGTCAAACTTTAAAAACTCACACAGAAGCTGGAATGTCTTAATAGTAGAAGAAGTAATAATGATACTGCCTTACACATTTTTCACTTGTCATTAGTAGGCCACCAAAGTGTTTTGTAAACAGCCCTTCTAATTTCGTAGTGTGACACACCACAACATTTTTATAAGCTGGGAAAGGTCACCAAACAGATTGGTCTGTTGTTCTCCACCTGGTTCTCAGGGCATAAGAAAAAGCTAATACCTGAGTTACAGAGGTGCTGGAATTGAGGTCAGTAGGTTCTGCAGGTATTTAGCCTTAAAGTGAGGACAGAAATTGTAGTCAACAGGTATCACAGCAGGTATTAACTGTGTCACTTCAGCATGAACAACACAGGGCAAATCAGAGCCCAGAGCTCTGGAGTGACAGCCCTGAGACTCTTATCCATTCCTCTCCAAGAAAATCACATCATTTATATGGGCAAACAAAGTGTGATGCATTTCAATATATGCAGTGGAAGCCAAGTGGATGTTAGACTACGAACACATATAGTACATAAGCAATAGAAAACAGGCTCTTAATGCATCTGTTCTTTCTCCAGTGACATTCACAGCCAGTGGCTGAATTACTTCACTGGTAATAAACCGAACTAAACTGAAGTACAGGAAGTGAATCAAGGGACTGATGTAAATGTAGCATTAGCTGAGAAAAAACAGAGCAGGAATGTCACCTAAGAATGGCTGCTTGGTTTGTTCTTTCAGGAGTTCTGCAAGGGCACAAAATACCTGGAACGCTGCGACATCTCTTGCTGCCCTCAGTTGACAGATGAAACTCTGAGATCAATGGCATTTCACTGCCACAGATTGACAGCTGTTAGCATAGCAGGTTGCCCAAAGGTATGTATGAATAATGGGGCAAGAGTCCTGGATTTGCTATTGCAAAGAAGTGCTTAGTGTTTGATTCACAAATCTGGCCTGCTGGTATCTGGAAGTGGTAGGGTTCAGGACTGTGCATGGAAGTAGCAGGGTAGTAGGTAGGATGGCAGCCCCCAACTTCAGGAGAGCCAACTTTGATGTTTTCTCAGAGATGGCCAGTGATAGGACAAGGGAGAAGAGATGCAAACTACAATGCTGGATGTTTCACTTGAACTTGAGACACTTTGGCAGTGATGGAGCACTGGAGCAGGCTGCCCAGAGAGGTCTCTCTGGAGACTTTCAACACCTGCCTGGATGGATTCCTGTGCAGCCTGATCTGGGTGTGTCTGTATTAGCAGGGAAGTTGAACTAGATGATCACCAGAGGTCCTTTCCAACCCCTACCATTCTCTGTTTCTGTAATTCTATGATCTGTGTCTTGTCACAACTCTACAAAGTACTCAACTAATTTAGAATTCAGAGCTCAGGTTCAGCTGGCTTCCCATGAGTTTTTAGTTCTGAGACTGAGCTCCTGAGTTTGTGCAGTTACAACAAAAAGGTGTCTGTGATGTGTCAGGTAAAAGTGTGTCTCTCCAGGGGTTGATGTCTAGGGAAGGGTGAAGAAAAAAGGGATTTCAGTGATGCTTCCTGTAAATACTCTCTCAGCTTCTAGTGTTTTGGGTGTTTCCAATAGTGATGTCTTTGTTTCAGTAACTCTTAATATTCTTGTGCTTTATTTTTCCCACTGCTCTTTCTGAACCCAGGCAAAGCAAAAACTGAGAAATGAGAAATTCTACCTGTGGCTTTACATGGCAGGGCTCTGGCTATTTTGTTAACAGGAGTAGTACTTAAGAGCTGCTGCACTCAGGGATGTAAATCCATGCTTAATTATTTCGTGGATTTCAAGTTTAACAAGCCAAGTCCTTTGTAAAATAAAATCCCACAGGCTGTTTTTCAGATCTGGCAGTCCAAGGTAGTTGCTCTGCTCCTTACAACAGCCCTTGGTTTGTATCTTACAGACACTAACTGTACACCATTAATTATTATACAGATAGGTTTCCATCTCCTCTATCCTTCACTTTTAGATACATGGTAAGCTGGTTTTGCACAATAGCAATGACAGGAGAAGTCACTGAAGTTAGGTAGTGTTGCCATCAGTCTTTGCCATGTTCCCTACATATTGGATACTAACACAGGAAACCAGACCACACCCCAGTAAAATGGGGTAGACAGAAATTGGGAGAGTATCTTGGGGAGGGAGATGAGGACAAAGTATTAAGGCATGTTAAGATGGCTCTTGCTTAGGGAGTGTGCTGGTCATGTTTTGTAGTTCCTGCAAATTGGATCAAGAAGTAGACTCAGTGACCCTGCAATCTCCTTCCAACACTTTGTTCCTAGATAGTATCTTTTCTTTAAATGGTTAAGAGGCCAAGCTGTTAACTGCTAATACTCCACTATTTTCAGAAAGGAATATCAAGACTCTTCCAAAGAAGCTTACACATAAATTTACAAGTCTGTGTTTGACTCAAACCTGTAAAATGAGATGGGTAGACCTGTGGATGTTAAAACCTAATGGCTCCTTCAAATCCTTTGGCAATCTCTAGTGTAAATTGAGGGAATCCAGCTGCTAAGTAATGACATATTTTCCACTCAGAGACTGTTTAAAAGTCATCAGGAGATTAAAGTAAGAATGAACCTGTTCTGAAGGATATATGTTAATAAGTCTGACAGTCATATCCTGCAACATCAGCTATATTCTATAAGAAAATATTTGAAAACATAAAATCATAGCAAGAGAACATGGGGAAAAACAATACAGAAGTTTAGAGTGTTTTGGTATGTCTTCTGCAGTTTAGTCTAAATACACTTCAGTCATGTTTACTGGTGCAAACTAACTCTTTGAACAAAGTGCACTGGCTCCAGTGAACGTGTAGAAAGCCTCCCTGTCACACTGCTGGATCTTATCCTTACCAACAAGGAGGGCCTGGTTGAAGCAGTGAAGGTTGAGGGCAGCCTTGGCCTTAGCGATCATGAAATGGTGGAGTTCAAGATCTTGTCTGGAAGGAACTGGATCTCAATCAGGACTACACCCTTAGATTTCAGGAGGGCCAGCTTTGGCCTTTTCAAGCAACTGTTGGGTGAAATCTCATGAGACAGGGTACTAGAAGGCAGAGGAGCCCATGGTAGTTGGTTAACGTTGAAGGACCTCTTCTTCCAAGCTCAAGATCACTGCATCCAAGCAAGTGGGAAATCGAGAAAAGGAGCCAGGAGACCTGCATGGTTAAGCAAGGAGCTTGAGTGGAAGAAGAGAATGTACAGATCATGGCAGGAGGAGCTGGCAACCTGGGAGGAGTATAGGACTGTTGCCAGAGGGTATAAGGAGGCAACTAGGAAGGCTAAGGCCTCATTGGAACCTTGCAAGAGAGGTCAAGGATAACAAAAAAGGGTTTCTTCAAATACATTGCAGGAAAAGCTAATGTTAGAGGCAGTGTAGGCCCTCTGCTGAGTGAGGTGTGTGCCTTGGTGACAGAGGACATAGACAAAGCAGAGTTACTGAAATTACAGACATGTCAGCCTGACTTCAGTAACAGGCAAGGTTATGCTTGTGCAATCACACAGCACCTACAGGTGCATGGGTTTAGGAAGGGCACGTCCTGCCTGACCAACCTGATCTCCTTATATGATCAGGTTACCCACCTGGTGAATGTGGGGAAGGCTGTGGATGTAGTCTACCTGGATTTCAGCAAAGCCTTTGACACCATCTGCCACAACAAGCTCCTGGCAAAGCTGACAGCTCGTGGCTTGGACAGATTCACTCTAAAATGGGTCAAGACTGGCTGGAGGGCCTGGCCCAGAGAGTGGTGGTGAATGGTGCCACATCCAGTTGCCAGCCAGTCACTAGTGGTGTGCCCCAAGGATCAGTGCTGGGTCTGGTCCTGTTCAGTATCTTTGTTGATGATCTGGACCAGAGGATTGAGTCCAGCATCAGTAAGTTTGCAGATGACACCAAGCCAGGAGCAGGTGTTGATCTGTTGGAGGGTAGGAGAGCCCTGCAGAGGGACCTAGACAGGCTGGATGGGTGGGCAGAGGCCAATGGGATGAGATTTAACAAGGCCAAGTGCAGGGTTCTGCACTTAGGCCACAACAACCATCTCATGTGTGCTGCATGCAGAATGATGAGGCTGGGAAAGTGAAACCGTTCTAAGTGAGAAAAGAATCCTAAAATATTTCAGACTGTAGTAGACTCACAGCAATACCTAATATAGTCTTGATGCTTGAGTGACAGTTCCTGCAGAGCCTCTTACTGAGGTTCACAATTCTGAACCTCTGCAAGAGGCTCTGCTAAACTTTTACAACGCTTTGTGAAAATAAATACACCTTTCCACAAATCAGACACTGAAGTTGTGCTCGATGGGTTTTTTCTTTTATTGGTTTGGTTGGTTTTGGTTGTTTTTTTCCTTATCTGTTCAATAATCTTCCAACTTCTGCATCTTTTGTTGCTTCATTTACAGATGACTGATAGCTGTATCCAGTATTTGGCTGCAGGCTGCCATTATCTTCGCTTCTTGGATGTTTCAGGTTGCATTCATCTTACTGACAAAGCACTGAAACATCTTTGGAAAGGTTGTAAGAGACTCCAGACTCTGAAGATGCTGTATTGCAGAAATATTACCAAGTAAGAGGGTATTTCCTTATGTTTATTTATTTTTTTTCCCTAAATTGTCATCATGGTACCTGGTATCTGGCTTGAGTCATCTTGCTCCTCATCTAGTGTCATCTGCTTTCAGTAACTTTGCAGACGACACCAAATTGGGCAGGAATATTGATCTGCTTAAAGGTAGGGAGGGTCTGCAGAGGGATCTGGCCAGGCTGGATCCATGGACCAAGGTCAGTTATATGAGGTTTAACAAAGGCAAGCCATGGGTCCTGCACTTGGGTCGCAACAACCCCTTGCGACATTACAGGTTAGGGGCAGGGTGGCTGGAAAGCTGCCCAGCAATAAAAGACCTGGGACAGCTAGATAAACATAAGCCAGCAGTGTGCTCAAGTGTCCAAGACCAACAGCATCCTCGCCTGGATCAGCACTGTGGCCAGCAGGAGCATGGAAGCTATTGCTCCCCTGTACTTGGCACTGGCAAGGCCACAGCTGGAATACTGGATTCAGTTTTGGGCCCCTCACTCCAAGAAGGACATTGAGGGGCTGGAGCAGGTCCAGAGAAGGGCAATGAAGCTGGTGAAGGGTCTGGAGAACAGGTCTGGTGGGGAGCAGCTGGATGACCTGGGGTTGTTTAGCCTGGAGAATAGGAATCTGAGGGGAAACCTCATTGCTCTCTGCAGCTCCCTGAAAGGAGATTGCAGTGAGGTGAGGGTTGGTCTCTTCTCCCTAGTATCAGGTAATAGAATGAGAGGAAATGGCCTGAAATTGTGCCAGGGGAGGTTTAGGTTGGAATTTAAGAAACATTTCTTATGCTGCATGAGTGGTCAGGCACTGGACTAAGCTGCCTTAGGTGGTGGAGTCACTATCCCTGGAGGTGTTCAAGAAATGTGTGGACGTGGCATCTGGGGACATTGCTTGTTTGCTATGGTGGTGCTGGGTTGATGATTGGACTCAATGACTTTAGAGGGCTTTTCCAACCTAAACAACTCTATGATTCTGTGTTCACATTGCTACATTAGGAACTCTGTGGCCTGGTGTGGCTATCTACATATTCTAGTGACTTCCAGAAATGAAGAGGAATAGGGACTACATCTCTCTTTATGTCTGGGAAGTTCCTGCAGACACAGGATATCACCTCAAGGGGACATCAGAACATGTGGGAAAACCCCAGACTGGGCCTAACCCTGCCAGCCATCACATGACATACTCAAGCTCCCTATGAAGCCTTGTGGGAACCTGTTTGCCAGTGATTGACTGTCAGGATATGGTAGAAGTAGCTGTGGGCCTGTGCTCAAAGTCCAGCATGGTTACAGCCAGAGTCAAGGTATCATAAGCTCAGTTTCATGAAGTGGAACTCATCTGTTTTGTGCCTACACCTGGAAAAAGCAGGTCACGTGCCACAAAGTAATCCAGCTTTCCCACTGCTGTCAGTGGCCTGAGTCTTTTGATTGCCCATGGCACTTAAAAGCCTGTAAGTTCTAGATAGGTTTAGAATCACAGAATTGCAGAACATCTCAAGTTGGAAGGGACCCACAAGGGTCATCTAATTCAACTCCCTGCTACTTGCAGCACTTGCTAAAATGAAACCATATTAGTAGGAACATCATCCAGAATGCACTGTCTGTGAACTCTGACAGGGTTGGGGCTGTGACCAGTTCCCTGGGGACCATGTTCCAGTGACTGACCATGCTCTCAGTAAGGAACCTTTTCCTAGTGGCTTCATTCCATTTTCTCTTGTCCTGTTGCTGGTCACCAGAGAGAAGAAAGCAGCACCTCCTCCACTCCTGCAATCCCTCTCAGGCATTGCTTCCATCCAGCTGAAGGCTGCAGTCCTTCTCAGGCCTTGCTTCCATCCAGCCAAAGGCTGCCATCCCTCTCAGGCTCTGCTTCCATCCAGCCAAAGGCTGTTACCCCTCTCAGACTGTAGTTGTTTCTGCATCTTCCTGTAGCAGTTAGATGCAGTAGAAGCAGAATTTTGTGCAAATTCTAGTTTATGTTGGGTGAGCCCTCATCAAAGGCCTGGCTTGGCTTCTCAGAAACCATTTGCTTTATTGCAGCCTTTGCAGGACGACCCAGAATTATACCTCTGCCTCAGAGTCCCATATTGCTAAAGGTTCTCCAAATGCCTTGATTAAACTATTTTGACTCAGCCAAGGAATTTCCCAACCAGATATTTTTACAGTAAAGAAATCCCTGGAGATTTACAGATCTTTGCAAAACAAAAACCAACCATGAGACACACGTCTCCACCCAGGGTTATCTTTGCACTTTTGTGGTTTTTAGAACTAGGCAAATGTTGCTGCTTTTACTTTCTTGAGCTCCAAGTTGCTGATTTTCTGGTATGTGCTGGTGGATGGGTCTTTTCTTTGCCAGCCTCAGCCTCTACCTCTCAGCACCCTATGTTCAATAATTGGAAACTCCTACTCTGCACCATCTGACTCTGGGACAAAAACTGTCAGATGGATCAATCAGGCAGGGAAATTCAGCACTGAATTAGATGGAATGATGTTCACAGCAGAGTCACAGCTATGTTCAGATACATTCCACATGCTGCATGTGGCACACTTCAGAGGTTTTGTTTTTTTTATTGTAGTTCAGGACCAATAATGCAAGGATAAAAATCTTCCACCATCAAGAGCACAATAAAATACCAGTGATTTTACAGAACCGTGCCTTGCATTCACAACCTCTGTGTGTGAAAAGCAACAGGTTGTCAAGAAAATGAAGAAGGTCACATTCTCTGTTTGCAGACTAGCTATTAAAATCTCACTCAGGTCCTTAGGTTTTCACAGGATTTAGAAGAGACTGCTTTCAGGTGTGATTTATGTTCTGCAGGTGTGGAACCTACATTGCAAAGACATTTCATTCCCTAAGGTGAGGGGATAATGCAAAAATCAGATCAATCTGGAGAACTAAACACACGGGTGACTTGGGTTCAAAATAAGTAATAGAAGAGATATGGTTTTAGTTTAAAGTTACCCTACAGATCGTGTATACTTCATTCTGCCAAAGGAATCCCCCAGTGTTTATTGTGAGACACTAACTAGTCACAGTATCACCAACGTTGGAAGAGACCTCACAGATCATCAAGTCCAACCCTTTACCACAGAGCTCAAGGCTAGACCATGGCACCAAGTGCCACGTCCAATCCTGCCTTGAACAGCCCCAGGGACGGCGACTCCACCACCTCCCCAGGCAGCCCATTCCAGTGTCCAATGACTCTCTCAGTGAATAGTCCTAGCAGTCCTCTCTCAAAAAGCTCAGCCTTGTAAACACAGAGGCATCTCTTGCATTGTGTCACATTCTTCTTCAAAGTCTTTTTTTTCACTGTTTCATTAGATTAAAATAGAAAACATCTAGAGCCACAAAGCTCTTCACAGTCCAGTCCAATGCAGCTCCACAGGGAGCAGCTTAGAGCATAGAAACTGTCTACTCTTTCCAGTATCAGGGAACATTCAAGGGGATGGTTGCCAACACACCAGCCTGGTGCCAGTTTTGTTCAATGTCAGAAGATCTATGACCCAATATCCTGCTGCATATTTCTGCAGCCAGAGGCTTATGACCTTTCAGTTGATCTTGTTTCTAGATGCCATAAAGGATCACAGATAGTCTACCTGTGGGGTATGTAATACTGGTACAACTGATTTCTTCTATTAGAGAGAAAGGAAGCTAACAAATCAGTGTTAGAACGTGCCTTCTGTAGCAAGGGTGCTTCTGAGTCACCTGAGACTAATCCCACAAGAGAGAACTCACTGAGAGCTTTAGAGAAACTCTTCTCTGCACTGTAAAACATTCTCCTTATGCTTCCAAACACAAGTACCATTTAAAATCAGATGCAGTGCTGAAAAAGGTTATGGCTTTCTAGTAGCCTTTGTGGTGCAAAATGAGAAAGGAAACCTGCCCTTGTCTTGAGAAGCCCTTGGCAGCTAGTCTTGTGCTCCCACCAAACAGCATCTCATCTTTAACAGTTTGCTCCCATCAAAAGCTGCTCTCTAAGAGCATTTAAATGCTCCCTTCCTTCTTGTCTGCACTACTGTGAAATCAGCTACATTTATTTTAAAGTCATGGCTACTCTGTTTGCAAGTGACCCATCAACAAATACTGATTCTGTTTTTGCCTTTAAAACAGAAATGGCATTGGGTCTTAATAGCTATGATGCATTTGACAAGTGGAGAGCATTCTGATTTGTCTGGGGGGTTGTTGCTGTGTTTTCTGATAGGTGCTGTTGGTTAGAAAGTGTTTTCTTGAAAAAGCAGATTATTTAGTTATTATCCAAATATTTAGGTCTCAAGGCGGGGAGGATCTGGAAGTCCAACAGAGAGGTAACTGGAAATGAAGGCAGTCTGTGCATGATTTGCTAAAGGAGCAACAATCATTGTTCCTAGGTTTTCTCTTGAAGCAGCAAAAAGCATGCCATGAAACTGCCTCCTCACTGCCAGGAAAGCACATTTGAGAAGTGACATGAAGGCTCCTGGAGTGCTGTATTTTAGCCTCCTGTACACTTGAACCAGCTGCCATCAAATAATACAAATACTGAAGCTGACTGACCCTGGAATACTTCAGATTTTATGTAGTCTTACCACTTCTTGTAACCTGGAGATGCTGAAACACTCTTATTCATTAGCGTGCTCATTTAAGATACCATGTAAATAAGTAGGCAGGGTCTGTCAGAGTGCATTATAGTGCAAAGAAATGATCTGTTTTGCCATGTGCTGATCATTAATGAATGACTCTTTCTGGCAGACTAATCAGCTCTAGCTCTAGGCAAGGGACAGCATAAGCTTCCAAAAAAGTAGTAAAAGCTCCCCTTATACAGGCTTCAGCCAGCCACCATGCACTGCACTTTCCATGAAAAACAGGAATTTGGACATGTATGAGTTGATTTTTTTTTATAGCTCAGAGCTTATAGTGCATATAAACTGTGCACACATTCCTCAGCGCAGAGGCCTCCCCAGCACAGAAACAGTCCCAGCTTTGTGTTGCTCTGGATCACACAATGTGCCACTGTCAGAACTTAACGAACAACCCTGCAGCAGCCCTCCGTGCTTCACAGATCTTGTCCCTTTTGCACCCCTCCCCCTGTCCACATTCCTGCTGTGACGGTGCAAGCAAGGCAGCTGCATGTGTCTGCCTCTCTGGGCATCAACTAGTGTCTGCACTTTGGGGACGAAACAAACCCAGACTGTAGGAGCATTCCTAGCAGATAACAGGCAACTTGAATGTGAGTCTTTGTCTGTTATTGTCTAGGTGCCAGATCCTCTGTTCTGTTACAGAGCTTAGACAATCGGCCAGCAGGGAGCAAGGCTGCCTTGCCGTGCTGTGGCACACCTGTGGAGGACAGGAGATGGAGAGCTGGCTCTTCTCCAGCCAGCACAAGTGGGCTCAGCCCAGGCGCTGTCTGGAGTGCAAGAACCAGCCCTGGGGAGGCTGGGGGAGGAGAGTGCTCCATGCAGCCCAGCATAGGCCAGCAGCCAAGATGCAGAAATGATGGAAAGAAATTCAGAAGGCTGAAAGTGGTGGAGTGAGCTTCTTCAGCTCAGGAAGGCAATGAAAGTTCTGGATTGATACTGCTTGGAAAGAGGGGAGAGGAGAGCATTGCTCTTTGGCTACTTTTTAGGGGGTCTCAGTCAGCAGGCCTAATTTTCCCCTATTTCTGTGTAACTTTGCTCTCATCCATTCTAACAGTGAAAAGCAGATGCGGGCCACCACAGGGCTGGAGGATGTGACATATAAAGGAAGGCTGAGGTGATTGCTTTCCTCAGGCTGGGAGAGGCCTTCTACTGTCTATAACTCTTCATCAGAAGAGAAGACATGGCCAGGCTGTTCCCAGAGGCACTCTGATAAGACAAGCAGCATATGTAAAGTTCTGATCACATACAAGGAGGCTATTTTTCAATCAGAAACCTGGTCAAACCCTTGAACAGGATCCTAGAGGCACTGTGCAATCTTTATCCCTGGAGATATTCAGAACTCAGCTGTCAAAGCCATGATCCACCTGGCCTAGCTGAATCCATTTAGACCAAGAGCAGGATTAAACAATACCCAGAGGCCCCTTCCAGCCTAAGATATTCTGTGACTCTGTGGCCTAAGCAGTCATCTTCTTTTTCAGTCTCTACTCCATCTGTTACAGCATCAATAGCTTCCAGTACAACAAGGAGCTTTTTCTCATTAAACAACTTTCAGTGTTGTTCACAGAAATAGCCTCTGTACATTGTTTCAACTGTTGTGTTTATTTAATGTTTTTACCTCTTGTTGCAGACAAGCTGTCTTGAAATACACAGCCAAGCTTGAGAGACAAGAACATAATGATGCTGATCCTCCTTCCTGGCTTGGGTATGACAGGGATGGTAATATGCTCCCCTTCACCAAAACACATGTGGCAGAGCCTGAATAAACAAATCCTTCAAAAGGAAAGATGAAGAAATTGCACAACTTCTTCTGCAGTCCAGGAGTTTTACACTAGGGCATGAGGAGAACACTCTATTATTTTCTTTAAATGAATCACACTTTAATAAGAGGTGGTTTGCTGCATTACTGGGGAAGCACTGCAGATCTCTTGCAGTTGTGTACTGCTTTCAAGCAAGACAGCTGCACTGGAACCACACTGATGACTTTCAGATGTTGGTTCAGCTGCCTTCCTCTTCGAGTAACAGCAAGGTTTGTAGGCCCATGCAGAGTTAGCAATCAATAAATCTCTGACTGTTTGGGGGTCTTGGTTGCCATGATGGTCCTCTCCACAACAAACACTGTGACTTCTCACAGTGCCTTACACTTGACACAGCTGGTACGCATCAAGTAGTGTTCTTCAGCAATGAAGAACAGTGAAGAGGTGACCACCCCTTTCTTTGTACAACCAAATGTACTCCTTCCAGCACAGTGCCGTGCTTCTCAGCAGTCACTCATGCACTCAGAGTCCTAATGCTCAGAAAAACCTTTCAGGCTAGATTCAGCCCTATGTGAGCTGCTGTTTACATCTTCAGGTCTGAGGCGAGGGCTGGCTGA
Organism: Pogoniulus pusillus; assembly: GCF_015220805.1. Lineage (NCBI taxonomy): Eukaryota > Metazoa > Chordata > Aves > Piciformes > Lybiidae > Pogoniulus > Pogoniulus pusillus. The sequence goes on from NC_087267.1 coordinate 33,273,879, forward strand.
CAGAAACAGAAGAATCAAAAAATAAGTGCTTAAGGATAAATTTCTCCAGTTACATGAACTTGTCTGCCCATCAAATGGACAAAACAAAAAGAGAGCACAAATGGAATTTGTCAGTTACTGATAACTCATCATCCTTGTTTAGAGAAAAAAGGAGTTTCACCTCATTGTAGCAGAACAAGACATTGCTCAAATGCCTCTGGGGAAGCTCCCAAAGATTTGTCTATCTTCAGCTCATTCTTGACCTTTAGACTAAAGCCCTAGCTGCTATCAACATTTATTAGCTTGGAAAAATAAAATCAGAGTGGCTTTAGTGGTAGGACAGTTTCTTTGATGGCTTAAAGTTCTTTAAGCAGGAACTAACACTTCAAATGTTTCATTGCAGCTAGTGTAAACGTATGAATATCTTAGCTTTTGCTTTCTTCTGAACATGTAAGAAAGAATCTGTTTCCTTATTGTGTTCTCCCTTAAACTCCTGCTGCAGTAGGTCCCCAGATGCACAACTTTAACTCACGGGAGCTGCCAGGCTTTGCATTGCAGGTGTATAATGGAACCATTAAGGGGCCTTTGCAAAATATCTACTGCACAACGCAGCGTGGATTCAGAGGTGCTCCTTTCTGCTACAGTGCACAGAAATTGTTAGCTTCAAACATTTTTCAGCAGTCTAAGACACTGAATGAGAGGACCAAAAAAGAACTACAGTTCTGAAAGTGATTTTATCCTATCCATGATACAAACTATTTGGATAAAGAAAATCCTCTGCAGTTTGCGTGAAGCAGCAGAATTCCCACAGTACTAAGACATTTGAAGTTACAAAACAGCTTGTAGAGCAGTCATCGTGGGAGTGAATGTTCATATTGCAAATAGGAGATGTTGAAAATACTTTTTATTTTTGAAGGTTTAGAAAGTTTTCAGCTCTTAAATTGCCATGGTCAGTGGGTCAGGTTACACAAATTCTGCATATCTAAGATCTTTGTGTTCCTAAAAGGCATTAAAATTAACCCAGCCTTGATAAGCACCAGCCACTGTCAGGGCCAAATCCAGGCTTCAGATGCCCTCATGAATCTTTTCTCCCTTCTGTTAAGGAAATACATCAATTAAGGGTCACAATATTATGGAAACAGTCCTTTACAATTTCCTGCCTACTTCACCTTTAAGAACTCTTCAGCTTGACAGACTGAATCCAGCTTTGGCTTTTAAGAAACACTTTGCCATTTTGCGCGTCAGCCTTAATCCATTTTTCTGTTCCATTCCTTTGGTTCATGTGACCTAGAAAATAAGAGAGTTCTGTTTAGCTGAGTTTGACACACAGCAAACATCATCTTCACACTGCCATTTTTTATAGCCCCCTGGGAATACTCTCTAAGACTTATTTAGGAGAATTTATTTCTCACAGAGGTTTCTGACACTCACCCTGTCTCATTGTGGTCTCTACTATGGCTGTAGGGGAATCTCTGTTCAAGTGCTTGAAGCACCTCCTCTCCCTCCTTCTTCAGTGATGTTGGTGCCTGCAGAGTTGTTTCCTTCACAAAGTCTCACTCCTTTCTTCTCTGGTTGAAGATTCTACTTCCTCACCTTCTTAAATACATTATCCCAGAAGTGCTGACACTGTCACTGGTGGGCTCAGCCTTAGCTACTGATGGGTCCATACTGGAGCTGGCTGACTTCTAGCAGCTTCTTGCCCCCGCAGCCCCCTACTACCACACAAACCCAACAGATAGCTCTACATAGGACATTAATCTGGCTGGCTCATTTGGGAAGCCTTCACCTTCACTGCAAGCATGGAGAAGAGCCTTATGCAAGGCTTGACTTTCCAGATGACCAGACATGTTGCTGCTATCGCTGTTGCTCCTTGGGAAGTGTCTGCCTTATGTGTTTCATGAAAACTTAGGGTGCAAGGTGGTGCTCTGAAAAGCTTACTGTAGAACAGACAGAGAATGTTCAACTCACCTTCATTTTGCAAAGAAGAAAGTGAGGCCCCATTTATAAAGAAAATTTATGACCAAATTGGGAGCTAAACTGGGATCTTTTATGACCCAGATCAGTGTCTTTATCACAAGCTCAGCCTTCACTTTGGTTTATCTTTACAAAATATCTTTTTATGATTAGCATGTGTCTCACTGGATGAATTCTAAGTTTAGAACTAACTTGAGCCTAGAATAGCATGAAGGATGGGGCAGGGAAGCAGATTCTGAAGCAGCTTTACAAACATGCTATGCTCTGACCTGTAACACAGCTGAAATTAATTTTTGGCCAAGTCAAAACCAGTGGCAAAACTCCAAGTGACATCACCACAATGGTTTCTGCAGTATAAGCCCATGTGCCAGAACTTTTCAATAGCTTTGGTGCTTCTAATTCATTTAAAGTCACAGGCCAAAGCCACATCACTCACAGGCTGAGGTACTGGTTAGAGGTATGTGACTGTCAGAGGATTCCAAGACTGACAGTAGAGAGATTTCAGTGTCCTTTGTTATCAGACCACAGCATACTTTCAAGGATCTCCATATGGGTGCTCTAGTACCGTTTTTGCACCACTGAGTGCCTCAGGCAGCACCACTCTCAGTGTAATTCCTACTGTAAGGCAGATCCACAGTTCTACTCCCCAGCTAATTCCAGACTCTATGACGATCATGATGAAGCTGGACAAAGATGTTACACGTGAAAATCTAAAGCTTCAGTTTCTCCAAATGCTTTCCTGAACCAATGGTGTTGTATCAGAGAATGCAGAACAGAAAACAAAGTCTGTCTTTGAACAGGAGGCAGACCTTAAAACATTAAATCAGCCTGAATTTTAAAGAACAAATAGCCTTCAGGTGTCAAAACAACATGAACCAGCAGTGACAATGTCAATTGATCTCTTAAGAGCGTTGTTGGAACACTGAAAATACTGTGGTGTTTTGGGTTTTTAACTTAAGATGAGGGCACAATAAAAGTAGGACAGAGATACATGTCCAGGAAATGCATATTGGAGTGCTTGGTGCTAGTTCCTCCTCTCATTTGTCTGTTACTGTGACTTCTGCACGAAGAATGAACACTGAAGCGCAGCATCAGGAACAGTTTCATGCCCTGATTACATCCTGCTACACTTTTGCTAAAAGTTAAGAGCTTTGCAAAAAACCAGAAACAAATTAACAAGAGCTATTGTAAAGCTGGGTTGTTGTCTGAGCTCTGTTTCTCATTTTACATTTGCTGTGTGAACTTAGAAAAATGTTTTGTTCCTGATGCTTCTTTTGGACGTTTGCCTGTGAAGGGAATGCAGAAAAATATCAAACTGCCTGCAAGAGAGTGTCAAGTTCCACTCCCTAGGGATGAAGCATCTTCAAACCATTTGTAGGTTATTAAGCCTATTGCCAGTAGCAGATTCAAAACAAGCTTAAGATTATTTAAACAACTTTATGTGTGAGGCTCTAATCAAGTACCAAGGTCTGGTTGGAGATCTTTGGATGACTTTGGTCTTAACTGTACTCATTGCTTGTAGCCTGAGCACCATGGGAATATCAGTGGCTTAAGGATGACTTTACTAGCACAATTAAATCATGAAAGCCAACAGCCTGATGGGTTGAGGATAAGGAGGGAAAAAAACCATAAATTCTTCTCAAACTCCACCAGTCAAGACAGCAGCAGGAGCTCAGGAGAAGATACATGTACTGGCAGTGTGCCGTGTGGCCACCATTTCAACTGAACACCAAGGAAAAAGGGCTTGTCCCCTGTTTGGTGTCCAAAGGCAGAGGACACCTTTGCAGAACTTTATACAGCCAAGTACTGACTGCTCACTTGTCTTCGTGAAGACTGATGAAGTTAAAAAGAGCTCCGTTTTCATATCATTTAACACATGAAAAGGAGCTTACTTGAAACCTTGCTCAATGGTGTGGTTAGGACTGTGAGACAGCTTGAGTTCAGTCCAAGCTCAAACCAATACAAATCTGCAGGACAGCATCTCTTCTAATGTGCTTTCTGACAGCTGGATGAACTTTCTCTCTGACTTGAAAGAATGTAATCTTTTCCAGATACAGCCTGGGTCTGTCCTTGTCTTTTTAAGATACTGTTTAAGGATCAAGGCTTCACAGAGGGAGAGTATTAGGGGGACACTGTAAAACGAAGCTCTTCCCGCTCAGTTATAGTGGCAGAGGATCAATAAAAGTTGCTTCTAGGAAAGGAGAAAAGTTTTGAAGTGCCTTGAGAACAGAGAAAACAGGGAGGGATGCAGCAGTTACTGTAACTCTCAGTGCAACAGGCCCCAGTCAGCTGCACAGTGGGAGAAGGAGTGCGGCACACAGCTGGTCAGCTTCAGAAGAAACCTAAGCCTCAGCATACTGCCATGCTACAAGCTCTTCCAGTGATTTCCCTTTTAAAGACAGGTTGCTTGCCTTGTATACTGCCCTCCTTCACCTGTATCCCTGGGACTCCTTGCAGCTAAAGCAGCAGAAGTTACCTCAAATACCACAGAGTTTCTGGTGACCAAAGCAGCTAAGGCATCTGTAAATCTTTGTGTGTGGTGTATGAGACTCGTGCAGTCAGCAAGCTCCTTTCACCCTGGCTCTGAAGCAACCCTACAGGGTAAGTCCACAGCACCTCACAGGTCCTTTTCTCAGTACTACTAGATAAGAAGACATTCTGTGAGCAGTAAGAAACAACTCATTCCTGAAGGATACTGAGGTAGGACACATCTGTCTGAACACCCCGCAGGTAATTATTCTATTGTATTTTGAACTTAAATGGCCTTATTAGAAAAGATGCTCTAAAGCACATGTTTGAATTTGAAGATTATTTGAATTTTAACCCTGCCCTTCCACCAGTTTGCAACTCTTTTGGCTTGGCAATCTCCTAAGCTCTTTTTCTGCTTGACACTTTTTAGCTGCTATCCTCCCTTTTACTATATGTAGCTTGAGATAGTAGGTGGGTAAAACCTGCCTGGATGCATTCCTGTGCAAACTACCTGGGGTGATCTTGCTTGGCATGGAGGTTGGACTTGGTGATCTCTGGAGATCCCTGCCAACCCCTAAGGTTCTGTGATTCTGTGAGCTCTACAGGCTGATTTAAGAGTACAGGTGGAGCTGGGACACAGGGAATGCACAGACATCAGTGCCTACTGATGCCCGTGGAAACAGATGTCTTATCCTTGCAAATCAGTCTGAAGAGTAAACTCTCTGGCACTGCTCTCATTAAGTGCTCCAGTCTTGCAAGATATTTGAAAGCTACTCTTATCATTCTGCCTCTCAAGCACTCACTCCAGGCTTTCATCTTCTAGCTTTGATTAAGTCCTGCTCTATTCCTTTACTATCTTGCAGAGCCCTGGATGTGACTGTTCGTGGGATTGCTGTATACTGACTTCCCCACTCAGCGTGGAGATGGGAGCCATGAGGCAGGGTGAGATGCCAACACATCACAGCCACTGTAGCAGAGCAGGAAAGGCTTGCCTAGAGCAGGTGACAGACTAGGAACATATTTACCCAAGTTACAGAATTCCAGCCTGTCTTCCCACTGTAGAACATCTCTCACAATATTCCCAGAGGCAAGTAAGGCTTCCTGAAAGCAGCTGGTTCCTGTGTCATCCACATGAGAACTGGACAGTTTCTGAAATAAATCATCTATTTTTAAACTAACCTCCGAGTTCAGAAGCATAACAATCTAAGCTGCCATGCTCCTGTGGTACAGAGGTGTTTTCCACTTGCAAAAACTCCTTTCTACATATTGGACTTCTTTAGCCACAGCAGAAAAGCTACAGCCTCCAAACCTAAAACTTCAACACTGGCTAATGTTTCCATGCTATAGAAACAGCATTACGTGATTTTTATTTCAGAATCTACTTGTACAAGAAAATTCTGAAATACCAACTTGAAGATAGGTGCTTGGCCTGCAGAAAGGATGCACTATCCCCACAGATAAGATAAAAGAGGAGGAGAAGCTGGAAGCATCTCCCTTGTCACAGCAAAGGAATATTTCTGGCTTAGAACAAAAAGGGGAGAACCTCTTTTCTAAATGGTAAGAAAAAGAGCAAAGCACATGTTAAATTCAGGCTTGTTTTGGGAAGGGAAGGGAAGGGAAGGGAAGGGAAGGGAAGGGAAGGGAAGGGAAGGGAAGGGAAGGGAAGGGAAGGGAAGGGAAGGGAAGGGAAGGGAAGGGAAGGGAAGGGAAGGGAAGGGAAGGGAAGGGAAGGGAAGGGAAGGGAAGGGAAGGGAAGGGAAGGGAAGGGAAGGGAAGGAAAGGGAAGGAAAGGGAAGGAAAGGGAAGGAAAGGGAAGGAAAGGGAAGGAAAGGGAAGGAAAGGGAAGGAAAGGGAAGGAAAGGGAAGGAAAGGGAAGGAAAGGGAAGGAAAGGGAAGGAAAGGGAAGGAAAGGGAGCTGCTATGAAGAACTGGTTACTTGATGTGTGAAAATACAGCTCTGTGCTGGTAATGATGACAGATGGAGATATTCTACTTCAGGCCAGCACTAGTTCAGCTGAGCTGAGTTCTGCAGGAAATCCCTTCAGGGGCTATTTTTCATCCAGCTGTGTTACAATCCATTTAGGACTGTATTTAATCAACATTTTGTGCAATGCCATAACCTCTTCAAACAACTGATAATCACTGTCCTAATGTTGCTGCCTATCCATGCCTTTGAGATATATAAATGTAAGGGTTAACTACTTAGAGCTGCTTTTGACCTCAACTGCCAAGATCACTTCCACACAGAGTGGTGGGTTGAAATATTGCATCCGCTTCAGCAAGGACTGCCCTACATAAACACTGAGTGAGCGTGGAACCACAGCAGCCACTCAGCTGTGACTATCTCAAATGCTACTCTTCACTGCTGCCAGTGACAAGATGGTTGACTGCCTAATGAGCCTTGTTCACTGAGGAAGTATTTTGAGGAGATCTGTTCTATGGAGCCTTGCTAGAATATGGGGCCCTCCCAAGTGTTTCTAGACTGAGAACTTGTAGCCACAGTTTTAAAAGCAATTGTATTTTATAAGCACTATCAAATTTAAATGCAGGTTACAATTCAAGCCTACTATTTTAAACAAGCAGGCTACAGATTAAAGTTGTATGTAAACAATTCAAGCCAAGAAGAGAAATGCCTATACATTTCAAGGCTGCTATTTTAAACAAGCAGGCTACAGATGAAAGTTGTATGTAAACAATTCTCATTTGAGAATATCGTGTTACATGGGGGAGGAGAAGAATTCTGTGCTTTTATTTCCCCTTAGGTTTAAAATCAAAGGAAAACTGAAAGCCTCGCCCAGTCCGCTATCAAATCAGGTCATAGTGACATAACACATTCGAAAACAAAAGCCAGAGCCTTCAGACACATTGTGTTAATGCTTCCCCTTGAGCAAACTGAGTAATTAGTAACAGCAACAGCTGTAACTTCTAGATAGACACATCTGGAGGGGAGGAGAGAAACACGCGCCCTGACAATGAATTGTACAACTGTTGTCTGAAGGAGGAAACAGCAAGGCATGGGATTCCCAAGTTCAATTTGAAATGCATTAGAAGAACACTTCCAGTAATGACAGGCACCTTTCCATGTACTCTCTATTCCTCTATGGTCCAGCTTCTCCAGCTAGAGTTAGCTCCTCTAGCTAACTCCCACCCTGTCCTGCACTGCTTGATGTTTACACTGTACACTTATAAATAGGCCATGTTCTCCCCCTCCCACCCGACAGAAAGAGAGAAAGCTTTTCAGTATATTTTTAATAGACATTCCCTGGCAACTCCGTATGTGACTGCCTAAGCCAACCAAACAATGGGTCAAATTCAGCCCTGGATTACCTCCCACAGAATAATGTCAAGGATGAATCTGGCTCTAAGACTTTGGTTAGAGAGCCAGTTTGCATTTACCAAAGAAAATGAAAAAGTTATCTAGCAGCACTGGGAGTACAATGGCACAAGCAAACATTCAAGCTCAAACAGACAAAACAAGAAGCCAAGAGCAATAAACTCAAAGAAACGTAGATGTCTTTGACTAAGACCAGACAGACACATACTGGAAGCCAAGATTAGTAAGTCTTACCACTCAGAGTTACGTGGTCCTCTTTGGAGGCACTCTGTGCTTCTTTTAACTGGATCTCTGAGCTCACGTCCACTTTTCTACCAGACAACTGTAAATAGGCTTTGAGAGATGCAGGCACCTTGACTGTAATTGAGCCTGGTATAAATTTAAAATGAAACCTAGTTAGTTTGAAACTGAGATCAAAGAATAAAGCAGGCAGCTATTTAATGAACAAATCAAATAGTTGTTTTGTTCATTTGTTGTTGGGTTGTTTTTTTTTGGTTGGTTGGTTTTTTAAGCAGCCTATAGACACAGAAACCTCTTTTTTTTGTCTCTGAATGGATAAATGAGGATATTTTCATTTATGATAACCAGAATACTGCATATTACATGTGGGAAATGCTGTTACAGTATTTCTTTGGCAGACATGAAAAATTAACACTGACATACACCACTAGCAGTGGCTCTTGGTAGAGGATCTCATTGCAGGAATGATCCAGGGAAACGAATTTAACAGCTCTCAACTATAGTGACTTCAGTTGCATCTTCTAGCTGCATATTTACACTTCTGAGCAAGGACAGGGGAGGGGATTTGATGACTGATTCCTCCAATGCATGGCACATTATGGAACAACTACCTCTCTGGCATGATCAAATGCCCCATACACACTATCAGCACTAGCAACTGTCTTTGCTTTAGCACACAGGGCCAGCTGTTCATATCATTAAGCAGATGCAGGCTCAAAAGTCACTAATCAATTTACATTTTATTAGTACAACTGCAGCTTTGGGAGCCTGAATAATTCTACTCAACATTGGAAAGAGAAATTTAGAATTCTGCTTCTACCCCTAATGGATTGCCCACATTAGTCATGTTTGGTATGACTTGGTCACAATGTCTGGAAGCTGCACCTCACACATTTACACAAAAAACTATGGATTTGTATGTGTGGTCCTTAGTTTTTGCATAATTCCAACACGGACTTAAACATAAAAAAACCACCAAACCCAAAATCCAAAACCACCAAACAGTTATGGATAAAAGTAAACTGTCTTTAAGTACGTCCCAAAAGCTGAAGCAGAACACAAGAAAACTGACATCCTAACAGCTGAACAGTCAGAAAGCATCTCTAGATTTCAGTTCAGCACAATCACTTGCCTGTGACAGTCCTCATGAACAAATAACTATCAGTATAATTTAAGCTTAAGTTCTGCTGGATACACAAAAGCCTCAGTATAAAAAAAAAATAATTGGGAAAGATCTTGTCTTGGGTCCTTCTTGGAGAGCTGCTCAGCTCTGTGACTCACAAAACCCAGCACACATGCAGCTAATTTATCACCAATAGGGTATTTTCTACACTGCAGCTGTCAGCGGTTACTCTGAACTTAGGGAATAAGCAAAACTAGAACTTCATCAACTTTGACTTTACTAAACTGTGCTGCCAGAGGAGATGGCAAGCAATGTATTGAAAACAACATTAACTAGCTTTTACTAAGTACGTTCCTCTTTGCCACTAAATCACAGAGATACTAATTTTGTAATAAGTGATCCAAAGAGTAGCTGAGAAATGATCTAAAAATAACCTGTGTACCAGTGGAAGGAATCGGAACAGCTTGTACAGCAGGATGGTGCTCAAGTGATTTCTCTGTATTTCCTTCATGACTCGCTTTCTGAGTACCTGCTGGGTTTTACCAGGGCACAAGCACTGTCTCACAGATCAGAGTGGGGTGTCATGTTCATTTAAACTAGCTGAAGTGCTGACACCATGATGTGTAAAAATGATGTAGTTGTGTTTTTTTTTTTGCAAACGGAGATGTATTTAGGGCTTTGCCATTTACAATATCCTATCTTCTGCATGGAAGAAATGCAAATCACAGTATCACAGTATCATCAAGGTTGGAAGAGACCTCATAGATCATCAAGTCCAACCCTTTACCACAGAGCTCAAGGCTAGACCTAGTGCCACGTTCAACCTTGCCTTGAACAGCCCCAGGGACGGCGACTCCACCACCTCCCTGGGCGGCCCATTCCAGTGTCCAATGACTCTCTCAGTGAAGAACTTTCTCCTCACCTCGAGCCTAAATTTCCCCTGGTGCAGCTTGAGGCTGTGTCCTCTCGTTCTGGCACTGGCCACCTGAGAGAAGAGAGCAACCTCCCCCTGGCTACAACCTCCCCTCAGGTAGTTGTAGACAGCAATGAGGTCACCCCTGAGCCTCCTCTTCTCCAGGCTAAACAATCCCAGCTCCCTGAACTTCACTAAGAATTGTAATTATGGTGATTGAACAGGAGGGAAAACAGGAAGAATGGTAGTGTAAGACTTGCTTGTCTTTGTTTTTCTGCTTTCCAATTTCTGTAACAAGACATTTCACTCTTAAAAGGCAGGAAGAAGACATTTACGTGTGTCAGTTGTCACCCTGCGCATACATGTATCAGCATCACAGAGTACGCTGTGCTCAAGGCAAAGAGAATATGGAGCCCAAATCAGATCTGCAGAACTCTGCTGGGTATGTTGCCAATAAAAAAAGGAAAATGTTGAAAAACACAAACATTTGGTAATCCATTTTAGGTATCATTGCCTCTTCAAGAATTTACTGCATTTATATACTTCTAATAATGAGGTAAAAAGGAATGTAGGTAACCCAAAATCACAAACTACTTTTTTTTCCAGACAGAATAAGAGAAAAAAAAAAAAACAACCCCAACCTTATTTCTTTTGCTATTACATCATAAGTTGACACAGAAAGAAAAATGTTTGGTTTAGTTTGGTCACCTTTCTGGGATTTCAGATCCACTTCTCTTAACTGACTGACATAAACATCTATTGTCCCATGATGCGTAGAAGCTTTGAGAATTCCATCAGATGAATCTAAAGAAAACAAAGAGAAGAGAACTGCTGTATCATTCATTTTTTAAAATACAATTTTGCTAGAATCTTCCTTTGCATTTTGGAGCAAGTCCAGGGAAGCACAAAAAAAAGAGTTATGTACGTGAACGAGAGGCGGTCAGTAAAATATCTGTTTAAATACAACGCTAGAAATAAAAGTTTTGGCAAGAAATTTTGAAGTCCTAATGGAGACATTTCTCAGTTTTAGGATGTGCACACAAAAAAAACCCAGTCAAATTTACAAAAGTGGCTAAATCAACTAAATCAAACCTGAAAGATGCTTCCCATTTGAAGAAGTAAAAATAAACTTGGTTAATCATCACAAGGATGTCTAGTATTAATGCTGTACTCTTGCCATAGCAGTTTTAGCTCTAAATAAGCTCATCTGGAGCTTTTCTGATGCCAGTTCTCAACCACAGATGTGGAAGATCAGTGTATTACATCCATCAGTGAAAACACGGAAAGGGATTATCCCACAGCTAAAATGGATTTCTTTAGAGGGGGAAGCAATTTAAAAAGTAGCCAATCCACATTTATTCAGCTGAGAAACTGAGACCATCTTTGGCTAAGAACAAAACAGTAAATCTTCATTAATTGAAATCAATGAACTAGAAAAAAAAAGGTTTTGCTTTAGTGGCAATGAAACATTTTATTGATGGCTTTTTAAAAGGTTGTTCATAATAGATATTTGAAAGTTAAAGTCATGAAACCAGGAAAATTTAGTATGAATCAACCTCTTTAATGAACATTTCCAGTATGGGGACTTGACATTTACATGTAAAATGTATTTTTGCAGATATTCCCAACGAGATCTAGTAACAGCCAACCACTGAATCTCCACAGGATTAGCAAAAGAAGTTTGATCTTAATGGACAGTTTTCCTCCCCAGGATTAGTGTCTGTTTAGGGTTAGTTCCTCCTCTCTGAAACAAAGCAAACACTGCAAGCTTTATCATTTCTGACTATACCAAACACAGAAGACCCATTTCTTCAATGCATAATTGGGATAAACGTAGATAATTTGGGAGGGAAAATGTTTGTTTTTTTTTGTTTGTTTGTTTTTGGTTTTTTTTTGTTTTTTGTTTTTTGTTTTTTTTTCCCAGCTGGGAAAATTTGACTTGGCAGCAAAGCAGAGCAGAGAATGCATAACCAGACCATACCAACAACATTGAGAAGCAACTGTCCTGGAAAGCTAATAGGCCTATTAGATGTCCTGGCTTGTCCCACTCTTCTGCTGATGGGGGAAGCAAAGGCTGGAGGAAAACAAAGGCTTTGGCCATTATGTCCCCTCCCAAACTGATAAAAAGGTACCCAGAGGTGTTTAGGTACTTGTTGGTGCCTTGCCCAAATAAGGATAAGCGAGCCCTGGTTTCAGCTAATGCGGTCAGTTTTGCAAATGCCATTCTGGTTGGTGAATCTCTGTGGCCAAAGGAGCCATTGCACTCAGGCAAATAATATAAACTGAGCTGCCTCTGCCTCACTGCATGCTGCTCTGCATTCTGCTCTGCTCAGACAATGTGCTCTGCCTTACTGCTCTTGGCTTGGACAATGGGTTCTGCTCTGCCTCGTGCTTCAGACCAGCATAGCTTGGTTGGGCTTGAACTACCTGGAAACCTAAGTGCCTCAAGTTTACTAGGAGAAGGCAGTGAGTGCCTCATGACATGGTGAGAAGTGCCACTGACATTGCGCTCTCTGCACATCTGCAAGAGATCCTGCCTGTACCTCTGCAAACCTCAGTGCCAAGAGGAACCAGGATCAGGTCAGAGATTGTCTGCGTCTTTCCCAGCACCCTGCTAGAGCCTGGGAAGGTCTAGAAGCCTCTAAACAGCTATCAAGATGCAGAGAAGTTCCAACACTGCTGTAAAGGAGACAGGGACTATCATGAAATTCCAACTCCACCACAAGTAACACAGACATTCCCTAGGGCTCCAGAACACCTTTTAAGTGGCGCAGAGCCATTTTGTGGCTAAACTACTTTCCAATTTTCTGATTCTCCTAAATGAATTGCCCATAAGCATCCTCGTGAAGATTTTCCCAACCAAATCAGAGCCCAAATTTAACTAGTTTGTATACAGTTTGTGGGTGGAAATAAAATAACTACATATTCTATAATTCCTGCCTTGTTAATTGCCACAACTAAATCAGCAACTTCTAGCAGGACTGACCATCAGCCAGCAGTGTTCCCTGGCAGGAAAGAAGTCCAACAGTGTCCTTGGCAGTATTAACTGGAGCATGGCCAGTGTATCAAGGAAAGGATCGTGTCTCTCTACTCAGCACTTCATTAGACCACATCCAGAATACAGCCTCCAGTGTGGGTGTGAGCAAGAGAAGGCAGACATCAACAAACTGAAGTGAATTCAGTGCAGAAGCACTAAGATAAGGAAACACCTTCCTCATCAGGAGAGCCTGAGAGATGAGTGCTTCCAGACCTGACAGCAGGCTCTTAGTATCTGCTAGGAGGTGATCAAGGTTTCTCAGAATGGTACACAATAAAAGCCAAATAAACAACAGCTGTAAGGTGAATGAAGAGAGTTTCAATTTGGGTAGAAAGAAAATCTATTTCAGCCTCAGACAAACAGCAGAATGGCTTGCCCACAGAGGGTGTGCAGAAGGTTTGCATCCTTGGAAGCTTTCCAGGCCACAGGATCCTTCTAGCAGGTTAGAGACTATAGACTGCTTGAACAGGGGTGACCTCTGAAAGTCCCTTGTGACCTCAAGCATTCTGGGATTTTGCTGCTTCCTGAGGTCTCTTCCAACCTGAGACTTCCTATTAATTTACCAAACTAAAAAGATGAAGCTGTTCTAAAACCAAAGTACTGCATTACTTTTTGTAAGGTTATCCAATTTTCTTTTAAGTAGCAACTTATAAAAATAGTTCTGTACGTTTTTAAATTCAAACCCATTCAAAACCTTTTGAATGTTTGTTAGAAGTAGAAAGCTTCTAGTATAGGGCTGGAAAACAATTTGTTTGGACTAACATAGTTAACAGTATAGGGGGGGAAAAAATGGATCATACTTCTATACCTCAAAAATGTCTGTGTAAAACATTGATTTTAATCCTCTTCCACAGAGAGTTTCTTAGGAAGTGTCCAAAAAATTAAAGTAGACTTACACAAACAATAACAAAATTAATTCTCTTTATTTTATAAATAGTAAAGCAGAAATTTAAAGACAGACAACAGCATTAGTTTCTCATTTTATTGCAGAATTACCCAAAAGAAGAAATTGTCAACACAGTTGCCAACATTTGCACCAAAGTATTTTGGAAAATAATCCATCACTCTTGACTGTGTTTTAGTTTGACTTGTAAGGATGCATCCCCAAAGTGTAGAGGTGAGTGCATTTTTTTCAGTTAACTGATCAAATCCTGCTGTATCCCAATGAAAACACAGCCAGGGAAGTTGGAAGGTCTGAGTTATTCTTCCTGTTTCTAATAGCAAAACCCTGTCAGGTTTCTGGCAATCCAACCAATTATCTTGTGGAGTAAATTTCTCAAGTACAAAAACCTTTCACTTAGAACTCAACATTTTCTTGCTCAAGCTCTTAGAATTGAACCACTGGAGCTTAACAATTACTTGCCTTTGGAAAAATTAATAGAAACCTAAAGGTTGTTTGATGTTCTTTAGGAAAAGTCTAAGCCTAAATAAGACCCTCAGAACTGAATTCTGAAAAAATAAAGTCTATTTAACTTAACTGTAAGATGTGTCCTAACATTTAAGCTGAACCTGGCTAATTAAGGAAAATAAGCATCATCTGTTGATGGAAAAACCTACCTCCTGTGCTAAGAAACTTCTATTTAAATACTCTTCATATTCTGAGTTTATTTAACAGAAGGAAGAGCCAACTAGCAAGCTTAATTTAACTCTGTGGTTTAAAGACCAACTCAAAAGAATGCTTATTGCAATCATTTTCCAGAATGTTAGTAGAGACCACTTAGAAACATAGGAATTGTAACAGTACAGCTCGTCCCTTCACAGTGCTTAGTGACTATGGGTGCTACCACTAGCAGAAATCTTTGAGCTGTGGGCCTGTAATCAAGTTTATCTACAGAAGGGGAAACCCTTCTACACACATGCAGAAGACATTGGGCCTCATCTAGGATTCTGTTACTTAGATTTTCTGTCATAAAAATAAGGAGAATTTGAGTTTCTCACTTGTGTTGATGCACTATGCTTAAAGAAGAGCTCCTAATATTTGTCTAGAATAATGCAACTGAAATGATGTCCACTGTAATTGATAACTCTGAGTTATCCTCCTGTTGTACTAAAGCTCAAGTCCCTGAAGGAAAATTTCTGAGCTCTTTTATTTCTGAAGGGAAAACCAATGATTAGCATAACAGTTTGGAAGCTTTTAAATTCTTGGAGGCCTTCTACATACAATATGCAATACATTAATGATTAATGCTCTGTGATATAAAAAGTAAACATAGAATATAGCTAAGCATTGGTATCAGCAAATGTGAAAGAGAACAAAGTTCATATGCAAAACTGTTGCATTTGATGCACACTTAATCTTTCCTTGTGTCTCTTTTATCCCATCTGAATACAACACATGACATCTAAACTCAATCTAACATGCAAATCTCAGCAGGTATAGCAAAAACTAGACAACCTTGCCCAACTGCAAAAGGCTGACAACCAAGTTTGGAAAGGATCTCCACCAGCTATCAGTGCTACTCCTGGAAACAGGGCAGAAACGTCTGCATGGAATCGTCTCCTTTTTACTATCCCTGTGAATATTCAGCCTTTAGAAAGCAGAAGGAAAGAGTGAATAAAGAAGAATGAAAAAAGAAGTATCTCAGAGAGAAGGTAGAACCTACCTACTGTGATACTCCCTGTTTTGGTCTGAAGGCTGGTGTTACCTATTAGGAAAAGAAAAAGGGGGAAAATATGTTAAAAGCATATTATTTAACAGTTTCCTGAAATCACAACAAAGGCTAAAGTAATGAGATGCCATACAAGGGCACTGTAGCTGTAGTAGTGTATCTTACATACTGCATATAAAAGCAAACTAGCATAAACTGCTCTACTGCTTGAATATTACTGCTTTACAAACAAAAATCATACCACATGTGGGTGACAGTGATGTGATTACCACATGTGGGTAACAGTGACGTGATTTCAGACAAGAAAAACACTCTGAGTAAAACTTAAAGACAGACTGGATATGAAAGAGAGAAAAGCAGAAAGGCATTCTAACAATAAAGCACAATAATTTGTTAGTTTATTTGGGAGCCAACTTTCTTTTTAATTGCTTTGGTGCATGCAACAGCACTATGGATGATTCAAGCAATTTAATAGGATGCCTAGAAGAAACAGATTGTGTTTTCCTCTTTTATATACATGTCCCCTCTACCAAATATGTAGTACTCTTTACCTAGAGCATCAAAAGAGTCTGGAAGAACAGATACACTTAGTAATAGTAAGGCTATCTATACTACTAATGGTCTAATAAAGTTGGTAGGAACTTCCATAATTCCATATATTCCCAAAATGGATAATTCCCTCACAAAAAAAAAAAAAAGCTTTAAATATAAAATTCCAATTTAGTAATACAACGGTTTTCAGATTTTATTTTTGTTAAGGCTCTTTTAAAATGTGCAAAAATAAAGCTCTGCTCCCATCTCCTCTAGTTGCACAGCAGCAAACAGCCATTAGGGCAGGATGCATTCCACTGTATATGATCTGCACTGTTTTTCTTAGTGGTCTGTGGGCTAAAAGCTAGAAAAGCAGCCTATCATCAACAGGCTTCAATTCATCATTTCAAGAACATTCTACATAAAATACTTAGGAGTTCTGGAAATCAGAGTTGAAACAAAAGTATTTCAATGGACTTGAAAGATGTTTGGCTTTAATCTTAGCCGCTTTTAAAAAGGCACATTATAATTATCTCACCCCTTCCCCAACTTATCCTGACTGGTACTTATTTTTGTACAAACTACAACAAATCCTAGGGTTTTGGCAGCTCTCCTTAACCACAAGCTTGCATGGCAGATATGACTAATGTGGCACAATGTGAACATATCAGTATGATGGACTCACCATCCCCCCCATATGTTTTGAAGGCACTCAAGGCAGCAGAGCTATTCTTGTGAGAAGAGCAAATAAAAGCACCAGGCAGCTTTTCAGTTGGGATACTCTGTCCAGTTTGGGGCTTTCCAGTCAAGACAGACACCAATGTACTGAAGTGAGGCCGGAGTAGGGTACTGAGATTAGGTATAGTAGGTATTACTGAGCACACTACAAGTGCTCAGAGAGCTTCAAAAGGAGAAGGCTGAGGAGAAACCTTGTTGTGGTCTTTACCTAATGGGAGGCTATAGGGGCAGACTCTCTTCATAACAATGCAGCAAGAGCAGATAACAATTACAAGTTGCCGTAATGGAAATTATTAAAACCAAACCTTTCACCCACCTCCCCCAAAATTCCAAAACACAACCACCAAAAAACAAAACCCCCACAAAGCAGGAAAAAGGAGAAAAGTTTTTCCTCACTGGAAGCCTAATTCAAGACTGAGACAAGTCACCCGGAAAGGTCACACAATTGTTGCCCTAGAGAATATTTAAGGCTCAACCAGATAAGGCCATGAGTAAGTTTGCTTTAATTGAGACCACTTTAAGCATTACTTTGGATTTATGTCAAATTCCTTTCCAAATTAGACTATTTTGTGCAACTCATCCCAAGACTTTGACACAGCTGCCAAAAGGGGTTTCCTTTTTCTCCTACATGCCCTGTGGTGGGGAAGTTTCACCATAACATTATTGCCCATAGAGAAAGCAGTACATTTCCCAGGCTCAGAGCTCTTGCCCATTTCTTTTTCATGTGCCAACTCAAAAGCTGACATCTGTAATGCCTAGTGAAAGAAATGGTGAAAATGACTCAATGCTAATTTCTTCAAAATAACACATTATTCATTTGCCATACGAGCATGAAGCATGCAAAAGAACAATTAAGAATGCCTGGCGCTGGCAGTGTTGGAATTGTACAACCCAAGATTAAGCTACAAAATGGGTCACAGGCAAATCTGTAGAGTTTGCACTGCCCTAATGTCAAAGTTCTCAGTTCAAAAGTCACGAAGTCCAGCCCAGTTTTGTGCTCAGCTGTGCTGATTCTTTGCTAACTACAACAGCATACCACCAATAATGGGTTTCAGTGGCCTCCATTGCCCAGAAAACCATCTACCCAAGATCTCACAAAACACTAACTAAAAAAATGGAGCCACCTCATGAGCAAAGACTAGGAGTGAAAGTGTCCCCTTTTTTGCTAATATGAAATTATAAGAGGAGTTTCTATCTTTACCATTAACATGTTTGTGTGTGTTTCTATGTGTAAGCAATATAATAACTTAAAAGACTCTAAAAGTACTTGCTGTTACTATTAAAATATGATGTTTTGCAAAAAGCATTTTTCTGAACAAACAGACTAGAAGGACCAAGCAAATGCTGTCATGCAGTTGCTTTCCAAGGAAACAGCTAACATAACATTAGGTGTTCCAGACCAATTTAGGAGAGATCTCGTGATAATAAACCTGAAGTAATGCAAGATGTGTTTGTGTCATTTGGATAGAGATCTATTTGTTCTTAGATTATCTATTATTCATCAGCTAAATGACAATAGGGCATTGCTAAGGAAGTAAGTAATTAACTACAGCAGTTAGCATTCTATTTTTTTTATCAAGATAATACAAATAATCTTTTGTATGTATGCAGGCAAGAAGGTGCTCACCAACTTACCACTCTACAGCATCGATGTATTAAAGTTAGAAAAAAACTCAAACCAAATCAAAACATCTTCTCAGAAAAAAGTACCAGTCTACAGATCAGAAAAACAAGGTAAGAGCAAGAGGGGAAAGAAAGTTTATTTCTGCCAGACTTTAACAAGTTTGGAAACTATTCTTAAACTTACTATAGCTGGATAGAAGAGCTACTCCCTTAACGAATAACCAAGAGTCATTTCCCAAGCAAGAAGATAACACAAAATTTCTAGGGAATTATACCAAATTGCTTATAAGGTAAAAATCTGACAACCTGGAACTCAGACTGACCTGTGTCATATTCACCTCCAGCTTGTTTTACTTTAGCCACCACAAACATTACAGTACAGTCAGAACTGAGTGAGAATTTTATTGAACTGAAAACCCACCACAGATTCCAACCTCCATTGCTGTTTATATAAAAGACAATCAAGTTAGTCATAGTTCTATGTGAAGGACATTACAAGGTGGATGGATTAGAGACTCTTTTTTCCCCTTAAAGAACAGAATCTCTACTGTTAGTGTGGAATGCCAGCACAAACAGACTATTACTGTGAAAAAAGTCTAAATATGTCTGAGTTCTGCCATTGCTCTTATCAGATGCTGCAAGAATTACTTCTGTGAAAAGAGGGGGAAAAGAAGCATTTTTACTATTTTTGGTATATAATTTCCATTGGTGAAATGTAAAGTACATAGACAACCTTAGTATGTGTGGCGCTTCCTTCCTTGCGGCACCAGGCTCTGCAGACCCCCTTAGCAGAGGGAGGTGACCCAAAAAACAAGGGAGAATGGACACAGATG
Source organism: Pogoniulus pusillus (assembly GCF_015220805.1). Taxonomy (NCBI): domain Eukaryota; kingdom Metazoa; phylum Chordata; class Aves; order Piciformes; family Lybiidae; genus Pogoniulus; species Pogoniulus pusillus. Next base: position 33,293,282 of record NC_087267.1, read on the forward strand.
CCTGTCAAAAGGGGCAAAGAAAATCCCTTCCAGCCCCCCTCACCCCCTCATTTGCCCTTGCACAACAGATATAGGGCACTAGAGGTTGGAGGTGAGGTGATTTTGGAAGCAGAAGTAACACCACCGGGGGGGTTGACTAAAGCAAATCAGTTGCCCCCTCGCATCAGAATTTGTACCCACTTGTACCCAAAAGAAAAGGAGGAGGGTAATTGTTATTGGTGATTCCCTTCTGAAAGGAACAGAGGGCCCCATATGTTGGCTGGACCCATCCCACAGGGAAGTCTGCTGCCTCCCTGGAGCCCGGGTCAGGGATGTTACCAGAAGGCTGCCTACAGTAGTGCAGCCTTCTGATTACTGTCCCTTGTTGGTTATGCAGGAGGGAAATGAAGAGGCTGATACCAGAAGTCTGAAAGCAAAAAGGAACTTCAAGGCACTGGGAAAAGTAGTTGAGGAATCGGAGGCACAGGTAACCTTTTCATCAATACCCTTAGTTGCAGGTAGGCATGCTGAGAGGAACAGGAAATCCTGCCTGATTAACAAGTGGCTCAGAGGCTGGTGCCACCAACAAAATTCTGGGTTCTTTGATCTAGGGAAACTTCATATGGCCCTGGGTCTGCTAGCGACAGATGGGATACATCTCTCTCAGAGGGGGAGAAAGATCTGGCACATGAGCTGGCAGGACTTGTTGAAAGGGCTATAAACTAGGCTGGAAGGGGGAGGGGGTTAAACAGCTGGAGGCTGCCTCAAGATCACTTGCCCTTGTTCTTGTGGACGACTTTAACCTGCCAGACACTGCAGAGAAGAGGCAGTCTAGAAGGTTCCAAGAGTGTATGGAGGACAACTTTTTATCTCAGCTGTTACATGAGCCTACCAGGGGTGCAGTCCTGGTGAGGTCCCTGGAGCACAAGCCCTGTGAGGAGAGGCTGAGGGAGCTAGGGTTGTTTAGCCTGGAGATGAGGAGGCTCAGGGGTGACCTTATTGCTGTCATCAGGTGGGGCTCAGTCTCCCAGGCAACTAGCAACAGAATGAGGGGACACAGTCTCCAGTTGTGCCAGGGAGGTACACGCTGGATATCAGGAGGAGGTTCTTCACAGAGAGAGTGATTTGCCATTGGAATGGGCTACCCAGGGAGTCAGTGAAGTCACCGTCCCTGGAGGTGTTCAAGAAAAGCCTGGATGAGGCACTTAGTGCCATGGTCTAGTTGACTGGCTAGGGCTGGGTGCTAGGTTGGACTGGATGATCTTGGAGGTCTCTTCCAACCTGGTTGATTCTATGATTCTATAATGTGTGCTTTTTGCCATTTCACAAGTGTGCTTACAAAATATATTTCTAAAAAAGTACAGTGTGCTATATGGCAAATTAATTCTCAGCAACTTAGGCTCTAACAAATGTAGAACTGTTCTGTTCATACGCCATGCCCACTGGCTACTGTGAACACAACCTTCGAAGGAACTAGATTTGTGGCACTCTTTCCCTAACCACATGACACTGTTTCCTTCTTACCATGAATGCTTCCCAGCAGAATATCACCAGCTACTGAAGACAGAGATGATGATTCTGCATAGAGGTACTTAGTTTTCAGCAGCCCATCTTCAGTAGATATGTTGATAGATGTCCCCTGCAGCTTCTCTATATTCACACTCTAAGAGAAATAAACTTAAATAAACATAATGGAAAACCTGTCATCACAGTTGGAAAAGGCAGAGGGAAGTAACAGTACTAAGAGGCACAATAAATGGAAAGCAGTTGTTGGTGCAGAACAAACAGAATCAAGTTCTTAGTTAAAAGCTATAGAACAAATAATCAAAAACACACCCGAGAAACCATCTTTTCATCCAAGAGCTCTAATCAAGTTAATAATTCTTTACATTTCTGTGAATTACTGCATCCATCACACAGGTGAAGGACCAAAATGTCACAAATGGATGAAAGAACAACTTTATTTCATTTTAAAACACTTCATTGTGAAGGTAAAACAACCCAAACAATTAGCTTTAAAAATGAAGCCTTAACAACTGTAACCATTCTGACACTGAGAGCATCAGTAAGCAGTTTTCTGGCATCATGTGCTAACATACCCATTGCTTCTGTTACACACAGCTCTTTCTTTAGACCTTTAGCTGGCTCACTTCATAGACACTGCTCTGATGAAGCTCTGCAAAAAGGCCACAGCTGCTCTCAGTAAAACTGTTCCTGTTTCTTTGATTAATAAGGTCCCTATTCTTGGATGTAAACCTAAACAGTCTTGGAAAATCTTCTCAATAGAAATGGAGACTGATGTACAATGAAATGCAGACAGGTGCACTATGGACAGATTTGGGGAACAAAAAATGACAAAGGAGATTATCTGTGTACAAGGAACATGTTGTATGACCGAACCCACACCTACCTGAACAAAACAGAATGTGCTTGTGCAGCTACCATGTGAATTAAATCCTATTCTTCCTCAGTTAACCTTGATTTAAGATGGAATTCTGCAATAGTTCTTACTTAATCCTCATGCAATTTTTATTTTGATTATGGGCACTAAGCAAATTGCACAAAATCCTTGTTTATTATGTAAAATGACATGTGGCCTTCTAGAACAAACTAGGCCTTACCAATTCACCTTTAAATCTACTTTAGCATTGTTAGATGGTGGGATAAAAGTTAATACACACCCCAGAAAAAAAGATGTTGGCTCTTCCAGTGTCATATTACATAAAGCATAAGGTAGGAGTGAAACAAGAGGTAGCATTGCACAGACTCCTTGCTGTCTTGTGAGCTGACGACGCTGGCACATGACAGCCACATTCTACTGTGACCGTACCAACCTAATAAGCTTTACACCATCTTTACACTTCAAGGCCTAAGATAACAGAATGGACTATTGACTTAAAACTTCAGACATGATGCTATGACCCAAAGTAGGCCACCAAGAGTGTTAAATTACTTGCAAAGAACCTTTCCAATTTCATCAGGGCCGTCTTTGCTATCAGCACAATAAAAATAGAGAATACTTAAGGCAGAGGAGAAATAAAACAAAAACAGCTGTGGTTTGAGTGCAAAGTGGCTGCTTTGTGGTATTCCTGAATGGGAAAAGGAAAGCCCAAAAAGCTCCATCTCTTGCTATGGTATGCAAGTTTTGACTCTATTTAGATATGTCTTTTATTTTAAATATTACAAAGTGCTTTATTACATAAACAAGCTCACACAGCAACTCTGCTCATTTTCCAGCCCAAACTACCTCTCCTAAAAGTGCACAGCAATAAAAGGAGTTGTCTCAGCACATGACAGAAGAAGTACCGAGTCAGCTAGTTTCTATGAAGAATAAACCAAAACCTAACAGTGAAATGAATATTTGTTTCAGAATAACCCAAACTGAGGGTAAGGGGGGATCTGGGGTGAGGCAGGTCAGACTGCTCAAGACTGAAAAAAAAGAAACTCTAGATAGGGAAAGCATAGAAGAATATAAACAGACAGGATTGCTTTTTTACAGAGCCTAAATCTGTTTTCAATTTCAAATTCTTTGACTTCTATGATTTCTTTTTTTGGCAGAACCTAGATATTTGGCTCTGCTAAAAAAGTGTTATAGACAAGTCCCTGTGGCACAGATTAGCTAATGACTCCCCAGTCAAACAAATTTGATTGCCCACTGAACCACCAGGTTTTCTGGAAAAAATCCTTCCCTTAGGAGTAGAGCCTTGGGAGTTGCAGTTACTGACCACAGGCCAAGTTCCATTAGTTTCTTAACATTTAAAGAAAAACTGTCAGTCTATCTTTATAAATCATATTCAAAAGTTTCTATACCTAAACACATTTTCAAGATGAAAACTAACATCTTGCGATGACAAACAACTCCTTCTCCACATATTCCACTTCTTGGTTTTCCTTTTGGTGCTATCCTTGCTAAAACATTCTCTGTTTCTCTAGTGCTTAGTGGATTTTACCACATCCTTTTCCTACCCACCTCCAGGAGGGGGCTGGAAATGCTAGCAGAGCCATAATTACATAAAGGTGACTACAACTTATGGAAGAAACATCTCATACAAACACACACAGGAGAGGTGAGGCTGAGTGATTACTACAAAAGTAGCCACTTGAGAGAAGAAATCACACACTGTCCATCCTAACTACAGTGAAGTTTGTTAATAGGTTTAATAATGTAAGCCAAAATATTGTTCCATAGCTGTAAATTCCTGTAAGAAGTACTTACTTCACTCAAGTTATTAGAATTTACAACTCTAAGAAGGACTTCCAGCTTTATTACAGACTGTTATGAATATTTATGATCACAACAAACTAACTTAATCTGCATGAAGTTTGTTTTATTTCAAAATGACAGTGTGTTTCAAAAAAGAATTTTAAACTGCATTTAAAGACCCAAAGCAAAAGAATCATAGTTCATACAAATGAGAAATGTACTTTTGCATAGGTAGATCTAAATTGTTTTTCTACCTTTCACTTGCCTTTATCAACACCAGTCTGATACTACTTGAAATTAGCTGCATGGTCTGTACTGAATTTAAGGGTACCTGTTGATTCTGACACACTCCTGCACACATTCAAGCTACTTCTAGGCTCGACATCATGTTTGTATAGCAGTGCTTCAAAACTAAGGAGTCCTAATGCAATCATATGCATGGACATTATGATACCTAAACTTTCAAGGTGAGCCTAAAACCCAGCCTGGGTATGAGAACTGTGGTACCATGTAAGGGAGCCTAACTACATTATTTTAAAGAATGGAGAATTATCGAGTACTTAAGGCAAGAAACAGTCAGATTAGAGCAGTAAAAGCTTTGTCTCCTGCTGCCATCTGCTGAAAAAATCTAGCTACTTCTCTACAAAACTCTTCCTGTTCATGATTCTTTTCACTGCATCTTATGACAAAGATTACATGTGACTGCATTTCCTCAGCTGCAAAGAAATATACCGATCCTTCCACTCTTCCTTTTTTACACCCATGTAACACTGGAAGTGCACAGCATGTGCAAACATCAAGACATTATTCATAAGACACTAAAATAAACTCATAGGCCTAGACATCAGCCAAGCAAAAAGTTTAAGACCATTTTAAGAGTCTATCTAATAAAAGCTGATGAACTGTATCAGCTAGCACAGCCTCTGTGCTGATAGAATAATCACATTTGTTAATGTTCTTTCTGTGGAGACTGTTTACTTATCCAAATCAAGCATAAAGTGAGATAAACAAACTGACAAATAAGTTAACAAAGAGACCACAATCAGCTAATGAGTCACTAAACATTCCTCAGCACACTGTTCAAAACTTAGTCATTTTGCAACAGAGAAACTGAATAAGCCACTGAAGAGAAAGTTTTACTTCTTACTTACACCCTTCCCTGTTGCACAAATGTCTGCATTTCCATAAAGCGTCCCAAGGCCAATTACTTTGCCACCATCTGTTCTTATATCAATTTGATGGCTCTGGGAAAAAACAAACAAACAAGTTTAAAAGTTCTATGGCTGATACATTCATAATTAGAAAACAGATTACCTTGTTCTTCTAAGCTGTACCACAACCACCACCTAGAATCACAAGCTTTCATTTTACTGTGAAGGATTCTTCTTTAGTCATTACTAAATGTGCTGTTTATTTCCATGGGAGTCAATATCAAGCCAAGTCACCAGAAATGCAAGGAAAAGAATGATGCTGGGGGTACTGATAGATAGTAAGCTGAAGATGAGCCAGCAGTGTGCCCAGGTGGCCAAGAGAGCCAATGGCATCCTGGCCTGCATCAGGAACCATGTGGCCAGTAGGACAAGAGAGGTTATTCTTCCCCTGTACTCAGCACTGGTCAGGCCATACCTTGAGTACTGTGTCCAGTTCTGGGCCCCTCAATTCAAGAGAGATGTTGAAGTGCTGAAACATGTCCAGAGAAGGGCAACAAAGCTGGTGAGGGGCCTGGAGCACAAACCCTATGAGGAGAGGTTGAGGGAGCTGGGGTTGTTTAGCCTGGAGAAGAGGAGGCTCAGGGGTGATCTTATTACTGTCTACAACTACCTGAAGGGGCATTGTAGCCAGGTGGGGGGTGGCCTCTTCTCCCAGGCAACCAGCAATAGAACAAGGGGACATAGTCTCAAGTTGTGCCAGGGTAGGTATAGGCTGGATATTAGGAAGAAGTTCTTCACAGAGAGAGTGATTGGCATTGGAATGGGCTGCCCAGGGAGGTGGTGGAGGCACCGTCCCTGGGAGTCTTCAAGAAAAGACTGGATGAGGCACTCAGTGCCATGGTCTAGTTGATTGGTTAGGGCTGGGTGATAGGTTGGACTGGATGATCTTGGAGGTCTCTTCCAACCAGGCTGATTCTATGATTCTATGATTCTAACCCTTATTTTTATTTTAAGTCATTGATCAATGATCCTTCACTTCCTACTGTAAAGAAAGGGTCTTTTGCTTTCCTAGTCAGTGAAGTCTGTGAACAGCGTGACAGTGAAGCAACTCTGAACAGCTCTTTACTCTATCCAGGGCAGGGCAGCCTCACTTCAGTTTGCACTTGAGAGGAGAACCAGCCCTTGTGATGCACTACAGAATCACAGGACCACAGACTATCAGGGGTTGGAAAGGACCCAAAGAGATCATTGTGTCCAACCCCCCTGCCAGAGCAGAACTATACAATCTAGCTCAGGTCACAGAGGATTGCATCCAGATGGACCTTGAAAGTCTCCAGAGGAGACTCCACAACCTCTCTGGGGAGGCTGTTCCAGTGTTCTGTGACCCTTACAGTAAAGAAGGTCCCTCTCATGTTGAGGTGGAACCTTCTATGCTGCAGCTTCCATCCATTGCTCTTTGTCCTATCACAGGGAGCAAGCAAGAAATGTCTGTCCCCTCCCTCCTGACACCCAGCCCTCAGATATTTATAATCATTTATTACATCCCCACTCAAGTCTTCTCTTTTCCACACTAAAAAGCCCCAGGTCCCTCAGCCTCTCCTCATAAGGCAGTGCTCCAGTCCCCTAATCATCCTTGTAGCCCTCCACTGGACCTTCTCTAGCAGATGCCTGTCCCTCTTAAACTGGGGAGCCCAAGACTGAACACAGTACTCAAGATGACGTCTCACCAGACCTCAGACTGTCAGATTTGCAGTAGCTTGGACAAATCCAAAAAGTTGATAATTCTGCATCTCACCAATAATTCTGCTTTACTACTAATACTGAGTATAATTCCTGAACCTAGATTAGAAAAACAGAGTTACTGTGGCCCTACTGGAAGGGAAGTCTCATCTTTTACACTTGCAGTTTACCCGACATTTTGGTGAATTAAGCAAGGCTCAGTGTTGACAGAGGAAAAACAGCACCAAGCTCCTCTGAAGTCTAATGAAGCTGTGAAGGCATTGGTCTCAGAACCCCCAGACTGGTGATTTTGCAGCCTTTTTTTCAGCTCATTAAAGAGCATTGTTTCACTGCTACTTGAAGTCTCAAGGAAAACAGAACTTATTTCTACATTTTTTTAACTAAACATTTGTTTCTCAGACTGCATAAAAGGTGCCCACAAAATTAGTTAGTCACCTTTCCTCAAAATTCTCTTTTCCCATGACATCACAAAAAGCTCTTCAAACCCATGATGGTGTGCTGTGATTACTATCACTATTGCTGACCAAAATTACATGTGTTTTTGGTATTACCGAGTTTCTCATGTACTGCTTTTTCCTGTTGTTCATAGAATCATAGAATCAGCCAGGTTGGAAGAGACCTCCAAGATCAGCCAGTCCAACCTAGCACCCAGCCCTATCCAGTCAACTAGACCATGGCACTAAGTGCCTCATCCAGTCTTTTCTTGAACACTTCCAGGGACAGTGACTCCAACACCTCCCTGGGCAGCCCATTCCAAGGGCAAATCACTCTCTCTGTGAAGAACTTCCTTCTAACATCCAGCCTAGACCTACCCTGGCACAATTTGAGACTGTGTCCCCTTGTTCTATTGCTGGCTGTCTGGGAGAAGAGACCAACCCCCACCTGGCTACAACCTCCCTTCAGGTAGTTGTAGACAGCAATGAGGTCACCCCTGAGCCCCCTCTTCTCCAGGCTAAACAACCCCAGCTCCCTCAACCTCTCCTCATAGGATTTGTGCTCCAGGCCCCTCACCAGCTTTGTTGCCCTTCTCTGAACACCTTCCAGCACCTCAACATCTCTCTTGAATTGAGGGGCCCAGAACTGGACACAGTACTCAAGGTGTGGCCTGACCAGTGCTGAGTACAGGGGAAGAATAACCTCCCTTGTCCTGTTGGCCACACTGTTCCTGATCCAGACTACAATGCCCTTGACTCTCTTGGCTACCTGGGCACACTGCTGGCTCATCTTCAGCCTACTATCTACCAGTATCTGCAGGTCCCTTTCTTCTTGGCTGCTCACCAGCCACTCCGTCCCCAGCCTGTAACACTGCTTGGTGCAGAACCCTGCACTTGGCCTTGTTAAATCTCATCCCATCTCTGTTGTTATCAGACAACAGAGTCCTTTTAAAGTTGTGGTCAATTACATAGAATCTGGAAGATAGGAGTTGTCTGTAATCACACAATATGGAATAAACCTAGCTTAATTTTACATTAAATTCCCCTTTAAGACTAGTTTGCCATATGTGCACTATAAAATAATCTCATAACATGGTAATGAAAAGCATTGAAATATTTTTCATGTTTCAAAATTACTTAAGAACTGCCTGATTTGAAAAGCCTTTCTTCTATACATACACCAAATCCTGCAGGTACAATCTCAATTATTCAAATGAAATTCATTTCCAAGAGCACTTAAGCCATATTTCCACTAAAGTCTGTGTCATCAAACTTGAAGTCTTAGGATTAAAAGAACGAGGTCATTATCATGATATATACAGTATTTATCCGATGTATCTCAGTTTGTATTTAGACATATAATGTGTTACTTCTGATTGAAAATTAATATAAAGAATTTGCCCATTGCCCTGATACACCAGAGTTATTGAACAATAACTTCATCACAGGAGGAAAAAAAGCAGTATACTGGAAAGCCCCAAGCAATCTCAGTGCTTTCTGAGCGTCAGGGAAGGCAGGTATCAGGGTTACTACTGCCACTGCTTCTGCTGACTTCAGCAATCAATGACACTTGGACTTCTGACTCCACATTATTTAGTGCTGTTGACTTTGTTGTAATTGCATGCAATAAACACACCCCCCCAAAAAAAACAAAACCAGCTGAGATGCACACGCAGTAACTTAGAAATAGCATTCCTAGGAATGAGAAATACTCTGAGTTTTCATACTATATTCCATCACACAATCCTTTTTGTAGAAAACACTGATGGAGTGGGGGAAGGTTCTTTGTACCTTTATTGCCTGCAAGACACTAGTCCCCTTCTCTGTTTCTATTCTGCAGTTATCACATTCTATTTTCTTTATCTTCACGCAGCCAGTCCCTGATGTTTTGATATCCAAATCTAGAATTAAAAGAAGTTTATTAGCAACAGAATTAGGAAAGTCATATCTATTTAACATAGTACTTAATCACTTTATGTAGTAACTACATATAGTTGGGGGACGGGGGGAAAGCAGCTGCTTTGTCACTTAAAGACCCTTTTTGCAACGTGTGGCCATTTAACTGCGTGACAGTCACTATGGGCACATGTCACAGAAAATGTTGTAAGCCTGTGTACAACCATCCTGCATCAAGAGAGAACACTGAGAGGCAGCAGAGTGACTGTATGTAACCTCTGTCAGGGAAGCTGCAGGCTGTGATCCTTTAGTGAAGTTCCAGGCAAGGGGTTGTTTGGGGGGGGTTATGTGCTTTGTTGTTTGTTTTTATTTTTTAACTTACTCCCAAACTCCACTTCCATCTCACAGCTACTTTAATCATCAATCATATTCGCAATTCTTCTGAGACATTTGGGTACCCTGACATGGGCTCTGGGATAGGAAGGTTAGCAGGCTGTTTGGGTAACAAGATTCAGCAGCACAAATACATAGGTCTTGCTTAGACCTACTCTCCTTTAACTAGCAAGCAGCATAACACAAACAACAGGTACGGAAGAGTGTGCCTTCTGGAAGGTCTGGCATGAAGAAGTCTATTTGCCTCTGGCCTAAATCACCTCACCTTACTACTGTTTGTAGAACTCCACAAAGGAAAGGCCCTACAGCTTGTAGATAATTCTCTTACCAAGGGAGAAATATATGAGTTTGTAACACTTCACACAGGAGCAGAAGAGATTTTCTGCCATTTGAGTTTAAGTAACGGGGAAGAAGTTTGAGAATGTACAGTCTGAAGATTCTGACTAGATTAGTAATCATTTTTATTAATAACCATTGGAAAAATATAAAGGCAAGAGGGGAAAAGAAGCATCTGCTCTTCTAAGGAAAAAATACAGGAAGAAGAAAAAGGAACTCTGAACAGGAGTCAGAAATGTGTGCTGCGAGACAGAATTGAAAAGTGTAAAGACAATGAGAAAGAAAAGATTATCTGAGAAAGAAACCTCCATTTAAGAACTTGTGAAAGTGTTTCTTTCACCCTCCATTATCTGCTGAAATGACCAGAAAGATGGGAAGAATTAGACAAGAAGTATCAGAGTGTGCATAACATACATGAGAGGCTGAAGATCAATACTGCCACACTGGTGCTCATGCTGGAACCATGACAGTAGCTTGCACATCATGAGGAGAAGAGACTGAATGACTCTAATAACAAAGGGAAATGTTGTCACTGACAAAGGAGGAGAATCCAAGAAGCTCAGAGAAAACACATTGCCACAAGAATGCCAGACACAGGTTAAATTTGGTGAAAGAGGGAGACTGTTTGCAATTCCCTAAGAAAGGGAGCTAGAACAGGTGGCTTGGATAAGCAGGTTTCCCAGAAAGTTGGCTTATTTGCATATTATTTTCTTAGTCTTCTCACAGAAGAGTTCTTTAAAAAGACATACTGAGCCCAGGGTTCTAAATCGAACTGTAAGGTTCTTAAATTTAAGTAAACACTAAGAAGGGCTTTGAGGCCTGTAAAAGCACCAAAACTGGCAAACTGGACTGGTGACTAGCATCAGAGGCTTGAGGGCAAAGCACCACAAGGTTTTATGTTGGTAAGGCCCAGACATTTTCACCAGACTAAAAATATGACTGATATCTGAAATATTGCCACTTGATCAGTGCTGATCTGCAGGTTCTGAAGGTGGTAAGGAAGGCAGATAAAACTTTTCCATAAAGTGTTGCTTCCTAGGGAACAGTTGGGTTGTCTAAACCCAGTTCCCAGAAAGACACAAACAGAAGCACTCTAACCTCAAAACAGTCTGTACTTCCACAGCACAAATCTGGAGAGGTCAGAAAGAAAACTTATGTTGGAAATACAGGCTTTCTTGCTCAGAACTGCACCCACTGGAAAACTACATGGTCCTTGGGAGGGACCATGCCCAAGATATCAGCATTTTTGCTTTCAGGGAAGTGAGAGGTCCAAAAGGTAGTCTGACTGTGCATATCTTTGCCTTGCATCAGCTTGATAGCCTCCCTTGAAAGCAGAGAGGAAAAGGCTTACGAGCAGCAAGTTTAGCCATGATACCATCTTAATATGGCTTTTATAATGTGCTAGTCTGAAGCAGGGTAGAATGTTTTGGTGAGAAGAACTAGATCATAGGCTGTGAAAGGAAAACAATGGTGATGTCTGCTCCCCTCAGAGTCTTGCTGAAGAAGAAACGAAAACATTAGATAACACTCTTGCCATTTTGTCGCACTCTGCCTCAGGCTGCTGGCTGAGCAACATCTCACTCCCTAACCTCACCTTCCACTCACCTTTGCTTCTTAACCTCTTGGCCGAACCTCCACTCTTCCTTGGGACTGGGGTAAGGTTGAGAGGGGCAGGAGGAAGGTGCAGGGGTGGTTGAGAGCCCCTCCTGGGGACTCAGGTTTCTGGGAGGGGAGTTGTGTTTCTGTATTACCTTTTACCTTGTATATTTCTGTCTATAACTGTATATACTGTAAATATCTGCTTGTATATTGTGCTAGCTGTACATAAATAGCTTCATTCATATTCCCAGAGCCGGCTGAGACTAGTCTGGGTGATTTCCAAAGTGTGGGGAGTTGGGGAAACACCCAAACCATCACATATAAGAACAAAGCTAATAACTTCTAATCCTGCAGGGTATATTGTGGGCATTATTTGGGCATATATAGAGCAGTAGTATAATCCTAGATGTACTGAAGACAGGGGCTAGAATAAAAGAGAAATCTGGGGATTCACGAGCATGATGTTAAATAAAAACACCAGGGATTTCTGAAATCATCCTTTGTGCCTTGATCCTCTGCAGAGTCCTAGTGCACTTCTAGCCTTGACGTAACAAAAACCAGTGGACAGCTAATGCAATCCCTGTGTCTTGCAAACAGGCCCCTTGAAGCAGGGATGAGCAACTCCACAGAGGCAGCCTAAGAGTCGGATGACAAACTTTTCAACAGGCCAGAAAGAAAAAGATACAATCTGTTTCACCACCAAAGCTCAAAACACAGCTATCACAGTATCATCAGGGTTGGAAGAGACCTCACAGATCATCAAGTCCAACCCTTTACCACCGAGCTCAAGGCTAGACCATGGCACCAAGTGCCACATCCAACCTTGCCTTGAACAGCTCCAGGGACAGCGACTCCACCACCTCCCCGGGCAGCCCATTCCAGTGTCCAATGACTCTCTCAGTGAATGTAAGATCTGAAGTGTACTGAAAATAAAGGTACACAGGGAGAAAAACACCTGTGGCATCACAATGTAGACAGGGCTAACCCAGAAATAGCACCTCGAGCTGTAATATTTGAAGTAGACTGGTAAAATACTTCTAGTACCTCAGGACTACTTCCAGTACCTGAAGAAGGCCTACAGGAAGGCTGCAGAGAGGCTGCTTCCAAAGGCCTGCAGTAATAGGAGTGGCAATGGTTTGAAATGATAAGAGATTCAGATTGGACGTCAGGAACAAATTCTGCACTATGAGAGCGATAGAACTCTGGAACAGGTTGCCAAAGGAGGGAGCCAGGGCCCCATACCTTGTGGTACTCAAGGTGAGGCTGGATGAGGCTCTAAGCAACTTGTTCGTGCTGACTGCACAGGACATTGGACTAGGTGACCTTTGGAGATCTCTTCCAACCCAACCCATTCTAGGACTTTATGACTGCAAAGTCACCTTAAGCAAGTTATGATGATGGAAGCTTATCAGTAAGTGTGGGCATACATGCAAAATACTTCAGTTAAAATTATTTATCGAGGGCCACTCTGAGGCTATATGTCTCCCATGCTTAGAAGTAAACACTGCTGATCTTTTTCCTCCAACTCATTCATACATTACTGACTGAGGAGTGACCTCACTCATGTTTATAAAGGTGTGAAGGGCAGTGTCAGGAGGATGAAGCAAGGCTCTTCAGTGATGTCCAACGACAGGACAAGGGACAATGGGTGCAAGCTGGACCAGAGGAAGTTCCACATAAACATAAGGAAAAACGTTTTCCTTGTGAGGGAGATGGAGCCCTGCAACAGGCTGAATTATGAGATTGTGTACGAGACTGAAAGGCTATACTCAGCATATGATTAGACACTAAGAAATAGAGAATTGTTTAGTAAGCAGCCCAACGAGCCAAGTACAAGTTGACTTTGATTTTAAATGTGTATTTAAGCTCATCATCTTCTGCATATGCTCTTCAGAGTCTGAGGAGTTTTGGCTAACTTAGAGCTTCCTGGGTGAGCTCCAACACAAATTGCCCAAGCTGTTATAAAACGTGTCAACTTCAAAAATCAACAAGCTAGAATACCATGAAGACATTCACATCAACTCCCCAACTTTTTACAGTTAGGTGACTGAGAGCTCAGATAAAGGGGGTCTAAACAGAACAAGTTAACACTCTCCTTACACAGTCAAGGAATGCCAGAGAAAAGGCAAACTGTTTGGAAAGGAACAACAGTTCCTTTCTTGTTTGTAATGTGTTCTTACAAGGGATAAGATCTTCCACTTATGCAGTGATGTCTAATGGATGATTCTTTCCTAAAGGAACAACCCAAGTACAACCTACTACTTAGAGAACCCAAAAACCAAACCAGAGCTGAGAAGACACTTAAAGCTGAAACTGACTGACAAGTAGCAATTCTACTTCAGTGAGTTAAAGAAAAACAAACAAAAAACCAAAACCCAAAACAACAACAGCAAAAAAAATCTCTGGATACACCTGGATAACACAATGAAAATATACTATTATCATGCTAATTATGAGGTGACAAACAGCAGCCAGTAGAAGTGGACTATAATCCACATACTGTCCAGTGTACCTCAACTGGGTAGGGTTACCACAAACCCAAGTGGAACAGCTTAGAAACCAACAAACTAACAAAGCCTATTTCAAGAAGGAAGGCTGTAAGAGTCTGTGGGGTTGGTTGATATTCAGAATAAGAACATTCTCAAAGACAGGACAAAGGCTAAACGTTTTTTTCACCATTAATCAGGATTCATTATTGAGACTTTTATAAAGGATCTCCGCATTGAATTCTTTGTGAAGGCTGAGATTCTTCAGATCTTAAAATTGACTATTCTTACAGAAGAGTTAAAACTACAAGTCTCTTAGAGGACAATTCTGCTAGAGTTCAGTGAAAGACTCAAGGAACACATAGGAGACAGTTGATCTGTTTAAGAGAAAGAATTTGGATATTCAGGTGTCTTTGACAACATCCTTAGTTCTGTGTGGTCTTTAGCTTCACTTTCAACACCACATCAATTTGGAAATCAGCACAAATACCAAGGATGAAAAGTTTAATTAATAACACTGAATTATTCAGACTGGTTAGAATCACAAATTACAGAAAAATATTGGCATACCACATATTTGAATGACAAATTAGCAGGAATTTTAATGGATTGTATGCCTTGCAAGGAAGCTCTCACCCTAAAACTGTCCAAGTGGATGCTCAGAAGAAAGATAGACTGAGGGGCTCATCTGCATTGGAATCAAAACAGTGATTCAAGTGAAAACAGTTTATGACTAAGAACACTCAAAAGAAGTATTATTTATGATTGCCCTGTTCTTACTCTTCCCTAAGCATCTATTTATAACTACTGCTGGAGAGAGGACAGTGGGCTAGCAGGACTTCCAGTACAAATCAGCACAGCCATTCTAGCAGAAAGTATGCTGAAGGCAGAAAAGCAGGGGAAAGACTCCAATTTTATTTATAGAATGTTTGTCTCTACATTAGTTGTTAGGAAACAAGAGACAGTAACTTTTGGCAAACACATTTAAGAAACACCCCTTCAATTATCAACTGTGTTCCAAAAAAGTAAACTACAGCAATGAGTAACAGACAGCAGGATTCAAATACAGTGGGAAAAATGTAAGATAAAATAAAAAGTGCAGAGTATGTCTGCTGTAAGGGTTTGGAGAAAAACCAAGAGTATGTAACACCATGCTCTACAAAAGTCATCAATGAGACATATGATGCTGAACTATAATGTAATTATTCAGCATTTCTCACATACAGCTATAGACAGCATCAAATGAAACAAAGCAGGAGTGTTGAACAACCAAATGAAGTAAAGGGCTGGGCTTTTTCTAAATCAAAAAGGTTTTCCAGCACAGTGAAAGCTATTCTGTACTGCATAGGTGAAAAAAAACCTAACACATCAATGATTAAACACAAATTTCTCCAGATCAAGTAATCTCAGGTCAATGAAGAGAATTATCCTAGCAAGTCTGCCCTTTCGCTTCCTTGTAATTAGATGGCCCCTCAGTTCAAATCAGACGTTTATTGGTTTCAATCACTACAGGTGCTCTCCCAAATTCTTTGTAGGTTCCATACCAGTAACCTTGCACAGATTTTTCACCTTCTGCCCAAAAGCATAATGTAAGACTTGTATGAGACAAGTATTTAATCTGTATTTTTACTGTCCACAAGTTTTTTAATCAACCAAAACGATTCTACAATCTCAGTAGATGGCCACTCGACATAACCATTAATTGAGATCGCAGGTCCAACAACCCTACTGGGAACAACCCTTGAACTGCAGTTGTACACAGCCCATACTGTGAACTGCTGTCTCCCACCTAGGCTGCTGTTATGTCTTCTCTACAACACCTGCTGTCAGAACAAAGGTAAAAGTGTGCATTGCAACTTCCACTTAAGAGCGCAAATCCGCACAACTCCTGCTGACAAAAATGGTCAACAACAAATCACACTTAAGAAAAAGTGGGACGTTTAGAACCTCCTCAAATAGAGGCGCACGATGGCATTTCCGAATATCCGCTGCCACCACGACTCCAGCCGAAGCAGCAGCAGTGCCGGCAGTCCCTGGTGAGCCCCACCTGCGGCTACGATCCCGTCTCTTCCCGGGCTCAACGTTCCAGCACGCCGGAAGGACTAGCAGCCGGGCAGGCTGACAGCTGGGCGTGCCGCCGTCTCTGCCGTCGAATGTGCAAGAGAACACCCACTCCCGCTTCACCCACCGAACTTGACCGGTGTCCTGACGTCCACGGCAGTCTTGCTGTCCACGCCGTCCGCAACGATCGCCACCTGCTCCAGCGCCTCGTCATACTCCACCCGGACGCGGTCCTGCTGCCGGCTGCGGGGAGGGGGACTGCCGCCGGCGCCGCTGACAGCGACCAGCACGCGGTCTGCGCCCGGGTAGCGCTGAGGGTCCAGCGGACGGACGCTCACCTGGCACGGCAACCGTACCCGCAGCCGCCCACGCGGGCTGACTGCCAACGCCCACTCCTTAAAGGGCTTACCTTCGCCACCCTCCGCAGAGCCGCTGCAGCCGCGGCGAGGAAAGGGTGGCGCCCACCACCCACCCGTCGCCCCCCTCACAGCCAAAGACCCCCAGCGAGGAGGCAGCGCCCTCATATCACCCGGCGGAGAGAGCCGTAGCAGAAGGCCCTCAGAGGCGGAACGGGGCCGCTAGCCCCGCCCTGCCCGGTCACGCGGCCCCGGGGCGGCGGTAAAGAGGCGAGATCAAGGGGCGCCAGCCGCGCCCCTCGCCGAAAAGGCTTCTGGGAGTTTTAGTTCGGCTGCAGAAGGCGGGAACTGCCATCGCCAGAGAAGAGTCGGCTCCAGCCTATCAGTGAAGGAGGAACGGGGAGCGTCTTCGTAGGCTGCTTCTATTGGGCATCAGGGCTGGAAGCTAGAGCCAATCAGAAGCGAGAGAGTGGGTACAGGGCGGGACAAAGAAGGCGATGGCGTCGCCATAGGAACTCAAGACGCCGTTCGGCCGGACGGGGTCTGTTGCGGTCGCACAGGTAGGATCCTGCAGCGGGACGGGCGCCGGCGTTTGCGCGGATTGGAGGGACGGCGGCGGGGACTGGGCGAGCCAAAGCCACAGCTCCAGCCTGGCAGCAAGCAAGCAAGCAAGCCAGCCAGCCCTAGACTGCAGCAAGCCGAGTCAGCCCACCGTGCCCCTGGCCCAAAATGGCGCCGTCTCCTGCGTGAGGAAACTCGGTGCTTAAGGGTGTGAGGGCCAAGCGCTAGTTTGCAGTGGAAGAGTCGTGCTGGTTGAATTGCAGTCTGCTCAGCTTCCTTCTGCAGCAGCCTCGGCGGCCGCAAGGCCTTAATACCTGCAAGGAAGAGAGAAAGAAAAAGAAAGGAATGTGATCGGGTCAGCAACAGGGTTATGCGTAAGCCCGCAGTAAGACTCATGTTGGAATGGCCTCGATCAGGAGGTAAAGAAGCTCATTTTCAAGATGAGCTGAAAAAAAGTTTCCCCCTTTCCCCCCCCGCCCCATCCCAGAGCTTCAAAATTGCTCTCTGCCAAGATAGCTTGATTAACGTGTTATTTATTGTCACTTTTTCGGTAGTTAGCAGTTCTAAAAGCCATCCAAATAAATATTTTCCCCAGGTTCTGTTAGAAATATGTTGTGAGACACTTGTACTTAGAAGGTTTGCAAGCAAGTAGGGAACTACTTAATTGACTTTAGATTATTTTTACGGAGTTAATAGCCCACATTACTGGTGTATATTTTTTTTTAATTAGGTGGGTGATGTGGGTATAGATGATGTTAAGTCAGGGGAAGTATTTTTGCCATTGGAGTAGTTTACTGACAGTGAGAGTGAAACATGCATAGAAAGGTGCATTGTCTTAGCTACGTTGCAACGCAAGAAGCAATGGCATCTGGGGCTAGTACTTTGTTGATTTGTTGGGTTTTGTCATCTCTGTTGTTTTTCTGCTTTTCCAGAAACAGCCGTGCTTTTATTAGCCTTGTTTCTATTACTACCAGTGGGACTGATGATGAATCTGAAATGAGAGCTATCTCAAGACTAAAGATGGTGGCCCCAGCTTTTTTAGCCATCTGCAGTTTTCACTGCAGAAAGTTTAATAATAGTCAATAAAACCCTTTCAGTTAAATTATTTTATTGGCTTACATTATCCTGCCTCAGAAGTCCTTAGATGAAACACCAAAAGGACCAGCATGCCATATGACAGTTCAGTATAGAAAGGCAGGATTCTAGAAAGACAAAAATACATAAAGACATATATTGGGAGATCACAGTATCACACAGTATCACAGTATCATCAGGGTTGGAAGAGACCTCATAGATCATCAAGTCCAACCCTTTACCACAGAGCTCAAGGCTAGACCATGGCACCAAGTGCCACGTCCAACCTTGCCTTGAAGTGCCCCAGGGACGGCGACTCCACCACCTCCCCGGGCAGCCCATTCCAGTGTCCAATGACTCTCTCAGTGAAGAACTTTCTCCTCACCTTGAGCCTAAATTTCCCCTGGCACAGCCTGAGGCTGTGTCCTCTTGTTCTGGCGCTGGAATACAGGATAGCTTTTTATAGTCTTCATAAATAGTTGATTTGGGAAAAAATACTACAAACTTCTCACTCTTGAAACCAAATGGCAAATTTACAAGTTAGATGATTTGTCAGGGGAAATGGTTTCCGACCTGTAAGAAGTGCAGTGCAGTGTGCTGTGATTCCGCTAGATGGCAGCCAACTCAGCAAGTGACGGTTAACTGACTGTTGTGCCCGGGCTTTGGTTAAGTGGGGCTTACCGCTTCCAATTGAAGTCAGGGCTGCTGTTCCTTATCATCAGCTCCTACCTCTTCTTAAACGTTAGTGCTGTATTTCCGCTGACCCATTTTCCTCCAGTATCTTAGTGTTCCATGCTTCTTGTGTAGGCAGAGGTGCATCCCGTTGGACTCTGTGTTATGCTGTGCATCATTTTCAGTATTGTCAAGTTCTGCATAATTGAGAACTTTATTGAAGAATCTGTTGAAAGATACTTGAGCTATGTATATATTTCACTGGTTTGTCTTGGGTTTTGTGTTCTTTGGTTGTTGTGTCTTTTTTTTTCCTGTTAGATACAATCTAAGCATACATGATTTAAAATACTGAAGAAAATGGTAATTGCTAAGAAGTTCTTTCTCCGTCCTCATATTTGCAATGTGCTTATGATATCTACATTTTTACTACAATGTTGATATAATTTGATTTTCATGCTCAGATGAATTCTAGCTGATCTCATATCATCTGGATGGCACATGGCAGAGTCCAACATTAAAATAAGATTATAAAATGGTAAAACCCAAATATGAATAGAGGTGCTTTTAGGCTAAGGTACATGAAAGAGAAGTTTCAAGGGCATAGGAATCAAATCAAGAGGACATAAAGGACAGGCTGTAGGAGGAATACGTTTTTCTAACTTATTCTAACAGGATAAAATCAAGCAGCTTCTGGTACCCCAGGGATATAAACTTAGTCTGCCTGGTCAGGATTAAGTTCACCCATTTTCTCTAACCTCAATGAAGAAATAGTATGACTTCTCTGCTCAGGAAAATGGGGGTGCCCTGTAGGATTGTTTTTGTTGTTGTTAGGCTCATACCGAGGGTCTTACACCTGCAGGTGTAAGTTAACATCACAGGGCCAACTATCATAACAACATATCATAAATCTTAGGAATTTTGTAGTTAGGATATTTTTTCCAAGTTCATTAAAAATGTTGATGTGTTTCTATGCTGAAATATTCATATTGCATTATATCAGCTCCTTTCTTTGTGTTTTGTAATATGTAATTTTTCAGCGACATATTTCAACTGCCACTTTAGTTCTCAAGGCATGTTTATGTTTTGGTGAGTAGGAAAAGCATGTTTTGTTTGTTTTCCCTTCAGTGTTTTAGTGTGTGTGTGTAGTGATCATAACCGTTTCTTCTCAGGAGTGGCAGAGGGAGACAGTCTCCAAAGCACACAATGGTCTGGATTGCAAGGATTTTTGGTTTGTCATGCTGCCAGAATTTTCTGAGGAAATTAAGTTTCTCATGGAAACCACATGAAAAGAGAGGAGGCAAATCTTACCATTCCAATTCTCCATATCTCAGCCATATCTAATTAGAATTCCAGGAGCTAGTCTGTGTATGGCTCAGGCTGATTCCATCCCAAATAGCCGAGACCTGAAAACAAGGGGAAACAGTGGAACCTAACCAGAAATTGTTTAGCAGTTTAGGTGTATGGTGTGCTCTGATTTCTCCAAAGTAGCTCCCTATGAGGTTGTAGAATCTAATGAAATGATCCATTGTGAATTACATGCATATTATAGTGCTCTATTTTGCATGATGTAATGTTAATGATGGTTTAATGTTGGCATGGCTTTGTTGTTTAAAGACAAATACCTTTGTGGCTCTGGCCGGTTAAAACAGAAAAGCTACACTTACACTCTGTGAGCTTTAACCTTGGGGAAGAGACATTAAGAAGGAAATTTTCTGGGATGCAAAGAAGATCACTGTGTCATTGAATAAATCCATTGTTCGCCTATGTCATTAATATATCTATAGCTCTCATCTCTTCCCTTCTCCTGGAAGATGATATGGTAGAAAGGGAAAAGTTACATTGAAGAATGGCAAGGACAGTGGAAGGCAGAGAAGGGCTGTCATGCCACTGATATCAGTAGATTGTCTTCTTCCGCCTGGAAAAAGTCTTGTCAAAAAATGACAGAACATTAGAAAAACCTCCCCCGGGAAGGAATTCACAACACAAACCCCCCCTCTTTTTTGAAAGTCAGGGAAAGATGAAATTGTATTTTCTTATAATATAAGTATAACAATGTAAAGAGAAATAATAACTAGAGAAGGAAGGAAGGGAAAAAAAAGAAAACAATACAATAACCTTAAGGGAGATGGGGAGGGGGTCAAGCGGCGGCGAAGCAGCAGAAGCAGCAGTAGCCAAAACAGCAGCCGGGGAAGATAGGCGAAGCTGCAGCAGCAGAAGCCAGCGGGAGAAGGGGGAGAACAAACTGTGCTTCTAGACATTAAGTTCTTGATGCTCCAATGAAATTATATTAATTTATCTATTGTTGCCATTTATGTGGCCTATCCCTGGAATGTTCATCTCTCCCCTATGTCTGAGCTAGAGGATCAGCTCAAACGGCCACAATCCACCCCTTTAATATAATTTACCATTGCAGCATCAAGTCATTCTATGTAACTAGGAATAACATCAGTATCGTAGATGGTCATTTTCCAGGCTTCAAGCATCTTTCTTCAATCTTCGGTCATTCATCTTCTTATTTCCGTCTGCCTCAGGCATTGGCTAGCTCAATGTTTTTTTTTTCAATGAGTGGAACAGAGCAGGACTCTTGGCACTCTCAGGGCTCATGCTCATGGGTAGCGGGCTCTTCATGGCTTTTCTTGGACACCACAATCATCTGCAAAAGAACTCATAACAACATATCTACATTCTTTCTGCCAATGTCAGATTCTTTTGTGGCACACATTGTATTTTACCGTTTTTCTGCATAACCCAATATGTATGACCAGGCCCTTCAGCAGAAACCACCCCTCGGACAGGTGTAGCCTCCCCCGAAGGGGAGAATACCCAAACAGACTTGCCTAACAAATTCTTTTCACGAATGACAGGAACCCTGTCACCTTCTACCTTTTGTAAGACCTCTGAATGAGCTGGGCCAGCTCGGTTGGTGGAACCTCTACTATTCACTACCCAAGTGGCTTGGGCTAGATGTTTCTCCCAGTTCTTTAAGGTTCCTCCGCCCATTGCCTTTAAAGTTGTTTTCAACAAGCCATTGTAACGTTCAATTTTGCCTGAGGCGGGTGCATAATAGGGGATGTGATAGATCCACTCAATGCCGTGCTCTTTGGCCCAAGATTTTATGAGATTGTTTTTAAAGTGGGTACCATTATCTGATTCAATTCTTTCTGGAGTGCCATGTCGCCACAGGATTTGTCTTTCCAAGCCCAAAATGGTGTTATGTGCAGTGGCACGGGAAACTGGATAGGTTTCCAGCCATCCGGTGCTTGCTTCCACCATGGTCAGCACATATTGCTTTCCAGTCCGAGAACGAGGTAGAGTGATGTAATCAATCTGCCACGCTTCACCGTATTTGTACTTTGCCCATCGCTCACCATACCACAAGGGCTTCAGACGCTTGGCTTGTTTAATAGTAGCACAAATATCACAGTCATGTATAACTTGTGTTATAGCGTCCATGGAGATGTTGATTGCTCTGTCCCGTGCCCATTGGTAGGTAGCATCTCTGCCTTGATGTCCTGAGGAATCATGGGCCCACCGGGCTAAGAACAGTTCACCTCGGTGTTCCCAATCTAAATCCAAATCACAATTTACATCGGTCTGAAACACCTTGGCAGCCAAATCTGCCTGATGGTTGTGCTGATGTTCCTCAGTAGCTTTACTTTTGGGCATGTGAGCGTCTATGTGTCGTACTCTTACAGGGATTTTCTCTAGACGGGTAGCAATGTCCTGCCATAAGTCAGCAGCCCAAATTGGCTTTCCTTTCCGTTGCCAGTTATTTCTTTTCCAGTCCTTTAGCCAACCCCATAAGGCATTAGCCACCATCCATGAATCAGTATAGAGGTAAAGCATGGGCCAGTTCTCACGTTCAGCCACGTCAAGAGCAAGTTGGATAGCTTTTACTTCTGCAAACTGGCTTGACTCACCTTCTCCAGCTTTTGTTTCAGCCACTGCCCGTATAGGGCTCCAAACTGCAGCTCTCCATTTTCTCTTGTTTCCAACAAGGCGACAGGAACCATCAGTAAATAGAGCATAGTTTCTTTCTCCTTCAGACAAATCACTGTAAGGAGGAGCTTCTTCAGCCCGACTCATTCGCTCCTCTGGAGGATTTATACAGTTTGTACCTTCTGGCCAGTTGGTGATCATCTCCACTATGCCAGGTCGTTCAAGGCTCCCCATGCGTGCTCGCTGTGTTATGAGAGCCATCCACTTAGACCAGGTAGCATCGGTCACGTGATGTGGCGATGACCCCTTTCCCTTAAACATCCAGTTCAAAACTGGTAATCTGGGAGCCAAAAGAAGCTGAGAGTCTGTTCCTATTACTTCTGAAGCAGCTTTCACACCTTCATAAGCAGCAAGGATCTCTTTCTCTGTTGGTGTATAGTTTACTTCTGACCCTCTATATCCTCTACTCCAGAAACCAAGTGGTCGGCCACGTGTTTCTCCTGGGGCTCTCTGCCATAGGCACCAGGTGGGACCATTATCACTCGCAGCCGTATACAGAATGTTCTTAATGTCTGGACCAGTTCGAACAGGCCCCAAACCCATTGCATGGACTACTTCCTGTTTTATCTGATCAAAGGCTGCTTGTTGTTCAGGTCCCCACTGAAAGTTGTTTCTCTTTCAAGTTATATCATATAAAGGTTTTACAATTTGGCTGTACCCCGGGATGTGAAGCCTCCAAAATCCAACTGTTCCTAAGAAAGACAATGTGTCCTTCTTATTTGTGGGATTTGCCATGGCAGAAACCTTATTTATCACATCCATTGGAATGTGACGGCGACCATCTTGCCAACGAATTCCCAAGAACTGAATCTCTCTAGCAGGTCCTTTTACCTTGTCTCGCTTTATGGCAAAACCTGCCTTCAGCAGAATGTCAATTATTTTGTTACCTTTTTCAAAAACTTCCTGTGCCGTGTTCCCCCAGACAATGATGTCATCAATGAACTGCAGGTGCTCTGGAGCTCCACCTTTCTCCAATGCATCATGGATCACTGCATGACAGATCGTTGAGCTGTGCTTCCACCCCTGGGGCAAACGATTAAACGTATACTGAATCCCCCTCCAAGTGAAAGCAAATTGAGGCTTGCATTCTTCTGCTATTGGAATAGAAAAGAAAGCATTAGCAACATCTATGGTTGCATACCATTTGGCCTCCTTGGATTCCAGCTCATATTGGAGTTCTAACATGTCCGGCACAGCAGAACTCATGGGTGGAGTCACTTCATTTAGGCCGCGGAAATCAACTGTAAGTCGCCACTCTCCATTTGCCTTTCGCACAGGCCATATGGGACTATTGAAAGGTGAATGGGTCTTTTTAATGACGTCCTGGCACTCCAGACGACGAATCAGATCATGTATGGGCACCAAAGAGTCACGGTTTGTTCTATATTGCTTGTGGTGTACAATTTGGGTGGCAACTGGCAACTTCACATCCTCTACATTATGCTGCCCAACAACTGCAGACTCATCTGAGAGCTCAGGCCTAGCAGACAACTTCAATTTGTCTCCAACAGCTTCTACAGTTGCTATTCCAAAGGTCCACTTAAAACCCTTGGGATCTTTAAAACGCCCTTCTCTCAGAAAGTCAATTCCCAAGATGCAAGGTGCATTTGGACCTGTTACAATGACATGCCTTCGCCAATCACTTCCAGTCAAACTCATCTCTGCCTCTAACCTTGTCAATTCTTGAGAGCCTCCTGTAATTCCAGAAATAGTAATAGACTCCATTCCTTTACAGTTTGAAGGCATCAATGTGCATTGTGCACCCGTGTCCACTAGAGCCCTGTATTTCTGAATTTTCAAGGTACCAGGCCATTTAACATATACATTCCAGTATATTCTGTTGTCTTCCTGGTCCCTGGCCTCCGCCTGGTAAGAGGCAGGGCCCCCCTAATGTTGGCCATTACAATTGCAATTGGCGCAGTGTTTAGTGGTGTTAGTTGAATCATCACCAGAACCATCTGAGTCATGTGGTGAAACTGAGGCGACTATTCTGATTATCAATCAACAGGGGGAAAGGAAAAAAAACCAAAACAACAAGCCAAGATTCAGCCCCACGTTGGGCGCCAAAAAAAGAGTCCTGTCCCGGGTTTGGGCTGATCCCTCCCCCGGGAAGGAATTCACAACACAAACCCCCCGTCTTTTTTGAAAGTCAGGGAAAGATGAAATTGTATTTTCTTATAATATAAGTATAACAATGTAAAGAGAAATAATAACTAGAGAAGGAAGGAAGGGAAAAAAAAGAAAACAATACAATAACCTTAAGGGAGATGGGGAGGGGGTCAAGCGGCGGCGAAGCAGCAGAAGCAGCAGTAGCCAAAACAGCAGCCGGGGAAGATAGGCGAAGCTGCAGCAGCAGAAGCCAGCGGGAGAAGGGGGAGAACAAACTGTGCTTCTAGACATTAAGTTCTTGATGCTCCAATGAA
Organism: Pogoniulus pusillus; assembly: GCF_015220805.1. Classification (NCBI taxonomy): domain Eukaryota; kingdom Metazoa; phylum Chordata; class Aves; order Piciformes; family Lybiidae; genus Pogoniulus; species Pogoniulus pusillus. The sequence continues at coordinate 33,318,646 of NC_087267.1, forward strand.
ATTATATTAATTTATCTATTGTTGCCATTTATGTGGCCTATCCCTGGAATGTTCATCTCTCCCCTATGTCTGAGCTAGAGGATCAGCTCAAACGGCCACACATAGAAATGTTTTGATTATTCAGTGGTTCATCCAGTAAAAGAACAAGGTGGCATCAAGGAACCAGAGTCAAAGCAAAGCAAAAAAAGCACTGGTTACTCAGGTCATGCCTCCCTGCTTTGGGAACTGCATCTGCCTCCATCCATCTTCACTACCTTCAGGCAGATGGGAAGCTGCTCCTTAGCAATTTTTAGAAAAATTAGCTGGTTGAGTTCATAACATTGATTCCTTAGCTGATTTTGCCTGAGAAAGTTGTAAAGCTGATCCTCTTGCAAATAAGTGTAGAGGAAGGAGGAAGAGATGAAAGTAATATATAACATGCATTAATGCAGCTGTTTGTGGAAGGAGAGTTGTGTTTATGGCCTGAGCTCAGCTTAATGCATATTTACACCTCTTTGTTTAAACTTGACTAAACCTTAGACTTGTGTTCTATTAAAATTATTCTGTGTGAGTTGGAGCATATATGTGTCTACACCAGCTTAACTAATACATTTTAACTGACACAGGTCAGATTTGTGTGGCAAGAAAGAGATGGATCATTTCCATCAAGAAGGAAAGTGGCACATATGACAATGCCTACTGTGCCATATGTAAATCCAATTATGAACCCACATGGGACACTGGTAATCAAACACTTCATGAGGATTTCCTCTGGAGCACACAAGTGCTTGCTGTTTTCATTGACTTCACAGTTTGGCCTGATGTTAGTAGACCAGTTTAATAAATTTCCTTGAATGTGCATTCATAAAAAAATGTTTTACTAAAATAGAAAGACATTATTTTAACACATACTTCTCAACATGCAACAGTTTTGCCTCCATCATTGGCACTGTAACTAATATTATTCTCATGCTTAATTCATACCTTTAATTCTGTGACAGTGAGAAAGAAAAATAGCCTGCTTTATGATTGTTTTTTCCCCTCTCATACTTATAATTAAAAAAAAAAAAAAAAAAAAAAAAAACAACAAACCTAAACCAACAGATTCGGGTTGGATTTGAAGGATAAGACTGGGTAATTGATATGAAAAATCTTCCTGACACTTCTGGACATGATTATTTTTCTAATTTTAATTTACAAATCATAGAATCAACCAGGTTGGAAGAGACCTCCAAGATCAGCCAGTCACCAATCAACTAGACCATGGCACTAAGTGCCCCATTCACTCTTTTCTTGAACGCCTCCAGGGATGGTGATTCCACCACCTCCCTGGGTAGCCCATTCCAATGCCAATCACTCTCTCTGTGAAGAACTTCCTCCTAACATTCAGCCTATACCTCCCCTGGCACAACTTGAGACTGTGTCCCCTCGTTCTGTTGCTGGTTATCTGGGAGAAGTGACCAATCCCCACCCGGCTACAGTGTCCCTTCAGGTAGTTGTAGACAGCAATGAGGTCATGCCTGAGATTCAAGGGATAAAGCTCAAAGGGTTTAATTAGTATATGTTAATGAGTTGATCACTTGAAGTGTAGTTCCCTCAACAGAATTTTTTATACATTTGATGTCTTCTTAATCAGTCTGGTTGATGCATCTTCATACATGGAGCTGCATCTCTTAATATTTGCAATGAGAGTTCACTACTTTTGGTGCCTATTGCTCTGCAAAAAGTCAGTGCAGTTAATTGTCACCTACATGAATTCTGCATTGTCTTGGCTATCAACAGTGCTGTTTGCCAGAGAGGTTCTGAAGTACAGCCCTGGCATTTGTTTTGGCAATCCTAGTTCAGGCTTGTATTATTATTGCTATCCTGACACTGTTTCACAAGATATTTCTCAGTTTGATTTGACCTGAATTCCAAAACAGACTTGTAATTCCATTCCCCTGCAGTTCTGTGTGTTGGATGAAGTCTGTGAGATTGTTTGAAGTTCTACAGTTTGAAAACATCGGTATTTGTTGAACTAGTCTGTAAATTTGGAAATTATGCCAACCTTGATTTCTATTTGGCTTAGACTGTTTATTTCCCAGATACTGCAAAACTACAAATTTTCCATTTTGCTTTTGAACTTGATTTTATATAAGCTGAACTTTAAATTTAATTGTGTAGTAGATAATTGAAGAACACTAAAATTATTGTAATGTCTCATAATCTTTTGTATCTTTTGTTACAGTCTCCACTTCCCTCTTTTAATCATACCACAGTAGCTAAGGGTGCCTAGTTGTTCTTCTGCCTTGGCTGTTTCTAGTTGTGCCTTAACATAGTATTAGAAACTTTTCAGATTCAGAAGATCGTTTTTATTCTCTCCTTGCCCAGCAAGTTTGAGTCTTGGTGACTTGTAGAGCAAGGAAGTGTATTTTTTGACTGGCATCAACTGTACATTTCACATACAAGTATGGACAAAAATGCTTACACCCATGAGGCACACAGGGTTTGGCCTTGTTCTGCTTTGAGTTTCTGCCACTACGTTTTTTAATGCCACTGGGATTTTTCCTTTGTCTGGATTCCTCAAATAGGTTTAGAGGAACAAACAATACAGCAGCTCAAGACATGCATATGCTAAAATATTCAGTAGTTCTTTGTAGATTAAAAATTGTTTTATTTCTAAATGTGTGTACATGTTTGTGTACAGTATTTCAGAGTTTATTTCTTGGCTTCCAGGGTGTTTACAGTTGTTTCACAATGTTTTGACTTCTCCAGGAGGGATCATGAAATTGTTGGGTTTTTTTTCTCCCATAAACAAACACAGCCACTAAAAATCTCTCTAAAAGTCAAAATGTTCCAGAAGGAATTCCAAACAGGACTAAAGAAGGTCATAAACTTGCCAGTTTAAATTTCCCCATCTTTATAGACAAGTGGCTTTTCCAAAGGTGGATACACACAACACAATATTTTATATCTATTTTCACTCCACAATTACAGAAAAGAAAATGCATTTTTATTAATTGACAGCTTTCTGGCTGTGGAATGTAAAACTGTTGTGGTTGTTCATAGGAGAAATCATATAATATTGAAATATTCTCAAAATTGCATCTCACTTTTATTACAGTTTTAATTGTGATTGCCCTTGATTTCTAAAAAGTTGCCTTTTAAAAGGGAAGGGTCTCCAATATGTTATGAGAATGGCTGAATTATTACCCAATTTGGTTTCTTCTACCTGGTATCAAGTGATAGAATGAGAGGCAGTGGCCTCAAGTTGCACCAGGGGAGGTTTAGATTAGATATTTATTTCCTGCAAGAGTGGTCAGGCACTGGAATAGGCTACCCAGGGTTGGGGTGGAGTTGACATCCCTGGAGGTGTTAAAAAAATGTGTGGACATGGCACCTGGGGACATGGTTTAATGGCCATGGTGGTGCTGGTTTGACAATTGGACTTGATGAACTTAGAGGGCTTTTTCAACCCAAACAATTCTATGATACTGTGAGTCTGTTTAAGCAGAGGTCACAGATACTAAAAATGTAACCTGGTACGTAACTGAAATATTAATATTACGTAGGAGCTCTGACAGGAGAAGATCTCAGAATATTTTTTTTCCCAGAGTTTTTCTGCCTCCTCAGATTTTATATATCATACTTTCTCATTTTGTATGGTTTCAGGATTTGTTTGGGTTTTTTTTGTTTATTTTTTAATTTTGGCCATACAGTGACATAGAGCTGTGAATAACTTCAGTGATACTGCTCACACAAGTTAGATCTGCTTTGGCAGGAGGGTTACACTAGATGATTTTTCAAGGTCCCTTCTAGACCCTGACATTCTGTGATTCTCCTCAAGATCTCTATGTTCTGTCAAAGGGTTCTTTTTACATGTAATTACTTTCTGCAAGGTCAAGGAACACTATGAAGTTTAGGCTTATGTTGGATGGTGAGAGGGGGGAAAACACATTCTTGGGTAAGGTTTTAAATAAATTGTAGCAGTTATACCTATGGGAATCACATCTGCTTGGGCATTTCCTTTATAAGGACCTGCCTGAAGGCAACTGTGGTGATAGTTCCTATTTCTTGTTTATAATTTAGAATCAGGCTAGAGGGTTAGCTCTAAACCACCACAGCAGTGTCTGGACTCCTCAGTTTAACAGGTTGTCAAAATCTAGTGAAAGCTTTGAACAACCCATTCTAGTTTGGAAGTTAGTCATGCTTTGAGCAGATTGATCTAGATGGCCCCAGAGAGTTTCTGGCTTAAACTTATTATTTAGTGTTTGTTCTTTAAGACATAATGTTTTTTTGTGTTGTCTGATGTTTATGTGACAGTAACTCCAGCTATTAGAGGAATTAAAAACTACTTCATGATGGAGTGATAGAAAGCCTCTTACAAGTCTCTTGACAGGGTGGGAACTATAGACATGCCTAGTTGGCTCATGTTGTGACGTGTTTTGTTGGGACATAGGTCTCACATGTCCATGTTGTGTTCTTTACACTGCACATTTGTCTTGCACAGTCCTATATATCCCTGGAGCTAATTAACTCTATTTTGGTATTTTTATTACTTCCTAGAACTTCAAACTATGAGTCAGGCAAGTGAAGAAAGTTCCAGTGACACAGGATTGGACATCGAGGACCAACCTGTCTGTGCTCTATCTCCAACAGTTCATAGCCGAGATGAGGGATCCACTGATGTAACAGCAAGTCCTGCATTCCAGTTTTTGGATGAGGTACCACATACCCCAACCTTTAATTCCTACACCAGTGCATATTCTGTCCAAATCAATTAATCTGAAATGTCTGTTTTGTTAGAAATTGAAGGCTATAATCACAGGCTATCTGTAACTTCCCTGATGTATTTTCTTGACTGGAAAGAACATTTTGTGAAGCAGAAATATACATGGGTCATGTTCTTGGTGGGATGTGCCTAATAAACATGCTGTTTTTTCAGTGATCATGGCCTTAAGAGGAATGAGAATAGAGAGGTCTTGTTTTTGAAGTATTCTAGCTACAGAAGTAGTTGCATCATAATTTAGAGACTCAGTAACTGCAGGAAAAAATTAAAGACTCAACAGATGTAGGAAAAATCCAAGGCAAGTGGCTCCTGAGGCACTGATAACTGATGCTGGTAGAAGAAACTTTTTTGAACTCTGTTTCATTGCTGAATTTTATGTGTTACAAAGTCTAAAATAGTTCTGGTATTCTACGAGTAAGATAGCAAGTACAGATCAAATTGAAGCCTTCAAAATGTAATGCCAGAAAAGACATTAAGAGATCATCTAATCCAGAATTTGCACTGAAGTACTTGTCTAAATTATTCTTTACATTTTTTGTTGATGGAGATAGCTCTTTGGGTGTCCTTTCCCTGCACTTTATCTTGCATTGCCAGAGTATTTAATATTTTTTTTCCTAAATACAACTGTAAATTTTCCTTCGGAGTGGATGCAGCTTTCTTCTTGCCTTTCCCAGAGGAGAGTGGAGAGCGTCCAATTCCCCTCTCTTTATAATAAAAGGGTGCATCTCTTTTATACCCTTCACATTTTTCTCAAAGTTCTTACTTTAAGTTTTTTTTTCAGTCTTGGGCTCTTTCCAGCTTGTATCTGTCAGATTGGTTTGCTAGCCCAGCAAACTCTCTGCCTTATCCTAAGGTCAGTAGAAAGGAAGGGCTGAGAATTTGTAGAGAAGAGGAAAATAGGACTGCCCCTTTCCTGTCCTGCTACTAGGTCATACTGAGCATAGCATGAAGCTGCACAGTCTCTCTCTCTCTAAACTCTTATGCATTCAAGTGAAGCATACAGGAGGGAAAGAGATTTTCGCTTGCAGTCCAGTGCCAGTATACGAAGAGCTCACAGCTTTTGGTGTTGCACAAACCCCTTTTCTTCTCAGTCCAAGGCAGCTGCAAAAGTCCAGAACAGCTCAACTCTTAAAGGGAGTTGGTGCAGAAATCCTCCTGTCTACTGAAAGTATGGAGACTGCACCATAGAGAGTACTTTATTTTCCAACTACTCCCATATTTCTTCTTTATATTTTCAGTTACAGTTAATTTTTTGATATGTCAGCAGGAAGCATATGCCTAGTATGAGATCTCTCCCTTCCCCAACTGAAATAAAACTAAATGGTATGACATCCTCATCTGAGGTGCAGGAAAGAGGAGAAAACCATATAAAGGTTGATTTACATCTTTCAAGTAGAGATACTAAGTATCTGTATTCCATGCATTTCTTCTATAGCATTCAAACAATCTAACATTGTCAGTCTAGACAGACTTTTCTAAGCAGTCCTAGCTCACCAGAGAGGTCCCAGGAGACTGGAAACTGGCCAACATGAACCCCATCCACAAGAAGGGTCGGATGGAGGAACCCAGGAACTACAGACCTGTCAGCCTGACCTCAGTGCCAGGGAAACTGATGGAGCAGGTTATCTTGGGGGCAATAACTGCGCACCTGAGGGATGGCAAAGGGCTCAGGTCCAGCCAGCATGGGTTTAGGAAGGGCAGATCCTGCCTCTCCAACCTGATCTCCTTCTATGATCAGGTGACCCGCATGGTGGATGTGGGGAGGCCTGTGGATGTGGTCTATCTGGACTTCAGCAAGGCCTTTGACACTGTCCCCCACAGCAAACTGCTGGCTAAGCTGTCAGCCCACGGCTTGGATGGCAACACTCTGTGCTGGGTTAGGAACTGGCTGGAGGGCCGGACCCAGAGAGTGGTGGTGAATGGTGCCACATCCAGCTGGCGGCCAGTCACTAGCGGTGTCCCTCAAGGATCAGGCCACATCCTCTTTAACATCTTCATAGATGATCTGGATGAGTCATCTGCAAGTTTGCAGATGACACCAAGCTGGGGGCAGATGTGGCTTTGTTGGAGGGCAGAAGGGCTCTGCAGCGGGACCTTGACCACCTGGACAGATGGGCAGAGTCCAATGGGATGGCATTCAATAGCTCCAAGTGCAGGGTGCTGCACTTTGGCTACAACAACCCCATGCAGAGATACAGGCTGGGGTCGGAGTAGCTGGAGAGCAGCCAGACACAGAGGGATCTGGGGGTGCTGATTGATACCCGCCTGAACATGAGCCAGCAGTGTGCCCAGGTGGCCAAGAGAGCCAGTGGCATCCTGGCCTGCATCAGGAATGGTGTGGTCAGCAGGAGCAGGGAGGTCATTCTGCCCCTGTACTCTGCACTGGTTAAACCACACCTTGAGTACTGTGTTCAGTTCTGGGCCCCCCAGTTTAGGAGGGACATTGAGATGCTTGAGCGCGTCCAGAGAAGGGCGACGAGGCTGGTGAGAGGCCTTGAGCACAGGCCTACGAGGAGAGGCTGAGGGAGCTGGGATTGTTTAGCCTGGAGAAGAGGAGGCTCAGGGGAGACCTTATTGCTGTCTACAACTACCTGAGGGGTGGTTGTGGCCAGGAGGAGGTTGCTCTCTTCTCTCAGGTGGCCAGCACCAGAACAAGAGGACACAGCCTCAGGCTGTGCCAGGGGAAATTTAGGCTGGAGGTGAGGAGAAAGTTCTTCACTGAGAGAGTCATTGGACACTGGAATGGGCTGCCCGGGGAGGTGGTGGAGTCGCCGTCCCTGGAGCTGTTCAAGGCAGGATTGGACGTGGCACTTGGTGCCATGGTCTAGCCTTGAGCTCTGTGGTAAAGGGTTGGACTTGATGATCTGTGAGGTCTCTTCCAACCTTGTTGATACTGTGATAATTTCTGCTGCTAACAAAATGGTTTTAGTCCTCTCCTAACTTAGGTCAAATGGTAGGTGTAGGCAACTTTGCTTTATAAAAAAGTAAAGTCAATACCTCCTTAAATTAAAAACTTTATAAGACAGAAATTGTAATTTTTTTTAACATGAGCACCGTTCCAGTTTCTGTTCACCTAAGCACACATATAGTGTGCTGTGTGACCTGCTCTGTCAGGGGATTGGATTGGATGATATTTTGAGGTCCTTTCCAATCCCTAAGATTCCGTGATTGTCTGTGCTTTCTATTTCTATCCTTATAAAGCATGATCATCAGTATATTTTTGTGTGGTAACCATGGCAGTGGATCATTTGTTTCAGTATTCTCCAAACATGTATGCATTCAATTAATGTAAAAATCCTAAGACAGCTGTTGGACCTAAACAACATTTTTTACTTAAACTGAACCTGGCACATTCCGCATTTCATGCTTCAAAGGCTTGTGACACAATATAAAAGCTGTGTAAGTATGTTAATATAGACAGCAAAAACAGAGGTTGCCTTCACCTTCACCAATAGAAATCTGCCTGCTAACTAAATAAACCTTGTTTTAACTGTATTGATAGGGTCATTTGGAGAGTCAGGAATGATAATGTGGGGTTACAGGGCTGATAAAAGCTGGAGTCTCTGGGGCAGTTGCAGCAGTTCTCAGCAAGCAAGCTGTCGTTTACATAGTGAACATTAAACAGAGCAGTCATTGTGATAGGTGAGTGGATTGTTCCAGTTTGTGGTAACTCCTATAAGAAACTGTGGAGGAGTGGGGTGGATTTACAGATGTCTTTTGATAGCAGGAACGGGAACAGAGACAACATAATGTGCTTTTTTTCTATCCAGAGGCTCTTCTTACAGCTTGCAGGTGACATTGTGGGGAAACACAGAGTCAGTAACCTGCTGGGTGTGTTCTGATTACCACAAAGCAGGTGATATTTCTGGTTGTTTTTCAAAAGTATATTTCTTCTATCTTGCTTTAAAGGCAAGGGCAGATTTTTTGCCACACAGAGGAAGCGCGGCTCCTGAAAGCTCTAAGACTAGGGGAAGGAGTAATCTTTGACTGCAGCATCTCTTTGTCTTTTGGCCTTTACTCAACAATTTCTGAGGCTTGTAAGACTCAGTGAGAAAAGCATTTTGCTGTCTTATGTTCCAAAGCTAGCGCTGTCATCCCCTTTCCGCACCCAAAATATATCTACCTTGTCTTGACTTATGATGCTTTACGACAGAATTGTATGGTGAGAACATCAGAGAGATGTTAACTAAATGTATTCAGTAAGAATGTCCAGTGCTGGAGAATCATTTTATATGGATTAGGTTTCTCTAAATGATAAAAAGATGATATCTGGTTTACTTATTAAAAAAACCTAAGACCAAATACTCTTCATTGTGCTGGCTTGAGGCTAATTGAAATATTTTCCTGAGAGAAATTAAATCCTTAGCTGTGAGAAGAAAGAAAAAAAAAAACCCATGTACCCTATATCACCCATTCTTCTGCTGAGAAATGCAACTAGTCAAAATATAGATAAGACACTCACTTCTCACACACTTCTCAGCTCTCACTTCTGGCTGTGCCTTCTTTCTGGTGGTTTGGTCTCAGTGGCTGCCTCTGACATATACGTGGGTTGATCTGGTTATTTCTGAAGGAAGGGAAAGAGGGAGGGGGAAGGGGGTTTGGGTCGGGAGCCTTCCTGGAGACTTTAATTGTTTCTGGGAGGGATATTGTGTTTCTGTATTACTTGTAATTTGCATATAACTGTATATATTTGTATATATATGCTTGTATATTGAGCTAAGCTGTAAATATACCTTCATTCTTTAACTCCAGTTGGCTGAGTCTAGTCTGGGTGATTTTCTTAAGTGGGGGTGGGTAACTCCCAAACCATCACACTCATGAAAACAGCCTTAAAGATTTGTGTGAGGAAGACTACTTACTTTTGTGTTTAGCATATAGGAGGTGAATCTATCCAAAGAAAGAAATGAAGAAGTGAAGTCTACTTCTCCATAAAACTCACTGGCTACATGTAATTGCTTAAAAATACGTGTGTAAAACATACTGTCTCCTGTGTGATTCTAAATGCTGGTGTATCATTTCAATACAAGTGTAATATGAATTAGACTTACTATTTGTCTTGATTATATGCACATAACTAAGTAATTTGAGATATTTTTACCAGTTATTATTTTCAAAACAGATTCTTTTTTTAGTGAAATCAGAAAAAAAATTATGAACTTAGGATATTGATTCATATCTTGTTCTTATGACTTGTGTGAAGGTTAGCTTTGACACATCATCTTAAACCACTGTTTTCTGGTTACCATTAAGATCAATAGCCAGTTCACTTCTGGCAGAAGTATTATAGCTCCATAAAAGTTTAATTAAAGCTGTGAATGAAAGAGATCAGTTTAGTGAGTGGAATGTTAGCACTGAGCAGGGCCTGTGGACCATATTACTCAGCCATTTTTCTTTGAAAATTAAGTCTGTCTCTTCAGGCTCATATATACCTTACTGTTTTTCACCTCTCTCCTACAAAGAAGAACAGAAATCTGTTGACTTACAAAAATCTATTTCAAATCTCTTTCTTGTCAGGCCAGTGTTTAGTTTTTATGTTTTACTCTGTGGAAAATGGTAAGTTACAACCTTCCTGTGACATAAAATCAGAGAAGCTAGAGTCAAGATGACACCTTTCTATCTTAATTGATTTTGTTTTAATTTATAAACATGGTGGTCTCTGTATGAGTCAAGAACCATTTTAATTTCCTTTTGAAAATAATCACATACAAATTTCAGTTTATTCTCCAACAAATTATCAAACTGTGTTGTTTTCAGCTCACTCTCTGACTTTCATTGCAGTGTTTCCCAAAAAATGCTATTAAGGAAACAGATACTTGCATTTAAAAAAAAAGAACAAAAACGTCAATCACTGCTTTCAGAGTTTATTTTCAGACTTTATTTTCCTTTCTTCTCTGTCTGTCTGAATTTTTACTTTTCCTTTTCTGTAAAGCAATGCATAAAAAGCCAAGGCATTACAGTCTTTTGGCTGATCACATTGAACAGATGAGTTTGTGCCTTTATTTTTTGGAAACAAGTCATAGGAATTTTGCTAGCAAACCTGCTGTTAGTAATCTTCGCTAGAAATCACAATGTAAGTCTTAGCAAGAACAAACCCACAAGTGTTTTCATATGCTAATCAGTGCTACATAGATCTTTTCTTTAAATTGCAATACATGTTTTGAATTATTGAACATTAAGCAGAAACCCAATGCTTTTGTTTGGATAAAAAATGGCATGCTCTTAATTTGGATTATGGTTTCTGTGCACATGCTTTGATGAAAATTGCAGTGATCTGACAGGTTGTGTGTAATACAAAATCCAGATGAGTTTGTGTCTTCTCTTTCATGTTAAAGATTTAGGTTTGTGTAAACTCTCGATTGGGCAATTACTTTGTTCTCTTCCAAAATATGAATAGTTTCCAAAAGATATCTGAGATTTTGGTCTTTGATACTGTCTGGCTGCTGCAGTGTCATAAAACAGAGCTATCATTGCTAGGAGTTACTCTCCTAGCACGTCGCACTGCAGCAGCATGACCTGCATGTCCACTTTGTTGGACATCCGAAGTTTTCTTTTTGCTTCAAATTTCACAGAAAATCAATAAAATGACTTATGAAAACTTTCTGGATAGTCCCCATAAACATCTATGACAGTAGTCCAGCTTTAACAGTGTGACTTAATTTTATTACACCAAAGTAAACAAAAAATAATGCTCGCAACAAGTAGCTGGAGTTACACTTCGTAAAGCTAGTACACACTGCTGAAGAATCAGCTACAACAGTTCCAGGCAGGTAACATTCAGATGTATGTGACAAAATCACACTGGTTTTTTTTATTTAAAAAAAAAGTCAGACAGGGTTTTGTAGCTTATGTTAGTCACATTTGCTTAGTCTATTAAAATGTCTGTGCTTTACAGTGTTTCCTTTAAATAAGATAAAAAAGGGGACATTTTCTTTTCTAACAACTTAGCAGGAAAATGACATTTTCAAGTAGAAGCTGTAGGTATAAGTCATACTTAGTTACCATATAATGAAGAGGAGCACATTGTGCATTTAATGCAAAATGTTTAAATATAACCATATGCAAACAGATGTTTGCTCTTCTAACCAATGTCATGAATTGCCTCTTTAAAAAAAAGTATTATTTAGACAATTTTTTTATTCCTAAATAAATATTCTGTAACTTCAAAACAAGTTCTCAAGCAAAGATTATACATCTTAGAATTAAAATTTTTCATTAGTCTTTAAAATGGAAATAAACTAAACCAAATCACATTTTACACTGAGCTATCATTCAAAGTATTTACTTCTTTAAAATATATATTAATATTTTACAGTTTACCAATTGCCACTGTTGCATATTTGCATAGCTTGTAACCAAAAGAGTTCTTTTAATAATCTTACAAAACAGTAAAGGTTGTCTTTGTAAAGCATTAGGTGAGGTGAGCACTTCTTTTTTTCTGGTATGTCACTTTTAATCAAAAAGGCAACGCCAGTAAAAACCACACTTGAACTGGTAAAGAATTACAGTCTTAGTATAGTTGAGCTGCATCTGAAGATTGGCACAAGTGAAATAGCCTCTTGCTAAGCCAAACTGCATCTCCACTCAGTCACTGAAGTTATACAGAACCTTGTCCTTCCTAGGGTAACCAATAGACATGTGTAGCCACATTTGAGCCTGCTATCTAGAGCAAGAGCTAATTTGCACTTCCTGATGTATTTGAAAATTTGATTGTTTTATTTGTTACTTTTTAGGAGAAAAAAAGTCTTTCATATGTTCTCTGTTCTGTTTGTAATTTACAGTGGGTTGTTCATGTTTCTGTGGCTCAGAGCAGGGAAACACAATCTTCTTGTATCTTACAAAAACTCATAATCTTTCTTATAATGTTAAATACTAATGGTAGCAAGAATGAGAAGTGTTTAAGTGAGAAATGGAGTCTACAAGGGTCATCTTGTAGCATTTAACTTGCCTAAAGGCCCCAGGAGAAAGCAAAATGGCCTGGAAACTCTTATTGAATGTATTTAGAGGCATGGATTCTTCTTGATATATCTTCTTCCAACCTACCTGCCTACAGAATTGTGCAATAATCTACGTAACAGCTTCTTCGTCTCACAAATGGCAGTATGACTTTGAGCTTGAGTGGAGGAACCAACATGAGCAAGAACTGTTGTCTTTCTTGACATACTCTCTACATTATTTCCACTTGCATTTATTCAATTCCACCACCAACTTCTTTGAATAATCTTTGATAAAGGGGGTAAGAGTTGAGGAATCATCATCATTTTCTAAGTCCTCTTCAAGGTTTGGAGTGTTTTTTTCATGTCATTGGGCAAACTTTGTGGCTTTCTCTTTCCTAGTCTTTATACAAATAATAGTTTGTAGCACTTAATGATATTGATGTTGCCCTGGTATACCTGTGAAATTGTGAAGGATAGATGATATACAAAGTGAGGCTGTTCATTCAAAGTGTTGAAAAATAATTGTTATCAGTTATCTGTGCTAGATTGTGTGGTCCCACTCTGTCAGGGAGGCTGGACTCAATGATCTTCTTGGGTCCCTTCCAACCCCTAATATCTTGTGTCCTGTGATCCCTCTGACTTATTTTGGGATTAAAATGTAGGTGTTTGTTCACACACAATTTGTGGAAGGCCATTTGCCAACTGGTATATCACAGTCAGTAAAAGCACCAAAAGCAATGTTTAGAACATTTACATAAAGATACCAAGACTCGAATAGTTTTAGCAGGAACTATTCAGAAATATTTATGCTGTTTTTAATAAGTGATATGGGTCAGACCATCTCTAAAACTGCATGTGGCAGGGTGCTGTTTTGTCTGGAGCTCTTTTATGCCAAATATAACTGAATACTTGAATTCTTAGTATAATACTGAGTAAGTATGATTTTGAGTGCAATCCAATGCAAACTAGTTAAGAAAAAGGTATAGAATTACTGCACAAAGCTTTTTGGTCTGATCATGATTTTTACTGACTTGAAGGCTTGCCTGTATCCACTGGGAATACCGTCAGAAATACCATGCCACGTACCCCAGAAAATGCCATTGCGAACACCTTTGTATTTCTTGTGGTAGTACTTGCCATTGAGATTGGCAGACAAGCATGCATCAAACCACCAGCCTGAGCTGTAATATGCTCCACAGTTCCCTGAAGGATACCTGTCATTGTCCTTGTCTGGAGTTGTGAAGAACCTCTGGTCATGGTTGTAATGCTTGCTGTAGCGCAGGGCATCCCCGGCCGTGCCACTGTAGCCGTGAACACTCAGTCGGTACTTCAGGTATTCGTTGGCCACATAGAAGTGTTCATATCTTGCATACTCCCTGATACCATCAAAATCTTCAAGTTCAATTCTCAGTTGCATTTCCTGGCTCTTTGTCAAGAGATGAATTTTGTCATTCCCCAGCCAAAACTCCCTGCTAAGGTTTCCAAAGCCATTTTTGTAGTCGTTCCAGGTCCTGTTGAAGTTAGTGCTACCATCCTGACGCCGCTGCAGCACTGTCCAGCCACCTCCTTGTGTTTGCATGTCACAGTAAACCTCAAAGCTAGCATTTCTGGAGTCGGGGCTAATTCTGTAGAGCCCATTACTTCTTCTGCCTGCCATATAGTGATCGGCACAGTCTCTCTGCATTATTTGTATTACTGGTGGAAGAGCAGATAGTCTTATTAGAAATAGAAACATCATTGCCATTTCAAAATAAACACAGTTTTGTACCCAGATTGATGTGACATACAGAACTTGAAATGAGGAGACCTCTACGTAGGGAATAGTCCTGAACCAATTTCAGTTCTAGGCAGAAACTGCTTTTTTTCCCATCAGATTTACTCTATTATAGATGCCACCTAGGGTCACTGTGTGAGATACCTGTCCAAACACACACCACACACACAGACCCCATTTAAATTACTTCTTTCAAATGAAAGCTGCTTAATATTAGGACATTTTGATTGTCTGCTTTTCCTCTTCATTAAGTTCTGTAAATTCAGCCTGATTTCTTTAGTCCATATTTCTAATGTTTCGTGGTTACGCACTTGGTGCTTTTTGTATTTAAAAGTATACCATCAACCCCTGCCTGTCATTTAAATATCTTCATCCAGCAGTATGTTAGAGAAAAGCTTTGTCCATATGGAAATGACTTTTATCTGGCTGTTGTTACATTGTCATCATTTGGTACAGAACATAGCATTGTTAGGAATGTTTACTGTACTTCAGGAAGAAGGACAAAAAATAATCAAATTGTCTCATCTATTGTAGTAATACTGTGATTCCTGGAAAGATGAAGCTACGAAAGTGACAGTGCTCTCCTGTGTATGTGGCATTGCTAGCTTTATAGTAAGGAAAAGTTTGAGCATTGGCCATTAACGCAGCTTTTGTGCAACTATGGGTGATGCAGTTTATTCAAAGGAGAAATACCCGCAGGTTTTTCTGGCAGAGTGAAAATCTCTTTATGATCTGCAATGTCATCCAGTCAGTGTGTTCTTAAGTGAGTGATACAGAGAGCTCTGAGGTTCTGAGTGAAGAATCAAAACCATAATGTTAACTCCTAGTGCAGATTTTAATTTATGGACATGTTAATTTCTAGGCTTGAATTGCCTTTTTTTTTTTCCTTAGGAAATTTAAACAAAGTACTTGAAAGGGATGAGTGTTTGTAGTCTACAGAAGGGAATAAGTCTTAGGAGTCCTTGTTTGCCAGTACAGAAAACTGGGCATCTGTGATAGCACAAAGTAGATAAATTAGAGTCTCAAAGGCCGAATCTAAATCCACAATTTATTTCACTGTACATTGGTGGGCTAAGTTTTGGGGTGGATGTTGCCAAAGAGTATTAATTGCAGACAAAATGCTTTTATAATCCACCTAAACTCTTACTTAAATGGAGTTTTGTTAATTTTCAATGGATGCAGGAACAGCTTCTGTGTAGGAAGAAGCTGTAGCTGCTACCCTTGCTAGTTTTCATAATAAATATATTGCTACAAAATGTTTGGCATCAGTTACTGTAAAATATAAGGAATATATACATGGTCATAATCAGTGTTCGACAACTCAGTGTGAGAAACATCTCAAATTAACCTGTTAAGAAAAACTATTTCAATTTGATTCATTGCCCATTATCAATATACCAAGTATCTTTCATTCTTCTTGTCCATGTTTCACATCTGAATTATTTTTTTATTCATACTGATTTATATATGATTTTAAATGATTGTTGATATACTCAAGGCAGTACCTTTGTGTGTTTGCTCTTGTCAGATTTTCAAGAATTTCAGCTGTACAGACAGTGTACCATCTGTAGATTCTACAATTTTCAACATGGGTAGACACAAGAAGAGTTTGATTTTAAACTTCAGTGCTAAGCAACAAAGGCTTAAATGTGACAATGCAGACTAATCTTCCTCTGCTTAGTCTCTAGAGAGCCCTATCATCATGTGTATGATATCAAAGTGGTAGATACACAGTCTAGTCACTTGGGTTTGTTCAGAGATTCTTGTATGTGATATAAAAACTTTATAGCTTAAAAAAAAAACTCTCAATCTTCCCTTAGTAAGTCAACATTACAAAGAAATTATTAGTTTTATTCCTTTTTTTTAATTAGGACAATTTGTCAGTGCTAGCTCCTGTTTTCTGTTTCATATTGCTTATGCCTTAGCTTCATGGTTAGGGTTTAGTATGACAATGATAGTACATATGTTACTCTCTTGAGAAATACTGTTGATAAACATTTTTAGATATTTGCTGTGATGATAGAAACAATATTTTATTATCAATCTGTTAAAAACTAAACACTTAAATTCACTCAGTGTTTAATAATGTCTTACAAACCTCTTCAGTTTCACATTAAAAAAAACCCCATGGAGTTTTGTAAGACATACTAAAGAAAATTCCCCCCTTCTCATGCAAAGAGAAAATGTGTCATCCATTGATGTTTAATATCCTTAATGAAGGGTAGCATGGTGTATAAAATAAAAGTTTCATGTTTAGTAACTGAGTTGCAAGTGAAATGTCATGAAAATTCATGTTTTAAATCACACAGCAAGGTGCAGTTCTAGGAGGAACTGAACACCTGTAGCTCTCAGAAACCCTCTTGCAGCAGCTGAAATGTTTTACAACAGTACAAATAAACACTAAAAGAGCAAGCACTTAACTTGTGAAGTTACTAGCACAGCCATTTGGTTAAAATAGGTTTAATTTTTTTAAACTAATATTTTTGAAAAGCAGAGAAAGCTTATACAGGCAGTAATAATTAACAGGCTACGTACCAGGTCTTGGCTGCATTGCTGGACATTTAGAAGAACATTTGTTATCCAGACTGTTCACAACAAATGTTAAATTAGCCACTTGGTTGTCAACATAATGTTTAACATTATTCATATTTATGAGGCTCATCTTCTCTATGTGACCCTGCAGTGTCTGGATCTGGCTCTTTGCATTTTTTAAGCTGGTTGCCATTCTGTTAACTTTGCTTTGCAGTTCCTTTACTCTGTTGTCTTGGATTTTGCTGTCTTCTGTGGGATTTTCTGCATTGGGTAGCAGAAATTCATTACTACTGTCTCTTTCTTGATTGTCATCTGCCTGCAGCTTGCAGTCTTGGCAGCATTTCTTCAGCTTGTTTACTGCTTCTTTAAGGGTCTGTACTTCTTTGAGAGTCTTCTCAAGCAGTCTGAATTCTTTAGGTAACTGGATAGTCATCGAAGGCAAATTTATCTGATAGGGACAATCCTCTCCTTCATCACACTTGCGATTAGTTTTGAGCTTTATAGGACAAGTCTCAGCACCTTTTTTTTCTTGGGCTGCTTCTTCATCTTCTGAAGCAATTGCAAAGACATTTGTTAAAACAAGGAGAGCTGCCTTCAGCAAGACTAAATAAGTGAGCAGTTTCATCTTCACAGAGAAGCTAGCAGTATGAGGAAGTATGCAAAAGTGGAACAAGTTTATAAGGGCGGCTTGAAGCCTCTGAGTTATCAGACTGCCTCCACTGTTCTCAGAAATGGGTGGGAGTGCTTGCATCACGAGTGATTGTAATAGAGTGAAGGAGGTAGTGCTTCCCAGAGCAGCACGTCACCGTGTGCATTCCTGACTCAGAACTACTGTATGTGAGCAAAAGGATGGAATGTATGTGTGCTGATCACTTAGGCAGTTTAATTTCATTCCTTGTCGTACATGGATTTTTTTTTTCTTTCTAATCACTTAGCTTTGTGTTATAGCACTCTTTAACATCTGTTTCTTGAGTCTTCTGAAACTGCCTCTGGAAACCAGGCTGGTTTTACCACAGCAGGTGGAAAAGGCGAAAGCCTGCCCCTCTCCCCGAGGTTCATCGCAGCAATAGTTCACTGACACTCGCTCCCTTTTTTCCCCATGTTGAAACACACATATGGTTTGATTTTAAACATCTTTCAGGACAGAGTTACAAACTAAGGAGGATGAGCACCACTTTCTCCTTCCTATTTTGCCTGGAGCTGCTTAAACTAGTTATCTGGACTACTAATGATTTATGTAACACATTACAGGTAAAATTAATTGTTAGCTACTTCTGAGTACTTCTTATTGAACCTAACTGAGGGAAACACACACACACAGATCCCTCTTTGAGTGGGATCCTAGCTGCAGGATTAATTGTCTAGAAAACTCAAAGCAAATTCTGGTGTGCCGAGTAATGTCCTGAATTCCAGATCTAAAGCAAGGCAGAGAGGTAGTGAAAGAGTTCCTGTGGGCCCATCAGGTTAGGATATTCTTTTTTATATTCCTGATTTTAGGTTCATGCTTTTCTCTTTTTTTTTTTTTTTTTTTGTGCCCCTGTGTAAACTTTAAGATTTAATCATGTGCTTTGCATGACTAATCACACTAGATGGAACACTTCAACTCTAGGTGACAACTGCCATGTGCTTCCTGGTTTTTCTTCTGCATCACCGTGGCCATTCTCACATGGTGCCTCTGCAGTTTTGTTGATCTGTGTGCTTTCCCTTGTGCCCCAAAGCAGGGCTCTGTTGCCATGTCCATGCATTTAGAACTCAGTCAAGAGATAAATAACTTGTGTGGGTAAAGGAGCCTTACACCCATTACTGTTTAATTAGTTCAGTTAGAACAATTCATTTCCCTAAACTCTGTTTGAAATTGGTCATAATACAGATTAAACATTAAACAAATTAGTCACACAGATACTCTGCAAGTTCATGATCTCTGGAATGTTACACTTGGCAGAATAGGAGGGAGGCTTAGTGAAAAAAAACTACTTGTCTAACCTGCAACAATTGCTCTGGGTTCCTGCATAGCACAATGGCCTGGGCACATTTTTGGGAAATGAGCTTTGAATCTACCTCTGCTATATTCTGAATCCCAGAACCTGTCATGGTGCTTTTAGTTAGATGGGAAACCTGCATATCTCTCCCATTCAGATCGTGGGAGGTGAAAGATTCCCCTCAGACTGCATCATGAGTCTACAGTATTGACATCACTTTGTGTTTGTTTAAAATGCATCAAAACTAAAGCATTTGTAACAGATTAAATTTGTTTAAGTTGTGAGTAATTTTTTTTTCATTTATGGGATTTTTATTTCTATCAGTCTAAAATCACATATTTTGTTCTCCTGTATGGCTGCTCCTGTCAAATTGAAAAAAGCTCTATCAGCTCTTTGGAGGGGCTTTAGAAATATATGTATTCCTTAATCCCAGTTATTTGGGAAGTCGCATTCCCTACACACTGTTACTTGTTCAATTTGGAGGACTGTCTGGTGGTGTTTCCCAGGAATCAGTGCTGGGTCCAACCTTGTTCAAGATATTTACCACTGACCTGAATGAAGGAACAGAGTGTACTCTCTACAAGTTTGTGAATGATACAAAACAGAGAGGAGTGGTTGCCACACCAGAAGGCTGTGCTGACATTCAGTGACTCGTGACATGGGACAGGTTTGGAGAGTGAAGTGTAGGGTCCTGCACCTGGAGAGTAAGAGTACAGATTTGGAGTTGACCTGTTGGAAACCATCTGTGTGGAATAGGAGCTGGGAGTGCTGGTGAAAAAGCTTACCATGAGTCAGCAATATGCCCTCATGGCCAAGAAGGACTATGCTCTTCTGCAGTATATTAAGAGTGACCGGCAGGTTGAGGGAGGTTCTTTTTCCCCTCTGCTCTGCCCTAGTGAGGCTGCATCTGGAGTACTGTGTCCACTTCTGGGCTCCCCACTTCAAGAGGGACAGGAAACTGCTGGAGAGAATCCAAAGGATGGCCATGAGGGCAATTAGGATACTGGAGAGGAGAGGCTGAGGGACCTGGGGTACCTTAGCCTGAAAAAGAGAAGACTGAGAAGGGATCTTATAAACACATATAAATATCTAAAGATGGAGGTCATGAGGATGGGGCTGGGCTCTTCTCAGTGGTGGCCCATGATAGGACAGTGGGTAACAGGTACAAACTAAAACTCACTTGAACTGGAGGAAAATCTTTACTTTGAGTGTGACAGAGCACTGGAACAGGCTGCTCAGTGTGTTTGTGGAGTCACCTTCTCTGGAGGCTTTCAAAACCTGGCTGTGATTCTGTAATTAATAATTATCCTGGGCAGACCACATCTTATTAATTGCCTTGTAATGCTTTGAATGCATATCAACTATTGTTATAATTTATGACTGCTTTGCATACAATTATGCTGCATTGAAAGCCTGAAGTATCATTAGAACTTAGTAACTTCAAGAAGGGCAGAAAAATCAGATATTAATATGAGGTGATGTGAAATATCTGAGCTTTTCAAACAGCTTTATTCAAAACATCCATTCTTTGGACATTTGTATACCTTTGTTTTGGGGTATTTACCTCCTCCATTAATTAAGATTTCTGTAATCTTGAGATGCTCTGCTATCCTCCAGATGTTATTAGTCTGTTCTGCTGCTGCATTATCAACAGTCTGTTTAAAGCCTGACTCTCCCCCAGGTATCCGTATGCTTCTCATACCCGGAGAAGTGATTGAGGACTAATCTTGCCTCCTAGTTTGTCAGGGAGTACTCACTCCCAGCAATTTGTCAGATCTCTTTTCTTCCTTTAGGCACTCAAAGTAGTATGTCACATCTCTTTTAGTGTTTTCTGTCTCTTATCTCCCTCACGATAAATGAAGCAAACTTTCTAAACTAAGTCTTTATCCTTAGAAGGAACACTGAGCAATCTTAAACTGTGAGATAGTGATGCAGGTTGAGTAATGGCAGAAAAAAATGTTGGACCATATCAAAACTGAGAACTGTAGTTTGTTTATAAATTAATTCTCTTCCCAGATAGGGCTTTTCTAGGTCACTAGAGGGTTCTCTATAACTTTAAAAAAGTTAAACAATCACAAAGCCCAAAAGCCAATCTGTTGACTGTAAAAGGATCTAACAGAATAACAGCTGATATCCACAAGTGAGAATTTTGTACCAAACACTTACATTGGTTAAAGGTTATTTTCAAGTAGCTTTTAATCTCTTATGGTCTTCTTTCTAGGAATCTATTTTTCCTTCTGTGGAGGGATCTTGCAGACATACCTTCCTAAAGATGAAGTAAATAATTGAGAACTCGCTGTACTACTGAAGATTTTAATGCTGTTCCCAGAACTACCCATAGCTGCAAGGTTAAAGAAGCAATATGTTTTGCTTTAACAGACTTGTCTGAGAACTGTTTATTCAAAGTTTATCAAAAGCAGCATGAACAATTCCCATGATTTTCCAGAGCAGAGGTTTTTTCTTCTGCCAGATAATGGAATGTAGGTCAAATAGAAAAACAGCAAAGTTAAGGCTGTAGGCAGATATTAATTTAGTGAATGTGGTTATTTAAAAGATGATCACTCGCCATTTGGCTTGATTTCTGGCTTCATGCTGGGAGTTAACATCTCCTGAAGTAAAGCTGCTGCAAAGCATCCAAGTTCATGTAAGCAGCTTGGGTTATAGGGATGAACAAAACTGAACCACATCTGGGCTCATTCATAGAAACCCCTTTGGTGTCAGAGGTGGGGCATGATAAGATTCAGCTGCTATAGTAATATTTTTCATGTGTTTTGTAGACTTGTGACATGTTTTGGCTGAGAAAGAGGGCAAATTACATTAATTTGCAGGTTTTCCCACAATATGGAATATATACCAGAAGTTTATACTAGAAACAAATTTTGGTTTAGGATTCTTTTTGATTAATTGTTTTGCTTTATTCAATTCACTAGTCATATATCAAGTAAGTAGTCTTTATGTTGTCCACTGGACTTCCTGTGCTGCTTCCTCATGTGTCTGTGAGAACACATCAAACTGTGCAAAGGCAGTCCTATGCCATTTGATTTTGCCTGTTGATACTGCCAGTGGGGTAGAGATGACATAGGGAATCCACCTGGATACTTGTTCTATCTGTTTAAGTTGATCTTTGCTTTAGTTATGAAATCTAACAGACAGAAAGGTGATACTGACACAGAGTATGTCAGTAGCAGACCACATGTTTGGATAAGCAATTGTAAATGTAATACATATTACGAAATTCACATGGTCAAAAATATCACTGCTTCTGTTAAGGTGAAGACCATATTTGTAGAGAAGACATCCAGGAGCTAAGTTCCTGTTCCTTCTGTTTCTCCAATGACATCTAGACTTGCTTGCCCAAAACCTGGAATGTACTCCTTAGTATTTCCTTTATCTATAGCCACAGAAGATGCTGTGATTGGCCAGGTCTATGGAGGAAATAATGCAGAATGCACTCTAAGAACAATGACACACCAAATGCAAAAGCCTTTCCCTGCTCTGTCTTTTTGGCAAAATTCCTTTTTGATTCCTGTAAATGTCCTCTAATGAAACCAGCCTGTGTAAGCCTGAATTAGATGTTCCACATCTGCTTTTGGAGATCCACAGTCAAACAGGTGACAGCAGGACAGCTTTCTCCTTCCTGAAATGCCTGTCTCACCAGTCTCTTCTACTTCCTTTTACTGGGCCATGCAAGACACAATTGGCCACCAGCTGCAGTGTTTTCTTACCCGCTGTATCATCTTGATGATGTCTGAGTTTGGTATTTTCCACATAGGGATTGCTATTTCCCATGAACTGGAGGACAAAGCTACTGTTATGAACTATGCTTTGAGAAAGGATTAATGATATTATTTTCCCTAGTTATTTGTTAGTTTTAGAAGGCTTTTTGGCAGTTTATTTTTCATTAAAGAATGCCTGGATGATCTATCTGTAATTAAAACAGTGAAATTGTGGAAATTCAGCGTAAGCACTACAGTGCTGTATCCACCATAAGGGTGTATGAGTGGGTTTCAGGTGTACCTTTACATCTCAGTTTTGTCTTACGTGCCATCATCTGCATATAGCTTTTTTAATGGGAAATACTTTGCAGCAGACTGTGAGCCATTCAGTGGTATATCATTATAAAAGACTCCAGATCAAACTGTAGTGAGCAAATATTAGTTTCTCAGTCTCATTTTTCTAGCATCTAACTTTTGTCTTCTGTACTATTGGCTTGTTTTACTTGAAACCAATGCAGCCACTTTCCTTTAGAGGGCAAAGTTCATGGACAGGAAGCCTCATACCCTCACTTTGTAAAGTAATCTTAGACTGTATTTTAAAAGTAAATGACAGCTTCATATTATCTTCATTTATGGTTTTCTTGTAAAGAGGTCAAAATGAGTTTTGAAGCATTTAATGAGAAGCAAAAAAAAAAAAAAATCACTTTGTTAAATTATTTGAATTATTTTAGCTTCCAAACAGAAATGGCTTAGAATGGTGTTTTTTTTCCTGTAAAATAATACTTTTAAGGCAAAACAGCTTAACATCTGAATCGTTTGTGATAACATGTAGGAACATATTTGTAACTTTGTAATTTTGCTCATTACAAACATCAGGACTTTCTCTGTGCAGCCAGCAGCTACAGCTTCAGGCACTGTTTTTGATCACCTAAATTAAATGTTAAGAAAACTCACTGACAAATCTTTCTTTCCTTGCAAGGCTAATAAATGGGCTTTTCCTGGGGGTTTCTCATGCTTACCCTGTCAGTATGTATTTAGGTATAGATCAGGATTCCACCTTATTTTTAAACTGATGGAATAAACCCTTAAACAAGGCATATCTTTCCCTTACTAATTGGAACTATTCCCATCTTTGCTTTCACTATTTTCCAGTCTCCAAAACAGAATGCAGAATTTCATTGAAATACTGATAGCTGCAAGTTATGGTTTAATGTTTACAGTTTTGAATTAGGGATTTATATCTTCTAGTCTTAAAATACTTAGAAATATGTGCTGAAGCCTGAAATATTGCTAAGTAGAGAATGTCTAAATAGTTTAAAAAGTGTTAGTCTTCCAACTTTGTGTAAGCCCTGATATATAAAATAAGCCCTTATAACCTTGTATGGGTATTTGAGGCATATTTAAAAAGAAGTAATATAGATGACAGAATAAAAATTATGTAGTGATATTTACTGGACATATATAAATCATGATGCATCACTTCACAGTGAAAAAAGAGTTTAGGTCATCTAAACATCTGTTGCTTGGTCTAAGCTAGTTAGTCATCATTGGCTCCCACTATTCTCAAAGGCTAGTAAGAACCTCACTGAGGGTGTTCCATGTTTCTTATAAATGCTGGAAAGCAGTGTGAAATTATTTATTGAGTTAAATTTTATTATTAAAAGGAATCAGAATCTTAAATACACTGGCTTAATTATTGTCTTCTATTCTGGCATCCCTTTTTGCCATCCTTGTGCTTCTTAAATTCTAAAGGCAATATGTATTTAACTGCATGGTTTGGAAGAATTATGTGAGGGAAAGTAAGCTAGTAGCATTTAGACTGAGTGCGCTTCAGAAGAAGTCAGTGTCTTCTTTTGAGGTAATACTCATTCAGCCACTGCACCCTTATTCAGAGGTTGACAGGCCCTGAGGTAACCTGGTCTTACTTTGAAGTTGTCCCTGCTTTGAGCAGAAAGTCAGACTACATGGCATCCATTCCTCCCAGCCTTATTTTTTCCAAATCTGCTCCTCTTTTATCTTACATGTGGTTAATTTTTTGCTTTAATGTATATTGTAATAGGAAATTGTGTAAACAAAATATTCTGAAAATTAAGTGCCTACTTTGAGTCCTGTTGCAGAAGTGATAAAGATGACAAAACTTGTCCTGTCTATTGTTCAGGAAGTCAGATGGAAGTGTCCTTACAAACTGTTAAATTCTCTGTCAGTGGGCATGATTCTATTTAGAGCAGTTTTCTTGTTAGTTTGGGCTTGTTTTCAAGAGAAACCTATTGCCACAGGTTACAAATACTACCTCTGTAGATTTTTGTTTTTCTTTAGTTTTTGCATGCCCTGTCTTGGAGTAGCCAAGTCATGACCTTCAGAAGTCATGAGAAACCATAGAACTTCCTAGAAATTGAGAACAATATAAGCTGTAACATTTTGTCCATTTCAAAGCCACATTAGTGTGCTGATTTTATTAGTAGCATATCACTATCAGTCCTAGTTGATAGCAAGGGTGATTCTGAGGACCAGGAGCAGATGCTCCTTGTTTTCCATTCCAGTTCTGTACTGTTCTGACACAAGTGCAAGCTCAATTATGAACTTGCTCTGAAAAATGGGCTTCTGTTCCTTTAGCATATTATCATGGGTCCAAGCAATTTGGAGGTATCAGGTACAGGCAAGTCAAACACCAGCAGATAGCCTTAGCCCACCTCTTCTAAAGGATGAATTAGACTCTATGGAGACTTACAGCCAGCAATATGCAAGAGTCATGAGTATAAGTTCAGCATACTTCTACCTGTTGTCACTCTGCAATCTAGAAATAAACTCTGAAAATGGGGTCACTGAAAGGGAGATAGGGATTGCCTTTTCCCCAGGTTAAGAAACACCTGAGTTAAGTGGCAAGTGTCCAAATGGTGTGGACTTTGTGAGGATTTTGACAGATACAGAGCTTGCTGTTCAAAGAGAAGCACTTAACTGAATGTTTAAACATTTAAATATTACCCAAAAAGGTAAGAAAAGCTTTTCAAATAAACAAGAAGAGAGAAAATTCCAAACCTCACATAGAAGACTGGCCAGAAGAGCCATCTGCCAAGTGGTTAATGCTATCCTAAAATCCCTAGTGTATACAAACTATAAAATGTAATAATCCTTTGAGAATTTTGTTTCCTCTGAATAGAGGCAATGAAATTGTTTAACAAGCTTGGTCACAGAATTATTCCACCTGAAATAGACCTATGAGATCATCAAGTCCAGCCTATGATCTAACAAACACCACCACATCAACTAGACTGTGTCACTAAGTGCCGCATCAGTCTTTCCTTAAACAGGGATGGCAACTCCACCATCTCCCTGGACAGTCGGTTCCAGCACCTAATTACCCTTCCCAAGAGGAAGTGCTTCCAAACATCCAACCTGTACATCCTCTGGCACAGCCTCAGGCCGTGCCCTTCTGATACAAGTTGCCTGGAAAGAGAATCCAGCCCTCACCTTACTACAAATTCCCTTCAAGTAGCTGTAGAGAGTGGTAAGGTCCCCCCGAGTCTCCTCCTCCAGGCTCCCTCAGCCTCTCCTCATAAGCCTTTCCCTGCAGCCCCCTCACCAGTCTCATCACTCTCCTCTGGACCCACTCCAGGTCCTCAATATCGTTTTTGAAGAGCGGTTACAGAACTGCACAGAGTGCTCACAATGAGGCCTCAGCAGTGCTGTACACAGGGGCAGAATTACACCCCTAGTTCTGCTGGCCGCAGCCAAGATGTCTTTGGCCTTCCATGCCACATGCTGGCTCATGTTCAGCTGTTTGTCAGCCAGCACTCCCAGGTCCCTCTCAGCCAGGGATGTTTGAAATAAGTACTAGAAAAAGTTTTCTATTCTGTGTTAAAACAGCATTGAGTATACTCACAGTGTTTTGGTATCATTGTAAACCCTGCAGTTTAGAACGAGAGGTGGAAAGTATCATTCTTTTTAGCTTAGAATATTTTTTACTTATTTTGCAAACTTAATTAGAAGCACATGTTAGCTGCATTATTTCTCTGAGATCTTTGCTGAAAGTGAGTCTTTCCTAGGAAGCCTTCAAGTGTTTCACTTTCATAATGAGTAATTGATGTTAATCAGTCATTTCTTGGTAGTGGCTATATTTATCTTCCATGCTTTTCTCATTGCACTTTATCTGAAGTTCGAGAAGTTAGAACAACATTCAGATCTCTTTAAGTTTAAAAGCTGGCTTAGTTTTATTCAGTTACAGAGGGTCCAAAAGAAGCTTTAAATGCCTTAAATTTCAAACAGGAAATTTCAAAAGGTCTTATTTATATCACATTTGACGTACAGAGAACTTGTTTTGAAATTCCAGATGAGTGTATTGCTTCAAACTGACTGTCACAAAATACTGAATACAATCTGTTAAGGCTGAGAACTTAAAAGCCTACCTTAATGGGTGAGTGAGGAGGTGCTGATGTAGTGGGTTTGGATTTCCTTAATTGTGCTCACACGGAAGAGTACCTCATTTACCAAGTGAGTCCTCTCCCTTTCATGGTTTTAATTATCATTCATATTCTGACATTTTCTCCTCTTTACCAGTATTTCACCTTCCAGCTTTCCAACCTTCACATGCAGCGACTAGTGGACCTGAAGTCAGGCTGGAAGAGTACACAATAGCTCCTTCACGTTGTGTGTATCTTCATAGTATGCTCACATCTTCTTGGCATCTTGAGAGATTTTTAAGACAGCTCCAATGGGGAGCTGCTGTAGCAAACAAATTTAAGCTTACTACTTGTATATATATAGGGAAGAATTATGCAGGTGTACAGAGCAGCTATTGGAGCATAAGCATTCTCTGGGTTTTTCATGGATTCCTTTACTTAAAATGTTCCTTCCCAGAGCCAGAAAACACACCTTTTTCTGCTAGGAAAATCCTCCCATCCCTTTCCACTTTTCAGCAAACTACTCCACAGTCATTTTCATAGGATAGGATTATCAAGTACTTTACTTGCTGGATTTTTTTCACTGATTGAAGGAAATAAATATGGTTTGGAATTCAGTTTGGGATTTGGTTTGGATTTGTTATGTCCTGTTTTCCTGGTGGTAATATAAAAAAAATGTAGCAAGGTTAGAAAGCTGCACTCCTGTTAATCAGTTAAAGATAAGTGTAAGGTAAAGGAAAGGGTAACTTAGTAGGGTAAAAAAAAAATGACAGAAATTTTAAATTAAGAAGGAACAATAGAAGTAAATCCAGTAGTAAGATAGTCCTTCCATGGATGCTTTTTATGTAATTCCATTGGTGGGTGTATGGGGAAAAGGAAAACAGAAAGTTGCCAGGCAACCCTCTGTTAGCAGCCCAATCTTCAACTTTCCATTAATTCCCCGTTTAGAGAAGAAAATTCTATTTTAGCTTATCTAGATAATTTATCAGTTTTAAGTGTGTTAAAAAGGAGTGGGATCCCATCTCATTGTATCTTGAGAATAAAAAACTGAGAAAAGTGAAATATATTTAAATACAAATGGCATGGATTTCTTTTCCTCACTATCTTCTCACTTGTTCTTTTTTCAGTGTAGCAACACAATTAGTGGAACTATGGAGAAGTACCATTAAACTTAGCCCAGCAATGTGACATCTTCCAAGCAATAAACTGAAATCTGAGTGTGTCTTGGAAGGCAGACAGGAGTGAAATGGAAGGAACTTCTTTTCAAAACTTGGGATATTAGTCCTGTACACAGCTTTTTTTTTTTTTTTTTTTTTTTTTTTTTTTGATTGGTTGGTTTGTGTTGTTGGTGTTGTTTAATAGAAAGATTGGTTAATGTCCATCCAACAAAGCAGAACAAAATGGCCATAAAACATAAGGTTGAAAGCTGGAGGCTCTAATACTCACTGATGCCAAAGTAGAGTGTTTTTTTTGACTCAATACATATTCAAATATATGTTGCTAAACCTCAAATGTTTTTACAAGTAGTAAAAAAGCTAGAAATAGGATCTGTTTCTTTACATTAAATTTCCATGTTGCAATTATTAGGAATTAATCAAATTGTTTTGCCTATAAAAATTTGGCTGTTTTGAGATTTTAAGTTGGAGTGGGGGTTTGTGTGTTTGTTTGTTTGTTTTTTAATCTTTGCAAGGCCGTTGGTTCTAGATTTTGCAGGTATCTCATAGAATCAGTCAGGGTTGGAAGGGACCACAAGGAGGTGTTTAAGGCCAGGCTGGATGGGGCCTCAACCACCTTCCTGGGCAACCCATTCCAGGCTCTCACCACTCTCGTGGTGAGGAACTTCCTCCTCACGGCCAGCCTGAACCTACCCACCTCCAGCTTCACTCCATTCCCCCTAGTCCTGTCACTTGCCAATATCCTGAAAAGTCCCTCCCCAGCTTTTTTGTAAGCCCCCTTCAGATACTGAAAGGCCAAAATAAGGTCACCTCAGAGCCTCCTCTTCTCCAGACTGAACAGCCCCAACTCTTTCAGTCTGTCTTAGTAGGAGAGGTGCTGCAGCCCTCTGATCATCCCAGTGGCCCTTTTCTGGACACTCTCTGGCACATCCACATCCTTCTTGTATCTGAGGACTCTGACACTGACCTGTACACAAGATGTTAATGCTCTCTGCCAAGAACTCCTTTTCTGAAACTCTGAGGTGTTAGGTACACCTTCTTCCATAGAGCCTTCTGTCATGCAAATTTATGCACTTGACTGCAAAATAAGGTTTATTCTGGATGAGGTGAAAAACACCAGGCAAGGGAGTATTCACTTAATTCCAAGTAGACCTTTTTTACTAACTTGTATGGGGTTAGCCTAGATGACCTTTGGAGGTCCCTTCCAACCCAGACTGTTCTATGATTGTGCTGCATTTTAATATGTTTTTATGACGACTTCTGTATATGCCTTTTAGAATGGACATCGTGTATATAGTATCGCTTTTACTTAATAACTAGTAGATATAAGTACAAACATGATTACAAAAATAAGATAATCTGGCTGCTGTACAGAATTCCAAATGCTGTTTTGACTGCTACACTGAAACAAGCTAATATTGTTTTCTACCATATAATGTTTGTCCTTGTTAAAAAAAAATGTATAAGGCAATGACCTGGAATGGAATGTCAGAGGCAGAAGTGTATCTCCACAGATAAGGGATAGGCAAGGTCTGTGATTACAAGATAGAAAGGCCAAATGTGCTAGATTAGATGTAATGGAATGAAGTGTTAAATATCCTGAGGAGAAACTGTAGGAGAGGCTATTAGAGTTACTGTAACTTGCCATCAAGCTAGAGGATGCCCATGGCCACAAGAGGTGGTTTGCTTCAACGCTGTGAACAGCCTTTTCAGAAGATGGAAGGACTATCAGTTTCTCAGCTCTAATTCCATTCTAGATAGTAGTAGGAACCAAAGCCACCTCAGTTAGAAAACTCAACTTCTCAGCCCCTTGGTGGCAAACAAGCTAGGCTCTACCCTTTGTCCTGTTCCCTGAATGGTGGCTCTAAAGGAAGGTGACCCCTACCTTTTCAGAATATTTTTCAAAAAATGTTATCAATTTTCTACTGACTGTTATATATATGCTATATATATGTAACTATATGCTATAGTTCCAAGTCCAAGTGGATACTTA
The DNA here is from genome assembly GCF_015220805.1 of Pogoniulus pusillus. NCBI lineage: Eukaryota > Metazoa > Chordata > Aves > Piciformes > Lybiidae > Pogoniulus > Pogoniulus pusillus. The sequence goes on from NC_087267.1 coordinate 33,348,893, forward strand.
GTGTCCTTCCAGGCCTGGCTTTACTTTTGTTATCAGTAGGCAATGTGTTCAGGCATTGTCATCAGCGTGACAGAAATGTTATCAGGAAAACAATTGCTAGCCTCATTCTAGGAATCCAGTGGATTTCTGGGAGCATCTGTTGATTCAGCTAACATAGCTTCAGAGGTTCACTTCATGCATACATAACCTGCTCTCACATCTGTGGGAAAAGCAGCCTTGAAAGCAGTATATATTTATATATCAGAGGCATGAGCCCTTGCCTGCTTTTATCTCCACAAATAGTACCTTTTTTCCTACAGCAGGCTCGTGCTTTTCCTCGCTTCTTTCACAACAGATTTTCTTCCCCTTGAGTGGTAATTGAGTTCCTTTCTGCATTCCCAAGAATCTTGGAGAAAACCAGTGTGCTGAGGGGTAGTAACAAATCCTGGGATTAGAGTAGCCCAGCACTGACTCTCTGATGACTCTCCAGATAAAGTCATGGTAATGGGAACTATATGGTGATGATACTTTTCACAGACATCTACCTCCCTTTAACATGCTAAATTGCTATCCATACACTCTGCCTTATGTAGGATTCAAAGCTATGTGTCTTCATGTGGTACAGGACCAGTCTTATTGGCATAGAGAACTTCACTCTGAATTGAACTGAGAAATTAAGTAAAAAAGCTTATGGATGTAATAAAGAAGACATAGCCTCAAAGACAAGGAAGTTTCTTTTTGCAGAAGCATTGTGAAATACAGTATAGATCTGCAATAAGACAAGAGGCACTAGCAGGCACACATCAGAGGAGTATGGAGAAAAGCCATTAGTTAGGTACCACCCAAACATGACAACTATACCTACATAGGAGTGTAAGTCATAAATGGATTAAGATAGGGAGTTATTATCTTTCTTGCAAAAGAGCTAGTTAGTATTGTGAACTTCAGTGAATGGTGTCTTTGGATCATAAAGGATGCCAAAATAAACACATGAGAGCTGCTTATCTTTAATCTCATGCAAACATATGAAAGGTTGATCTCCTTTTCTTTTCTCAGGGCCTTAGACAGCAAAGGCTGTCTTTGCTACCATGAAATATTTGCAATGGGTCTTTAATAAAGTTAAATCAAACAGCTGCCAACAATGATGTTGGTTGACATCAAGTTGACGACAAACTCCCCATAAGCCAGCAATAGTCACTGGCAGGCCAGAAGGCAGTTGTGTGCTGCGCTGCATCCAAAGCAGTGAGGGCAGCAGGACAGGGAGGGGATTCTGCCCCTCTGCTCTGTGAGACCCTACCATCTGGTTCTGGTGCACCCAGTATAAGAGGGACATGGAACTGTTGGACTGGGTCAAGAGGAGGCTACAAAGATGATCAGAGCACTGGAGAAGCTCAGCCATGGGGGCAGGCTGAGAGTGTCGTACTAAATAAGCAGAGTGATTTGATTTTGCTGTTTGCCAAAAGCCTGCACAGACATGAAAGCAGTGAGTTCCATGGCCTGGGGATGATCCAGAGTGAGCCCAGATCCTCTGTTTTACAAGCATGTTACCTGTGAATGCCACCTGCTATAGAGGAAAACTGACTCAATTAAGCAGTGTGGAAAACAGGTGACTTAGAGCCTGATTTCAAATTCAGGGCAGAATTTTCACAACATGTTAGCAGAGACAGAAAATCAGAGAAGGAATGATGGTGTGGACAGCACTGTAGTTGTGACAGATGCATTCTGTGTGTTTGTGCTTTGATTTATGATGTAAATAAGCATTTTTCATCTCTGTACTTGGTTTGGTTGTGTTTCATTTGGTATGTCACCAGAGACTGTATAAACAACAAGACTGCCAATTATAGTTACAAAAACTTGCGGCAGGATGAAAACATTAGTGTTGAGCAGATTTCATAACTGTCTGTTTCCCTTCCATAGCTGTTTTCTACTGGAAAAATCACAGGCACCAGAGTAAATGAGCTGAAAGAAAAGTACACCCTGCTGCATAAGACTGTGATAAGGTATAATAATATTTTTTTCAACTTTAAGTAGCCAAAGCATTACATGTTGAAGGTAATTTTTCTGTTCATTTAAGGCTTTCTCACAGTAATTATTCATAAAGAGGAAGCAAGGACACAAATTTGAAAATCATGTTTAATAGGAATGTTCAATGTAATTTGGAATATTTAAACACTTGTTTGAACAATAACTTTGTTTTAAATATAAACATTATAATAATGGCAGTGGAGGGAAGCATAAATTGTAACAGATCATACTCAAGCTTAAATAAATAGGTCATGTTGAAGATCATGTGACCAGAATTGTAACCTGGAAAGCTTCTGACCTGCTGAGCTAATGCTGTAGAGAGCAGCTACAGAAGCTAAAGGCTCTTTTCTCAAAGGAGAATGGGCAGTGTCACAGCACACAGCAGGCCTTTTGCAAGCACTGCAATGCTACATTAGTATTTGTGACTGAGAACCTTGAGATTACCTATGATATACCCATAATTATCAGTAAAATCAACATGAGTATTCCTGTTATATTTCTGTATCATAATATTCACCACATTCACAGTGTGTTGGCCCAATTTCCATGGCAGCCTGCATCAAAACCTATTCAAGCTATTCTGCTTGTCACAGAGCTGTGGCTATTCTGTGACTGAAGCTAAAGCCCAATTTAAGGATTCCAAATGTAATTCAGGTCATAGATGCTTACTTGGTTTATAGTGGGCTTTGGTGTGCCTTCTGGCAACCTGAATAGCAACAAGTGCCAAGTACTGTAAAGGACTTTGAGAAGGGTTTCCCAAAATCCTAAACCTGCAAGTTTTCTTGAAGTTAGCTGAATCTTCTAGTTTCATCTTAATAAAAGGAGGAGTTGGAATACAGCTTTGTAAAAAGTCATCTGACTTTATTCAGATTACTGCATAGCAAATATTTTTGGAAAGCAAAATGAAAAACAGCACTGCTAAATCAATCCAGCTCCCTAGAAAATGCAGGAAGCATTTTCATGATGCTCAGAACTAAACATACTATGTGGCGTTGGATTAGTTGTTAAAGAAGGTTTCTACCACTACCATTGTTCAATTCGGTATCTTCTGAACTTGGCTGACTTTGGTCTAGTGTTAGTTCAAAACCAGCCTTTGGTTGGAAAAATGACAAGCATGTTGCTATGTGTTTTGTATATTTGTATTGTATTCTTTTATATAGAACATTCTTTTATGCAAAGACACTTCCTTTGTGTGTATAATAACTGGAATATGGCCTTAGGACAGGACTTAGGTGTTTATTCTGTTGCACACAAAACTGCAGTAAACACCATGCACCAAAGCTTGAAACCATGAGATGGTAGATTCTGTCTCTCATTCTTTCTGAGGCTCTCACAGACGTGTGAAAGTGGATCAGAGAGAAGGGTGTCACATTCTTCGTGTAGATGTAGGCATGTGTGGAAGCAGAATGTCAACACATGCATGAAGGCTGATTACCACAGATAAATTGTTCTCCCTGCTGAAAGAAAGCATGAGATATCCATTACCAAAAACTGACCATCATTTCTGGCATAATTTAAGGACTTCTCAGATATCAGGTTGAATAAAGCTTTGTGTTCCTGCCCATGGCAAGGGGGATGGAACTGGATGATCTTTAAGGTCCCTTCCAAGGGATCCTTCCAACCATTCTATGAATCTATGGATCAAAAGTGGGATTTTCTTGCCACTCACATGTGGCAGTAGGCATGCATGTCTGAACTAGGTATCAGAAGTCCCTTATCTGTCAGTAGAAATAAATAGTGATCACACATTTCCACCTTTAATGGACATCTGTAAGTGCCTGGTTATCTCTGTTGACTGTCAAGGAAACCCTGATGACAGGTTTTGTATATGTGTGCTTTTTGATACAGTGGTCTTTTCCAGCCAACACAACTCCATGGATTTTTAATTCTCCAGCCTTACATGTGCAGTACAATTCTGTGGAGCAGTAACTTTTTTTTTTCACTTACTGCAGTTGAATTTGATCTCAGTTTACTTTGCCCTTCAAAAGTTACTTTGTAAGTACATCACACATGAAGTTACTTGTTCGTGATACAGGCACGCTATTTTCTGTTGATGTCAGTGGTTTCCTTGCTTTCTGGTTTAAAAAAGGAAGTGGTTACCTAAGTAGAAATGTTACACAACCCAAAACTTCTGCTATATTGTTTCAGCTATGCTGCTACAGAGCAGTCAGTTGTATGGTGTTTGTTTCTGTAGTTACCATCTCAGCTCTGTTCCTCAGTATGATAGGTAATTTTGATGTTGATAGTAAGCCATAAAGGTCATCTCTGAAGTAAAAATTATGTGTAGAGTTCCTCAGTATTAGAAATTATAAGGTATTTTGTTTAGAAAAAAAATAAAGTCATTAATAAATGGCAAGTGATAGTTCTTTATTCTTCCACATCATTTGTGGTTAATTTTAGTACACCATTATACAAAATGACAGTATTTTAATAAGTCAGAAGCATGCACAATGATTTCTGTAGCATCAAGAACAGATTTATATGTTGTACAGTATGTATGACTTTTCATACCATAGGTCCCTCTAAGGCTAATCAATCTACTAAGAGCTTTTCAGCTATCATTAGATAGGTGCCTAAGTACATAATGAGCTTCAGTCTCCCACCATTGAGAAAGCATTACAGTTTTGTTTCTGTGAAGATAGACTTGGGTGATACAAGTCTGATCAGATAACTGACCATGGCAGCAAGCCTTATGGTGAGCTTCCACAGAGGTCCAATAGTCTTGTATGTCATTAAGTGAGTTACTTCAGATCCTGGTAACACTGCAGCAATAGCTACATGCAGCTCAGTACTGATAAGTGTCCCAGTATTTACAGAGAACTTAGGAGTGTCTTAGAGCCCAGACTGGACCTTGTCCTAGTGAATACTTCTCTGCTACTGGTCTTTATGTTGATTCATATACAGCCCTTAGCATTTCTTAGGATAAAACATATCCCTTGTCTCTTCCCCAGTTCCAGGAAACACTAAACATAAATTAAACTAGTTCACCACTAGATGAGAGAAGCTCACCCCAGGTCCAGGTGCCCAGAAAAAAAAAATCCATATCAGATTCCACTGCTCTCATAGCACCACAGAATAATTCAGGTTTGAACAGACCTTAGGAGATCTCTGATCCAACCTCCTGTTCAAGGCAAGGTCAGCTAGGATATCAGACCAGATTATTCAGAACTTAATCCCATTTAATCTTGAAAGTCTTCCATTAAATATTACAGGTAGATAAATACAAATCTTATGCTTCTTAATGTCAGTTTCTGAATTTTTGTGTTTAATATAGTTTACAGGAATCTGAGATCCAGCTGTTGCAGGAAGCCAAACGTCTTACTGTAGAACTGGAACAGCAGCAACATGAACTGGAAAAAGCAGAACAGTTCCCTGAAGAATCCTCCAGTGAAGTTTCCCAAATAAGGCAACAACTTCTTGGTTGCCAAAATGAATACAAGGCCATTAAAGACCGAGAGTATGAGATTCAGTTCCGAATGGAATGGTAGGTGATGTGTGTCAAACACTGTTCGTTTTATCTTAGCTTATCTAGCTAGGTAGTAACAGAGAATGCCATCTGATCTCCTCTCCTTTTCACGTGGGCATATAGCTTGGTGGCTTTTGTTAAATAAATTGCCAAAGCCTTTCCCTAGTGACAGCAACATATCAGTGATGGATAAAATTACCCTGGTACAAAATTTGGAGATCATTGTAACTTTAAACCATGCTGTGGTGTCCTTTGAAATGCTGTTTAATCATGCAATCCAGTACATTTTAATGTCTAGGTAGTCTGGGATGCCTTTAATATGTATGATTAAAGTGTCTCAGAGACCTGGTGACTGAGATTTTATTGAAAAAATCATAAACAGACTCAGTGCTATTTTAACATCAGAAGAACAGTGTAGTCATTTTTTTCTAGTCAGATATTTGAAGAAGAAGTCATTGTATATTCCTATGGTGGAAAATGAAAAGTTGGCTATGAAAGAAGTGAATATTTGACACTGCTGTAAAGGGAGAAAGGTACAGAACAAGGTTGCTATTGTGTATATTTTAATTATCTGCATATATCAGTGTGATGCATTGAAGCTTTTCTAGTAATATTACAAACAATACTATTGTATTTTTAAACTATGGAAATGAATTTACTTTTTCTTTCTGTGGAGTCTGCTATTTTCACCCATCTTCAATCCAGATGTAGTGTAGTTGACACATACAAATAACTAACGTTAGCATCTCAGCAGTTAGAGCTATTTCTTTGCAAGGGGAGCAGGGGCACTGAACAAATGGCATGGAGCAGATTTTTCTGGCAGTTCTTTATTTTTTTTTAGAGTGATGTGTTTGCTCTAAGTGAGAAAGAAACTTGAGAGAGAAGCAAATTGGGAGTGGGAGAAATAAAAAAAACATGAAAAACATCTGGAAAAAATTATGTGCTATGAGATAACTAAGCAATGTGAACTTTCCTGAAATAATTATTAAATACAGAATTTACTGCAATTTCCAAGAAGTCCAGAAATGAGCTCTTCAAAATATCATGTTTTCACACATTTGTTCTCACAGCTCATGAACATTTTAAACTGATTTTTGTTGTCACTTCTCAAAAGTGTGATGGGGATTTATATGTTTAGGGGTCATTTGACTGTAGTTTGAAAACACAGTATAGTAAAAGATGGTTTCTATCTCACATGAAACAGTTAAGGTATTGTTTCAATTACCCTTGCACATTGACTGCATTAATTTCTGTATATGAATTTAATATCCTATCTTGCCAATTAAAAACACACTTTTTGGGTCTGTCATACTTTGAGAAATGTTCTTTTGTTGTAATAAGAAACTTCCTCTGTTTCCTTCTCTGTACTGCATTAGATCAAACCCAGCTGCAGTCTGATCAGAGGTCCACATGGAACAGTATCAAATAACACCCACGAGTGCAGGCCCCAGCTATTTGTGATGCAAGGATTTCATGAGTCAGATATAGTCCCCTGTATTTCGGAATCCTCAGCTGACCCCTCTTCCTTGGACTTCTCTCATGTCCTATCAGCTGACTAAACTTCTGGCACTGCAGTACCTGGGGCAATGAGTTCCACAGGTTGACTACACAAGAACTGCCACCTCTTTCTTTTTTGAACCTGGCTCATGCAAGCTTCATTTCATGTATTGGATGAGAGAGTGAACATCTGATGCTCTTAATTTTTTTTATTCTACATATTTGTAAAGAAGGGATGGGTTTGGTGCTTGTGAAAGAAAGTGGAAACGAATGTCCAGAGTAGAGCTGTGAGTAGCAGGTAATCCAACAGAAACATTGATGTGAAATGAGGACTGGTATGGCTGATACAAATGATAAAGCAATGTCTTATGAAATCTCAGTGTGCATGGCTGGCATCCCAGAGGGAGAGCTGCATCAAAGATACTAGTAGTGTGCTGTTAGGTAACTTCTTGGTTTCCCTCATCACTCAGAAGAACAGGTCCTCATGGTCAGACTTCTCTTGGCCCTCATCTCCCTGGAGCACACTTTCCCATGTTGTCCAACTTTGTTAATACAGCCCCAGCTGTGCTTGGCACTTATAAGGGAACTTCTTCTGAGAGTTTTGACTAATTCTTGTTTAGTCTGAAAACAAACATGTTGCTTATTTAGGTAGAGCAGGTGGGGAATATGGAGGGGAGAAGCTTTTGAGGGCAATATCTCTGTGTTTTATCTATTGCTTTATCCTTTTCTTAGAAGTTTTGAATCTTGTCTACTGAGCAAGACCACTGAGCTTGAAGTGAGAGCTTCAGCAGATCGGCTCCCCTGTGTCTGTAAGCCTTTCTTTCTTTGAATCTTCTCTTTAGTCTCTGCTTCCTTTACTTCCTGCCTCAGTTCACGTTCTGTGATAGCTAAGAGTACTTAGCACCCTTTTGGCATTCAGATCCAAATCTGACAACAGTAAACTTTTTCTCTTGAAGAGTCATTTAGATATACCATAACATCAGCAAAGTTATGTTTTGTCATAAGGTCCCTTAGTATTCTGTATCCTCTTGTCCATATTTGATCTCCTATTTGCAAACAGTTTTTTTTTCCCAGATTAATCAGCTTTTGCAACAACTGAAGGGGATATTTCTATTTTAAGTATTTACTATTTCAACAAACAGTCAGCACTCCAAGAGTAAATTTTAATGGGTTTCAGCACTGCCGTATCAGCAGGTTTTCAGAAATTCTGTGATTTTTCTCATAGCTTAAATAGTGCACTTCAGCTGTCAAGGAAGTAATCCAGAGAGAGACTGCATGGTATGAGGTTCTCCCATGTAGGTGTGTACCTCCTCTTCCAGTTTGTGTTCCTGTTCTGCTGTATGGTTATGCTGGGCTTGTTGCTAGTGTGTCTAACACACCAATTGGAAGGATTTTACTGGGACTACCCCAAAGTCATAGCTGACTTCTGGTATATTCTTCATCTCAAAAACTATTAGGCATTTGTACCAGGACTGGTACAACTGCGTTCTGAACCTTGAATTTTCACTGGATAACTGACTGAACAAGCTTCAGTAAATAAGGGTATAGGCAATCAGATTAGCACAATAAAGAGGAAAGGATCAATGGTGATCAGCAAAGATTTGTTCTAGCATGACAATTTTTTCATTTAATGGCCATGTGAGGCACAGAGTCTTAGTTTGTGAGACAAAAATAAAGAGATGCTTTTTTGGTCAGCTAATAGCATCAGTCACAATACACATATAATAAATATAGAATCCAATTTATCATCTAAGCCATCTATTTTAAAGCAAGCAATTATTTTCTAATCAAATTATTTGTCACAAGAGTTTGTGAGGTTAAAGAGGTCTGATTCTGGAGATCAGTTGTATTTTGAAGCATAGTTCCAGTCTAACAACCCTCACAGTCAATTCTTCATGTAGCAGAATGGCTATTCACAGAATTACTGTTGAATCCAAGTCAGGATTGCAAAACTGAGTTTGTCCTTGTAGAAGTGTTGCAAGTATGGAAAATTATTTAAATGCTTGTAATTATTTCAGGATTAGTCACTCAGTAATTAGAAGGTGAGAAGTGAAGTTTTGGTCTAGTTTTTCTAGTAAAGAATTACAAGCCATAAGTAAAATAAATTGAGTTGTAGTTAAAGTTATCAACTGGGCTCGTGACTGCGCTGTCCAGTGCATAGAAATTACAGCTAAGAGCCTTACAGGAACCTCATGCTGGAAGCTTGTCAGCTGTGGTATCTTCTAACTGTGGCCACTAAATTTAGCTATGAGGTGCTGAGCACCTTCTGTGGGTTCCTCAGAAATCCTGACTCCACAGGTCAGAGCAGCTGAAGGAGTTGGTGATGGGATTTGTAATGATAACAACATGCTGGCTATTTTGTGAGCTGAGGAGCTGCACTCTGTTGACAACTACCACTATATTTCTTAATCTCTTTGGCTTAGTTTTTTTTTATTTCTAGGTCAGCTTGCAGCTGTAGACCTCTCTCAGGGAAAAGTTTGGAATGTATTTTCAATAATGGTCCAATTTTCCAAGCGCTTTTTTTGAAGCTCCTTATGTCTGCTTCCATGATAGCTTTTCATGGACAGTACTGCCACAAAGCTTCATGAAAATACATAAAATAATGTGAGAATCATTGGAAACCATTAAAGCTTAAACTGGAGAGTTTCATCATTTCATTCTGTGTATTGTTATAGGTATAATAATGATAATAATAAAACCCATGTGATGTAGAAAAATGCACTCCTCACAGAAGGGCTATAAACCCCTGGGGATTATAAATGCCAAATGCCTAATGCCAGCTGCAGCTATTTTGTTTGTTGCTGAGATTGCGTTCTAGGTATTTTATAGGCAGTGATGAGACTGAAGTCCCTATATCACAGATTACAAGATTCAGATGACAAAGTTCAGGTGCTAAATGTAAAGAACAGATTTTCTCTGCTCACCTTTTCTGTTCACATAGCTATTAAATCAGAGACTGAACTTAAAATCTTTGAAGGTATCTGTATCTGAGTTAATTACTCTAGCTTTCTTCTGGAGTCAACAAAGAGAAATATGTTATCTTCAGATGATAATCTGTATCTTCCTAAAATTGGCCCATGGGTTGTCAGATGCCCTGTCCTCTGGAAGTTCCCACTTTTACCTCTGACAGTAAGGAGGCCTGGGTATGTTAGCATAGGGTTACCTGTTTAACTTTTGGCTGGGGCAGCTGGACAAAACTCATTGCTCAAAAGACAGAGATTTAACTTCTTTCTATTACTCCCTTTTTCTTTTCTCACCTTCACTGGTTTTGTCCAGAAGTAGTTGACTGCCAGCTCTTAAGGTACCTTGGTGCCTGCTGTTCAGTGTTGCCTTTATTTATGTCACAGAAAATGCAATGTCCAAATCATTTTACTTTTCTGGATGGAAAAGTCTGTGTGAAACTGGAAGAGCTCCACAAGAATCTGTCCTCATGAGTGAGGAATGCAACAAGAGCAAAACAAGTGTCAACTTTGCTCTCCCTCCTGGTTTTGAAGATTGCTTTTTGATCATGTGGCATGATACTAAAGAGGGCACAGCATGGAGTGATGACGAACAATGCAACCTCTTTGATCAGTTTTTCCAGGACTTATTTAATCAGATTTTGTGACAGTCAAACTGCTATAGGTATTTGTGTGAGGTGGATGTTCATTATAATTAGTGTGATTATGCCACTCTGAAGGAGCTCAACTAGGAATTCTGCTAACATGTGCTGGGAATAGGGATTGTCCATATTGATGTATTTCTACATTTAGACTACCTGGGGATAAATGCAAACATAAATACATCCCTGCAGGAGGTGTTAGGAGTAAGAAAAATCATGATCAAACATTTAGATGTGTGCACTGCAGAAAGAGCCTGCACAGGTACAGCCTGTGATTCAGGACTTCCCAGCTGCCAATCAGCAACCTTCAGTTGTCTTTCTTGATAATTCATCATACATTTTAGTCTAACACAAGACAGGCTTCTCCTTTTCATCCTGTTTAAAATATTATAGTAATATTTGTCATACTACTAATATATTTGTCACTAATTTGTTGTTCCTGTAGTTTACAAGAAGAAAAAAACATCCTGGAAAATGAATATGAAAGAATTCCAAGACAAAGAGTAAGTACAAAGCATGAGAAAAAGCATGATTTCTGTTGTTAGCTAACGTATAAAAGCAGCAATGAAATTGTTTTCACAGCGTGTGTAGCTCTAGAGTTTACTTAAAATCTGGAATACAGACTTCATAGGAGAGGCTACATGTTATCCTTCAGGTGTTGTAACTCTAGAACAAGCAATATACAACTGATTCAGAAAAGATCTGGATTTCATGAAGTTTACTCAAGAAAATTTTTACTGTATTCAGCAGATGGATACTGCTTATAAAGATGGCTGCAGGGTTTCGGTTCTAGGATGTGAGTGTGGAAAATACATTTACAGTTACAAATCCTGATGAACAGATGTGGTTTTGTTGGAAATAAAATTTTGCTGGTTGTTGACAGAATGAACATGGCTGGTAAAAAATTACATTTAATACTTTGTTGTAAAATGTTGTCAGCAATGTTAATGATTCTCTAATATCACAAACCCACAAAATACAGGAAGGGAAATAAAATTAATCTGATCTTTTCCTTTGTTTTTAAAGGAAATAGAAAAGAAAATGAAACAGTTGAAAGGGGATTGTGATGAGCTCTGCAAAGAAGTAATCCAAAAGAAAGCAGAAATTAATGCAATTAAGGAAGATGTTTCATCCAAGCAAAAGCTGATGTTAGCAGATGAGAACGAAAAGGACCAGCTCTTGGAGAAGCAGGCTTCTTTAAAAGTAACCCTAAATGAATTGTGTATGTGTGTGTGAAATGAAATCTGTGTGCATGTATGTGCATATGGGTGTGTGCTTTGGCCAAGGAAATGAATCTTCTGAATGTCTGTCATTCCAAAGCTATTAAATGACATTTCACCATTTTTCAGTTGGCAAAACCCATGCTGCTGTGCCATATCCATTATTATTCCTACAGAAAATAATAATACTCATGAGTTTTATTTAAAAGATGGTTTCTGTAAGGACTTGTTTGATATGTTGTATTATTGTAGGCTGCTCTAACAGACACTCAGTTCCCAGTTAACACAGAGTCTGCTGAGAATTTAAAAACATCGGCAGGACTTTGAGAAAGATAAAATGATCAGATGTATTAATAATATTCAAGCATAATTTATATCTTCAGACATAATCATAGAATCAACCAGGTTGGAAGAGACCTCCAAGATCAGCCAGTCCAACCTAGCACCCAGCCCTATCCAATCAACTAGACCATGGCACTAAGTGCCTTATCCAGTCTTTTCTTGAACACCTCCAGGGACGGTGACTCCACCACATCCCTGGGCAGCCCATTTGAATGGCAAATCAGTTTCTCTGGGAAGAACTTCCTCCTAACATCCAGCCTATACTTCCCCCAGCACAACTGGAGACTGTGTCCCCTTGTTCTATTGCTGGTTGTCTGGGAGAAGAGACCAATCCCCACCCGGCTACAGTGTCCCTTCAGGTAGTTGTAGACAGCAATGAGGTCACCCCTGAGCCTCCTCTTCCCCAGGCTAAACAACCCCAGCTTCCTCAGAAATTAAAATTGTAACTATGAAATTATAACTATCAATGCCTAGTTTCAAAAGCAGCAGCTGCAATTCCCTGGGGCAAGCTCAAGCAATTCTAGGTGCATGTTACTTCTTTGAAATCTCATCAGATTTTGAGGCTATTAATCTAACCTTTCTGTTTTGTTGCTAGAGTGAGCTAGTTAAGATCCTTGGTATTCCAACACAACTCAGAAAAGAGACTCAGAAGCTAAATCGGAAAAAAAGGTATGGCTTTAATAAATAATCTGTGCATGAATATGGATTGGTGACTTCATCCATTTGTTACAGAGATGACTGAGTATAGCTTTGGAATGATCTTAGGATCAGTGTTTAAAAAATGTTTATAATCCACTTAAAATGCATGCAGTGCACTAAAACCACTGCAAATTTAAGTGTAACAAAGAATTTGTAGAAGAAAGCTTGATCAAGAATTGCTTAACCATATTAGCATGCTGTGTTACTGTTAATCAGATCCACTCGGTAGATTTGTAATGGAATCTAGCAGTTAGGCTTTTTACAGTTTCTGGTCCTCAGTGCCTGTGCATCAGCTGATCTGCTGATCTCTGCTGCCTCACTGAAAGCAGCAGCTTGCACAACTGATAGTCTGGCCTGAGATAAATAATCATTCTCCTTTAATACTGCAGTACCAGTTCGTTAGTCAGAGCTGAATTGCTGTAAGCTCCTGATGTGAATTCTGATCTGTAGTATTTCGCCAGAGTAAAGCAGTAGCAAGATTTTCCTTTCTCTCTTTTGTGTAACTGAGTTTTCTCTCCCACAAAGCATGACATGCTTCTTTCTGTGTGTAAAATCTATTTAGCACTGTGTAGTTTCAGCCAGGTCAGTCAACAACCCCAGCAGTCCGATTGCTATTCACGTGAATGATGTTTTTTGTACCCTGATCAGGCACAGGGTTGCACTTAAGTTTTTGTGTCTGCTAGTCACAGTTCCTATTTTATAATATAGAAATTGTCTGGCTGTGTTAAATTTCTCGGTTTTAAAACTTGTGTAATGGTTTCCTTCTACATTTTCCTCACTATTCTGCTTAATGAAGCACAAGTATAAAAACTTTTTCCTATGTTGTCACAGAGGAGCAATTTCAAAAAACCAGTACAATTTGTAGGTGAGGACTTAAATGAGTCTTTATGCTGTGCCACGTTGCAGAGTGAACTAATCAGAGTTTTCAGTCTTAGAAACTGTGTTTAGAAGTATCACACCTGTGTCATATTGACAGAAATCAGTTTACTAGAACTCTTTGGAATACTGTCACGGTGCTGAACATCCTGTTAGTGGCAGTCTGAAATTTTATTGTTGCATTGTATTGGTTTTTGAAGATTTTTTCTGTATGTAGTCTGCTTATAAACATATAATATAGATAGTTGTGGTGTTAAAATGATTTTGTGTGTTCATGAAAAGTGGCAGCTTGCATTTTGCCATTTAACTGTACAGGTGGAGATGTTAACCCCTACTGTTCTGTTAAAATATATCTCCAGGGATGCAGAGAAGCAGAAAGAAGCCCTCAATCACCAAATAGGTGAGCTGAAAGCTACTCTGAAAGACATTGAAAAAAAGAGTGAAGAGATTTTTCAAGAAAGAGAAGATGTAATGAAAGAATTGCATGAGAAACAAATTTTGCTGGAAAGCAAAGAACAAGAATGCATTGCTTTGACAAAGTCCCTAGAAATCAGCAGAGAGAAGGAATCAGCAGTCCTATTAGACAGGTTAGAGGAGTAAACATAAGCCATGTAGTGTGAATGGAAAACTCTGTTCTCAAGGAAATATTTCTTCTGCTGTCTTATTTGTATTTTGAAGTTTTATGCTGCATTCAGCACAGATTAGAAATGATCAGGCTTGGTTTCGATTTCAGAATGTTTTGTACAGACTTCTGGGATCTGTCTTGAAGAAGGATACCAAAAAGCATAAGCATTTGATAAAATCCTGAGAGAGTGAAACTGGATTTTGCTCTGAGAGGGAAATCTCTTAGAAGGTTTCTCACTCCAGAGAAAAAATATTTTTTTTTAATTTATAAGCCACAGAAAGTATATTGAACCAGGAAAAAAAGTAAATATTTTACTTTTCAAATGAGAATCAGATTCAAATGAAATGCATGTATTCTACACCTATGTACTCCTGAATTTCAGTGGGGGATGACTAATTATCTCTTTAATATCCCTCTCAATGATCACAGTATCAACAAGGTTGGAAGAGACCTCATAGATCAACAAGTCCAACCCTTTACCACAATTCTCAAGGCTGGACCATGGCACCAAGTGCCATGTCCAATCCTGCCTTGAACAGCTCCAGGGACAGCGACTCCACCACCTCCCCGGGCAGCCCATTCCAGTGTCCAATGACTCTCTCAGTGAAGAACTTTCTCCTCACCTCCAGCCTAAATTTCCCCTGATACAGCTTGAGGCTGTGTCCTCTCGTCCTGGTGCTGGCCACCTGAGAGAAAAGAGCAACCTCCTCCTGGCCACAACCACCCCTCAGGTAGTTTTAGACAGCAATAAGGTCCCCCCTGAGCCTCCTCTTCTCCAGGCTAAACAATCCCAGCTCCCTCAGCCTCTCCTGGTAGGGCTGTGCTCAAGGCCTCTCACCAGCCTCGTCACCCTTCTCTGGACACGCTCAAGCATCTCAAATGTCCCTCCTAAACTGGGGGGGCCCAGAACTGAACGCAGTACTCAAGGTGTGGTCTAACCAGTGCAGAGTACAGGGGCAGAATGACCTCCCTGCTCCTGCTGACCACACCATTCCTGATGCAGGCCAGGATGCCACTGGCTCTCTTGGTCTTGGCCACCTGGGCACACTGCTGGCTAATGTTCAGCTCACTGAACATATATACTTCACCAAGTATATATAAGCTCATGATGAGCTTATATATACTTGGTGAAGTAAAATAAACAGGTTTATTGAGTCAATGAAAACTTCAAATGATTCCTTCTTTGCAGAAGATGATGTGTAATTGTACTTATGACCATGTCTTTTGCTACAAAGCTTTGTATTGAAGAGTAGTGACTAAATCTCTCATGCTGTGTGCTCTCTTCTTATAATAGTTTCTCTTCAGTCTGGACTGTGAAACCTTATTGCCATCATTAGGAATATTATCATTGATTGAAATCATTAAAATGCTAAATTTTTAGGTAATTTGTGTCCAATTGAGTTTCTTTTGCTGCTTAGCCCTACTGATGCAGTGCTTAAAATCCACTAAAATGGCTGTGCCTGCTTGTGTGCATATTTTGGTCAGGTTACCTGTTCCTAAATTCTGTATTTGTCTCTGCAGAGCAGCTCTGGAAGATACTTTAAAAACACGTGTCTTGGAGATAAAAAAGCAGCATGATATTTACTTTCACAAGCAAATGCAGAGAGATAAAGAACTGAGAAATTTAAAAAAGATGGCATTACAACTGAATGTGATTTATGATTCCTTGAAAGAAGATAAGTCACAGCTTGAAAGACTAAAGTTAGAGGTCTGTATGAATGTGTTCATCATAAGGATTCTGAATTTGCTTGCAAGAAATCTGGCTATGGATTCTTTTGACTGGTGATGAAAGGAGGAAGGGGAAAAGACCATTTTAACCTCTAGGCATGTGGAAGTGTCGAGAGTGTTGCTACCACTGACAGAGAAGCATCTGTGTGCTCCAGATGTAATCAAAACACTAGATGATCTCCAGAAGTTTTTTCCTATCCTTCCATTCTGTGATTCACTGAAGTTCCTCTGAAGTCATATGTGTATTTATTAGTAGTATAAAATCACTTGGGAGAAGTGAAAAGCTCTATAAATACACTAAAAAGTTTCACATTGGGTTTTTGAAGTGCTGATTAAAGGACTGGCTCATATTCCAGTCTTAGATCCTAAACCATATACTCAGTTCCTGTCCAGTATCAGCTAAGAGAATCTGGGAAATCGTATTTCTTCCAGTATTTCTATTGAAGAAATATTCCTGGCGGGAGGACCACAAGTGTTCACACCCATATAATGCTCAAATTGAATGGCATAACAAACTTGATGGCTCAGGTTCACAGCCCTGGGTGAAATCCAAACCCAACCCCTTCACATTGCAAAAGGGAGAGGCTTATAATGAGACTCCTAAAGGCTCAGTGCTAGCACTAGGTTACCCTCTAGGCTTAAGTGTGTCTTGCAAGTAGCATCATTGTAGGGAGTGACGAAAAGGGAATGCCAGTAGGCACAGAAGTGGAATTCTAAGAAGTATTTTACTCCAGAAGTTGCAGGCTGCCACTCTAACACAAACAGGCCAGGCAGTATCCTTTTTTTAGCTTTTAGCCCATCCTCCCATGCTCTGTATTTTCTCTGCTTCCTTTCATGTTTCTTTTAGAAGAGTAAATGTGAAACCAATGCTCCTCTGCAGCTTGGGCTGTTCAGCTGCAGTTCTGGAGTGGGAATCATGATTCTGCTTGGCTTTTCATAGAATCAACCAGGTTGGAAGAGACCTCCAAGATCAGCCAGTCCAACCTAGCACCCAGCCCTAGCCAGTCAACTAGACTGGCACCAAGTGCCTCATCCAGTCTTTTCTTGAGCACCTCCAGGGACGGTGCCTCCACCACATCCCTGGGCAGCCCATTCCAATGCCAATCACTCTCTCTGTGAAGAACTTCCTCCTAACATCCAGCCTATACTTCTCCCGGCACAACTTGAGACTGTGTCCCCTTGTTCTTTTGGTGCTTGCCTCCTATCTTGGGACTCTTTTTTAAAGACTTGATAGCACATCTAGGAAGAGTTAAAATATTTTAAGCAGTTGAAGGTCCTTTAATTGCTTAGAATGCTGGATTTCCTTTTTAGCCATTGTGGCTCCAAGTGAAAATTCACAAGAATTAATTGCTAATATAAAAACATGGTGGCAGAAGCAGCAGCACATCAGTACAGTACATTACAAGGAGCAATGGCTACAAATTGGAACATAGAAGATTTCACCTCAACATCAGGAGAAGCTTCTTTACAGTGAGGGTGATGGAGCACTGAAACATGCTGCCTAGAGAGGTTGTGGAGACTCCTTCTCTGGAGACTTTCAAAGCCCACCTGAATGTATTCCTGTGCAAACTATCCTAGGTGATCCTGCCTTGGCAGGGAGGTTGTACCTCTGGAGGTCCCTTCCAACCTGTAAAGTTCTGTCATTCTGTGAAGTTCTAGATGCTTCCCCAAATTTCTCTTACTTTCAACCACATGCCAAGTGCAAAATGACCAGTTTGTAGAATGAGGAAATTACAGGAATGCTTCCTTCAAATATGTTTTTCTTCTCAATAAGTTGTGAAAGGTCATCTCTTGCTAAACACCAACATTCTGTGTGAAAGAGAACTGGCCGCTCCAGCTGCTGCCAGCCCAGAGCAGAGCCCCTCTTCCTCTCCATGCATACCTTCTCTTCAGCCAGGCCAAAAATTGCCTGAGTTTAGTCATGTTTTGTGTTTACTTGAGTTTTCTACTTTAAGACTCAAAAACCTGTCAGCATCTATGGAATCTCATCTTGAAAATGTGGAAATGCCTCCTTCCAGACACTGCAGCCTTCTACACATCAGAACTGGTAACTGGTGGTCCACATAAGGGCAGTGTTTATTCCCTTCACAAGAGTGGAAGTTACTTGCTAGAAACAGGTTTTATTGATCTTTTAGCAAACCTAAGTCAAATCAAATATCAGAGCTGCAGCTGAAACCAAAGTAACTCTGCAGTTGGACTTTTACTGTTCCTCTTGTTTCCCTTTCCTTAATGCAGAAGAACATCTAACTTTATAATATTATCTCAAATAAATGCAAACCATCTCATTAGCTACATTGAGTGATAGTGTTTGGCACACTTACCATCTGATTGAGATCTGGGAGCGATCCCGTAGGATTGCGTGTACTATCTTTGAATATCTTCCAGTGATACTGTGTCATCTTTTCCCCACCTGTATGAATTACAGATGAACAATATCTGCTGCATATGTAACCTATCTTCTGTGTTTATTTCTTACTTATTAAAAACTCTTAAATTTAAATGTAAGAAGTTAGTCCATGTGAGGCTGATGCAATCTTTTGCCTTACAAGTTTTATAAGGCAAGTAGTGGTAGTGGGATTGTTCAGATCATAGAATGGCTTAGGTTGGAGGGTACCTCAAAGATCATCTACTCCAACCTCCCTATCATGGCCAAGGACATCTCTGAACTAAACTTGGGTGCTCAAGACCTCATCCAGCCTAGCCTTGAACACCCCCAGGGAGGAGGCATCCACAACCTTCCTGGGCAACCCATTCCAACTAAAGAACTTCCTAAGAGCCAGTCTAAACTTACTCTTCCTCAGGTTTGATTCATTCTGCTTTGTCCTATTACTAGATACACTTAGGAAAAGTCCCTCTGCAGCCTTCCTGTAGGATCCCTTCAGCTATTGGAAGGCAACTCTAAGATCCCCCCCAATAGAATTCTGCAGGCTGAATAACCCCAGCCCCCTCAGCCTATCCTCATAGCAGAGGTGTTCCAGCCCTTGGATTATCTTTGTGGCCCTCTCTGGACTCACTGCAACAGCTGTGTCCTTCTTATGCTGGGGAAGCTAGAACTGAATGCAGTATTCAAGATGACATAGTTCACTTAGAAGATAGTTTCTAATGTGTCCTCCTACATGCATTCCATTATAAAATCTGATAGAATAAACAAGTTTTCCCAAGAAAAAGTAGTACATGACTGTTTATGGTGTTAGTTTTGACTTCCTAGAGTCTATGGAGGAAACAGGAAAATATACACTTTAATAACAGATCCCATGAAATATAACACATCTACACAGATGTAAAATACTGTCTGTATTAAAATCTGTGTAAGGTCAGAAGAATCCTCTGTGAATTTGGAAGGTTGAGTCTTAGTGAGTTTTCCTTTTTTTAAAATGACAGTTTAGATGCTGAAAACTCTATCTGTTCTAAATTTGGTGCTTAAACTGGGCTCTGTGAAGTTTAGTCTTTATAGTTACATTTTTAAAAGAAAAAAATGAGAAATGTGGATATATTGCTGTCAAACTCAACTCAGCCTCTTGGATTGGCTACACAGAATTAATGATCACAGTATCACAGTATCACCAAGGTTGGAAGAGACCTCATAGATCATCAAGTCCAACCCTTTACCACAGAGCTCAAGGCTACACCATGGCACCAAGTGCCACGTCCAATCCTGCCTTGAACAGCCCCAGGGACGGCGACTCCACCACCTCCCCGGGCAGCCCATTCCAGTGTCCAATGACTCTCTCAGTGAAGAACTTTCTCCTCACCTCCAGCCTAAATTTCCCCTGATACAGCTTGAGGCTGTGTCCTCTCGTCCTGGTGCTGGCCACCTGAGAGAAGAGAGCAACCTCCTCCTGGCCACAACCACCCCTCAGGTAGTTGTAGACAGCAATAAGGTCACCCCTGAGCCTCCTCTTCTGCAGGCTAAACAATCCCAGCTCCCTCAGCCTCTCCTGGTAGGGCTGTGCTCAAGGCCTCTCACCAGCCTCATCGCCCTTCTCTGGACGCGCTCAAGCATCTCAATGTCCCTCCTAAACTCTGCCCAGAACTGAACACAGTACTCAAGGTGTGGTCTAACCAGTGCAGAGTATAGGGGCAGAATGACCTCCCTGCTCCTGCTGACCACACCATTCCTAATGCAGGCCAGGATGCCACTGGCTCTCTTGGCCACCTGGGCACACTGCTGGCTCATGTTTAGGCATGTATCGATCAGCACCCCCAGATCCGTTTCTGTTTGGCTGCTCTCCAGCCAATTTCTTCCTTTGTGTAACCACTTTGAATAGATGACCTACAGTTTGCATTCTTCACATCTTCTGTTTGCAGCACTCAGTGTGCTTGGTTTGTGTTTGCAGGCAGAAACTCTATGTGAAAGTAATGGAGTGTTGGTGGAAAGACGCCGAGAGCTGCAGAAAGAAATGGAAGTGACCAAGAGACAGTTAGCTGAGCAGGTGCTGAGTTCTGCTTTCTCATACTTTGTCACTGTAATGGTTGAGTTTCAGTCATGAGAATAGAGGGACTGTTTGAAGGAAAAAATGATGAGAGTTTCTAGCTGCAGCTTTCTGGTTAGCATACGCTGAGTGCAACAATTAGCTCTTTAGAGTTCTCTGGCTGTACAGATTTAACCTCCAACTCCAGCATCTAGTTTTGAATGTCTACATTTGGTTTCTTAATGTGAAAGCTCAGTGTCATGTATTGTATAGTATGGGCATGTTAAGAACTGGCAGCAAGCTTACTTAAAGATTATACGGCCATAAGGAACCATCCTGCCCAATGTTCTGAAATGTTGTTATGAGGATTGTGCATGGCCTTTCAGCTGGTATGTTAAAGCAATATTCCCTTTTTAACAAACTCTCCATAGTCTGGATTTATGTGTACTTGGCAGATAAACCCAAAGCACTTCTGACTTAGGTGTGCCAACGCTGCTATATCGATGTGTAAGGAAATTGAATTGAATTTACTTTAGGAAACCATGTCAGATATGGATGCCCGGGTGTTAGAAGAATGTATTGCTGAAGAGGGTCAGCTTTTCCAAGAGCAGGAAAAACACAGACGTGAGCTATCAAGACTTGTACATCTAACCCAGCTCAGAGTTGAAGAGCGGGAACAGAAATCCAGGGATGTTCAGAAAGCCCAGGTAAAATCTCATATGACTCTAAGACTCATGTAAAGTGAAAGCTGATGTATGGAGAAATTGAATTACTAGTGAAGAGAGCCTCATGGACTGCCATTTCTCACTTACCTTTGAAGTTCCATTACAAGCTAGGAAGATCACAATATGGTGCTGGTTTATTGGTAATTTATGGTGAAGTGCAAGAGCACATTAAAATATCAGAATCATAGAATGGTTTAGGTTGGAAATGGCCTCTAAGATCATCCAGTTCCAACCCCCTGTCATAGGCAGGGACACCTCCCACCAGAACGAGCTGCCCAAGGCCTCATCCCACCTGGCCTTGAACACCTCTAGGGAGGGAGCATCCACAGCCTCCCTGGGCAACCTGTTCCAGTGTCTCACCACCCTCACTGGAAAGAACCCTTTCCTATCGTCTAGTTTGAACTGCTCCTCTTCCAATTTAATCCCATTGCCCCTCATCTTGTCATTACAAGACCTTGTAAATAGTATCTCCCCAGCCTTCCTGTAGGCCCCCTTCAGATATTGGTAGGCCACTATAAGGTCTTCTTGAAGCCTTCTCTTCTCCAGGCTATGGAGCCCTAACTCTTGTAGCCTGTCCTCATAGCAGAGGTGCTCCAGCTCTCTGATTATCTTCGTGGCACTCCTCTGGACTTGCCCTGTCAGTTTGATGTCTTTCATGTGTTGGAGACTCCAGAACTGCACACAGTACTGCAGGTGGGGTCTGATGAGAGCAGAGTAAAGGGGGAGAATCCCCTCCCTTGCCCTGTTGGCCACACTTGTCTTGATGCATCCCAGGACATGGTTGGCTGTCTGGGCTGTGCGCACAATAAGGAAGCTGCAATCCAATGTGTACCAGCTTTTTTCATACCAATTTCCTCCTGCTAGCAGTAGGAGATGAGAAAAGGCTTGTCCTTTGAAGGTTAATGGTATGATGTATTAAAGACTGAACACACCAGAAACCAAAAGATGCAGAGCCATAACAGAATGAAAATGTACTGCTTTACTCATTCATCAGTGATTGCTTAAAAGCCAGAAAAG
Source organism: Pogoniulus pusillus (assembly GCF_015220805.1). Classification (NCBI taxonomy): domain Eukaryota; kingdom Metazoa; phylum Chordata; class Aves; order Piciformes; family Lybiidae; genus Pogoniulus; species Pogoniulus pusillus. Next base: position 33,371,105 of record NC_087267.1, read on the forward strand.
GGTAATAAAGAACTTGTGTTTGAAGGTACAATTTCAATGGTGCACATGCCAAATCATTATGTTGTGATGCAACTGAGAGGCTGAGTAGCAGAAAGAGAACTCCAGATAAAAGGGACTAAGCATTTAATGTTGAAGCATCAAATTATCTACATTAATAACAGTTTGTTGTAAGCTTGATATACTTAGAACTATGTTCTGGAATGTAAAATGATTTCATCATAACAACTGTAGAGGAAATTCTTAGAATAATCTTAACCTTGCTATCTTTTTCTTGTCCAAGAGGAATAACTGTTCTGAGACCTTTATTTTGAGGTATTTCTTTGACATAGATAAAGTGGTCACTGAATTCTATTTACATTTCAGGTGCAACTCCAAAACATTATTAAAGAAATAAAAAGAAAGGATCTTGAAATAAGAGACTATAAAAGGAGGAAAAGAGACATTCAAAAGCAGTAAGAGAATAATAATCATACATTAGCTAAAAAGACTTTTTAGCCAAATAAAGTATGTATAAAGTTAAAATAATTTCTTTCACACTTGTCATTTCTTCAGACTCCAAGGATTTGCTAAAATGTATGATATTATCCAAAAGGAAAGGAATAAATGTATACATTTGGTGCATGCTGGTCAGCACAAAGCAAGTGAAATTAGAACCCAGATAAAATTGCTAGGAAATGAAATGGAAAAATTAAGGAATATTGTTCTAACCAAGAAAAGGTGAGTTTTAAGCAATAGGTCACAATTATGGAAGTGTAAGATTAGAAGACACCTTAAGAGATAATCTAGTCCAACTTGAGCTATGACTGTACCATCCTTGAGAGTAATTATCCTGAAAACTGGTGATTTTCTTTGCTGTGTGAATGTGTGATACATTGTTTTATAAACAATAAACTTAAAGATCTTTGAGGTGCAATCACAAGAAGTATTTAAATATCACTCTTTAAATAGAAGGGAACAACTACACGTTAGGACTTTGCATCACAGTTTATGCTTCTGCTCTCGGAACTTTATATCTAGCCATTGGAGAAGAAAAGAGATAGTGCAGGGCTCCATTTGTGTTTTAGAGCTACAATCCAATTCTTCTCAAGCTGTAAAGAGCTTGCAGACAAAAACTGTTCTTGGAGTCTTTCTGCTTCTTGTAATTCTATGAAGTATTTTCTGTATTTGAGGAATTAGTTGATGTGCTGCTTTTGGTTACTGAAACTTCCCTACTTTTCTCTTATGTTAAAGAAAACTGCAGAAACTACATCTGAAGAATAAAAACAGTGCAGCAATTACAGACAGTTTCAAAAGTGATTGTTGCAAAATTGTACAGACCATTCATGAGATGAAAGAAAAGAAGCAGCAACGGTGTCTGGAGCTTGAGCAATTTACCAACACAGTCACACACATTGAAAAGGAAATTGTGCAGCAATGCAAACAGTATGAAAGGGCTATTCAGCAACGAAAAGACAGGTAGGCATAGAAACTTGATCTCATACAGTGTTTAATTTTGACATTGTTGAATCAACAATTGTTTTCAATTTACAAGCATTCCAAATTGAGAATACTAAAAGGCTGCCTCACTGCAGTCTACTGGCTAAACAGTCATCTGCCTCAGTGCAATGTCAATGCTGCTTTGCATTACATAGACACTATCTTGACTGATGAAGGTGTTCATTCCTCAGAACTATTATTAAAATAAATAGGGTGCCTTGGCTCTACTGCATGGTTGAGAACTTCAGCCTCTTGCTGACATTGTGATTTGTATGCAGATGACACATAAAACCACCCAGAATGTAAAGCTCCGTGATTGTGTTAATCATTAAACCATTCATAAATGAATTCTGTGGAAGGCCAAAAGAGCTTTCCAAATCAAATGAGAGACTAGATTAACCTTTGCAATTGCTAATTTTCCTGCAATTACACTGTAATGATTTTGTTACATTTAGATTTAGAACATTGTCATGACATTAAACAATAGTAGTGAAATCTTTGTGCATATTCCTGGTTACTGCTATCTTTGCACATCACCAGTTATGATCTTGAATGGAATACACTAAATATAAGATGAATGTGAGTCAGATTGTTTAAATTCTTACCCTTTCATTTTGGGCTTCATGCAGTGGTCTTCTGCTGAGAGATCGAGAAGAAGAACTGTGCATTTTATATGAAAAAATAAACACACAAGAGCTGCTGTGTAGGAATGGAGATATTGAGTTGCAAGCTATGGATGAAAGGATCAGATTGCTGAAGCTGAAGGTAGCTGAGAAAAAGAGACAGATTAAATTGTGGTTCAAAACACTCCCAGCGAAGAATGCCTTGGATGCACAGCTGGTGGTACTTCAGATACAGGTTGGTGGGCAATAAAGCCTTGTTCATTTTGTTAGTATTATTTTGTATTTTAAAGCTTAAGATAATGGCATAGAAAAAATGTCTGGATGTACAAAGTATCTTTAAACAAAGTTCAGCAATACACCTGGTGTATATTCTTAACTTCAGAACTGTAACTGTGGGTAACTGGCTGATGCACTTTGCTCTGCATACGCCAAATGTTTCCTGGGCATGCAATCTCAGCTAATGTTCCCCACAGCCTAAAATGTCAGCATGACTAAGCTGGAGAATGGGAGTCATGGGGAAAAAATGGCAATGTAGATGAAATGTGTTAAAAGTGTATTGATGGAGTAGGTGGAGGGGTGGAAGATGTACTTAGCTCTTCAAACTTTGAAAATAATAACTCAATTCACACTTGACCCTGAGCCTGCTCTGCTGCCTACAATGATATAATCCACATAGATTTTCTCCTACATAAAACCAGTGTAAGTTCTAGTTCTAGTTACAAAATGACATTAAGCAAACTGCAGTGTTTTGGACATTCTTTCCTTGCTTTCTGAAATGGCTCATTTACTTTTGACCTTCTCTCCAGATGGAATTTTTTCCATACATATTCTGTTAATGTCCGCACAAAATTGTAAATGAGAGCGTGCCACTGCCTTTCATAATTGCATCCATGGGAGCTGTGACTCACTGTTACATAGTGCTAGCACTATTCTGGTACTTCTTATCATTTAAAGAAGTTGTATGCTCTGTTGAAAGAGTAAAATATTGGACAATACCTCATGCAAGTCATACCCCAAAGAACTTGGCAGTGCCATTACAGATTTAAGTGATGAAATAGGAGAGAGAGATTTTCAGGTAAGATTTAGAGTGAGACTGAGTCACTGAGTCAAATACAGTGTGCTTTAAAGCTTGTTGCAATATTGACATAATTTTAAAAACAGAAAAATACAAAGTGCTGAGATATTACACATTGAGTAGTTTTAATACATGTTCCCAAGGCAGACATGTTCTAGTGAACAATGGCAAAAGAGCAGTTACCAGATTTTAAAACAACTAGACGCTGTGGTTATTGAACATTGCGTGGCTCGACCCCGCCATTACCTTAGCCAGTTCATTCTAGCATTCACACCATCAGAGGGTTAGGGGCTGAAAGGGACCTCGAAAGATCCTCTACTCCAACTCCCCTGCCAGTGCAGGATCACCTATACCAGTTCACATAGAATATATTCATATTCTGCTGCTACCAACAGTCATTATGGCTAGAGAGAAACAGTTTCAGATTGGCTGGCTATATCTTTGTTCATTAAATAAAAGAACGTTAACTTCTGTACTGATTAGAGATTTGCCCCATATTGAGGTCTGACTTATCTTCTGTTCAGGTATGAGTTGCAAAGGGTGTTGCAAGACTTTGACTTGATGTGGTGAACACAGATCCCAATCACTTTGTTCTGTCTATGAAGCCAACCTCTGAAGCCAATCTGAAATCTGAAGAAATGATAACAGGAGCTCCTTTTGTACTACCATTAGTCTGTCTTTCCATTTAGCTAATTATAAATGTACAGAGAGTTGACCAGTTCACCACAGGACTATGAAAGCCTAGTTTCTGTCAGACGCCCACAGATGTCCTCTAGTGCAGATAGGAAATCTCATTTCTGAGTTTTCCTCTTCATTTTTTCCCCACTGTATTGTGACCTTGTGTAAAAGCCAGCATGCCAATCTTGACTTCGTGTTAGCAGATAGTCACAGTATCACAGTATCACCAAGGTTGGAAGAGACCTCACAGATCATCAAGTCCAGTCGAATGAGCTCTCTCTGTTAGTGGCAAGAACTGGGTGCCTTTACTTCCAGAGGGAGATCCTGACACCCTTACTTAGGAAGTGCAACATTCCTCTAGGAGGTCTTTGTTCTCTTACCTCATCAGTGATATAGGAAACTTTGAATCATATGAGAATAGTGCTTCAAAATGCATCTACAATTGAAATAATCTTTAGACCATCCAAATGAGGCTGAATCTCATGCCTCGTACCGTTTACATTTTCTTATTCACTTTTCCTACTCTTCCTGTCTCCTTTGCTGTTGCTCGCATTTTGCCATCTTATTCCAATCCATCTTCATTTTCCCCTCTCCTGCATTTCTCACCCTTCCCATTACCCCAGAATTTTCTTCCTTTTTCTCACTCCATAGATGAATTAAGTTTTATAATAGTAAATGCAGAAGGGTTTTCCAACAACAGGTATACATAATTGGTAATACTTCAAATGTACAAAGAGATATCTGAAAGGAAAACAAGATTCAGCCTTAAAAAATAGAAAGTATTTCAGAATTTGCTGCTTGCATTTGAGATATTTTGACTTTTACAGAGACACTGTTTGAATTTAAGTCTCAGTATCCTCACCAGATGCTTTAATCAGCAGTAGTCTGCAGAAGCTGCCCCCTTGTCTGGGTGGCTGTGGTACCTACTACAAAAGCAGAGCTCAGGCTGTGTGCCAATTCAGCCAAAATAAGAGTATTACCTGGGTCTCCTCTGTTCCACATGAGCTGCTTTATCATCAGCCTGATGCATATTCCACCCATGCGCTTTTCAGCAGAACTTGCATACTTCCCCAAGAGAGTAGAGCGTAGGTGACTGTTTCAGCTAGTGAATACTAGTGAAATGTGTGAAAACAGTGAAGTGTTCTTTTAAGCAAGCCCAGAGTTCTGTGAATAAAGTGCTAATAACATGGACTAGGTATTTCTGTTACCATGAATGTAAAGCATTACAATCAGAAATACTTCAAGGTACTTCCTTTAGCACAAAAAATACCTGGTGAGATTCTAAAGTGTTTTTTCTCTCTTCATAAAACTATGTAACTTTTAATTGGGGCTGCACATCAGGGGACTGTTCCTGCTGGCTGAAGTGACCCATGAAAACTAATCTGCCTTCACGCATCAGTGAGAAATACTTAGCATTAATCATTAATTAGTTCAACACATGCTGTAGCTGGAACTTCAGTGCCTCAGAGTTCAGATAATATACAGGGCCCAACCACTTCTTTGAGGCATTTGGCATCAGTATTTGCCCAGACATATTAAAACATGGCTAGAAGAAAGGTAGAGAGTTGATCTAGGCAGTCCTGCTCCTACTCCAGCAACAGACTGCCTGTTATTGCTAAGAGTTAAGTTGTGCTTTCAAGCCACCACCCAGTCCCCTAGCAAGCTATGCTAGCCCTTCCTTAAGAGTGGAAGGATTTTCTTAACAACAGTTACCCTGGGTCTTTCCTGCTGCATTGATTTGTATTCTATCCACCAACGACATAATAAATGGATCATTCTTTCTTGTTAATGGAAGAAACTTCCTGTTTCTATTAATCAGCCCTTACAGATTTTTCTTACACGATTCTCTTTTAATATTTCTCTTATTTTTGGCAACATGGTTGTTATTTTCTGTCTAATAACTGTGGCTAAAAGTGAGAGAATTTATTCAGGCATATTTCATGTTATATTGATACTTATATGCACAGATAGGATGGGAACCTTTCTTGCAAGATGCCATATTGGTTCTCTATGTAGCAACCAGAGCCTTCTCTGAAGAAAGGCTATCTAATCAGATGGCCTCAAGTCTGTATTTGTACAAGTAATTTTTCCTGCCTACACACAGAACCTTGCATTTGTTATTGCATATGATCTCTTTTGTTCAGAACAAGGTAATTCTGAATTTGAATCTTCTCCTCCAAAAAGTATTTGCAGCCTCTCTCAGCTTAATCTCATTCTACTGATACAGTACTTACCTTTAATTTTCATCAAGAACCCAGTTCCTTACCTTGTGTATGAGCATGTTACACCAAACAATACTGAAGCTATGTACAAATCCAGATGTATTATTTGTCATCCTCATATCTGTTAAATTGTCATTGTAGGAAGTGGGTCTGGTTGGGCATAACTCAACACGCCAGTGCTGGCTGTGACTCCTACCCTTTTTCTTTTCTACCTGCCTATGAATAAGGCTGAATGATTTGCTCTTAAAGTGAAGTTTTCTATGGTTCCATAGCTTCTTTCAACCCTAGCCCCACCCTTTTATAAGTAGTTATGATAGTTGCCATTTTCCACTGCCCTGCAGACCTCACCTGCCTTCCTTGGCAGTTCCAAAATAAGTACCAGTTCTCCACCTATTCAGAGGATTCCTTTTATCTCAGCCTGCACTCCCCCTTGTCTGTCCTTCCTTCAGGAATGCCTCTTGACTGATTACATTCAGATGTACCTTCCTTCTGGCAGGAACTTTTTCTATCACCTCTATCAAATCCATTCCAAGACTGGGTCTTCAGTTTTAAGACTTAGTATCTCCCAGAAGTCTGTCCAAGGAGAATGCCACAAACAGGATAAAATAAAGATGTCTATGGCCAGATCACTTAAGCAGACACATTAATGTGTTTATCTCTAAATGTGCTTTGTTTTCTGCACTCACGGATTAGCCTGCATCTAATGACTCATGATTCATAGTGCATTTAAAACTAAGATAAGAAGCATAATATTGAAGTGTAATGTGAAGCTTTTTATACTGGCAGGGTTTTTTTTACCATCTTGGACAGTGGTTTTGCTACAGGAATCCTTGTTCCCTAATGTAATTATGCAATCATGCAAAAATTGGCTTGGTGACTTGTCCCTAATCTCAGTAAGGTACCATTGCTTCCAGCAAGGCATTTTCAGCTGAGTTGGTGATTAACTGGTGGCCCCAAATAGGAAGCATCACTGGAAGCATAGCTGCATCCTGTTGTTTGTGTTGGTTCTGCTCTTACATTCTTGCATTCCATGTATTATTCGCCTTGAGTTTTAGTAGTTTATGATTACATTAAACCTTTCAGAACCTCTCTAACATTCACTGTAAACTGTGTCATGATGCAACAAGGAAATCTTTCATTACAGTTATTTAAGGTTTTTACTTTGCCTGGTCTCAGACAAAACATGAAAGAAGGAGCTGCACAAGGCTTCTATTAACAGCAGAAGAAGTGTTTAAGACAAGTGTTCACCCAAAATCTGTCAGTTTTCCCTTTTCCAGTTAAACATGACTTAGTAATTTCCAGTGACAAACCCCATCCTGATAGCAGCATCTAAACATTTACTTTGGCTTTTTGGTGACTGCTCCTAAGAACCACTGACCACTTGTTTCCTTAACAATATCATCACCTGCAATTGACAGCATTTAGAGCAACTTACTTGGATCATGGTGTGTTAGAGCTAGTAGATTAAGGCTGGAGCGACAATGTGCTGACCGATGTCCAAGTGCATATCAAAGCACAAAACCTCACCACTGTTGGTTTTGCAAACCCAAACATGAAGAAATGGGCCCAGTCGCTTCTTCATTGAGTATTTACACAAAGCATGGATGTTCATCTGGTGTATTCTGGGAAGTATTATTCCATGGCAAAGCCTCACATCGGAAAGGTTAGGGAACACCTGTCTGTCTGGGTCACATCAGCACCACATTGCTCACTGCTGCCAATGAGTCACTTCAGGACACATGCCTGAGAACTTTAACACAGAAAAGTTGGATGCCTGTAGGACTGAGACCTTTAGTGCTAACCAGCAGGGAAGTGAGACTTTCAGATCTGATTTGCAACCGCAGTGTCAGGCGCTTGCATGCTTCCTACATCTGCATACAACAGAAGACTGTAGGGAATAAAAGATCTTCTCCACCTCAAACATTTGCTCTGTTCCTGAGGATAAAGAAAGAGCCTGTGGAAAAAGCAGTGGGTGGGACTGAATTTCTGGCAGAGAGCAGGGTTTTCCTCTGCTCTGCAGTACAACACTGTAGTTCCTTAAAAAAAAAATAAAAGGCTTATAATCATCTGTGCTACCCTCCCTCCTTCCTAGTGCAAGGGCACTTTGTTTCTTAAAGTCTGCTGGATCAAGGTCTGGGGGGTGAGTTAGGTGGGGATTCTCAGAGGACCCCCACGTGCTTTTCATCCAGGCCACCCAGGAGAAGTTGAAGAAGGTAACTGGGCCTTGAGACAGCCTTTTTCTGACCTAACAAAGGTATTCAGCATGTGAAACTCATCTTCTGGTCTAACACTCATCATGATACTTGGTGGGTCAGAGAAGAAGCCTCTTCTGGATCACTGAGTTAGTTATACACAATTTACAGATGGTTATGCTGCACATAGAGAAGGGCTCAAAAGGAACGGGTGTGCAAAAACCCAAACTGTTAGTAAGATGAAGCTGATTTATATTTGTGCACTCTATGGATGACCTTCTGGGACACAGTCTCCTGCTTTTCAAGCTGTCACTCATTAACAGTAGGACAGCAGAATGGCAGACAGCCACCTCTGGTTTTGTAGGAAAATGCTTCCTAATGTTTGACCAGAATCGTTTTGCTTACTGCTACACTGCCCAAGCATCCCAAGCATCTCCCAGCAAGGCTGGAGTCCTCCTTCCAATCCCAGGTATTGGCTATGCAGCCACCCCAGCCACGTTTGTGTAGGTCTCCTGCTATAAGTCAGACACACTGAGGCCATTCCTCTCTGATCACCTAGTAACAGCAAGGCTTTGGGCTTCTTGGCTGGAAAACTAACTGTGGTGCTTTCCTGTTTGCTAGTATTCCCAGTGCAAGGACAGGATTAAACAGATGGAGGACATCTTTGCTGACCCTGCAAATGAGAGTAGAAGGCGAGACTTGAGAGGGAAGGACCCATCTCCACCTGAGCTGCTAAAAAAGATTGAGCAGGTAAGGTTACTTCCCCATCCTTCCTACTGTGAATTGACCTCTTTCAGAAAAAGCAAATAATGGATTTTTAAAAATAAACTTTCTGTGATAATGAACTGCTAACAAAGTGGTCCTCCTGCAGCTGGCTGTGAGCTGGCTTGCCTCTGCAGAAGCTGTGAGCAGAAGGCAGTTGCACTGCCCTCTTAGCATAGTCTTCACATGTGACAGAATCAAACACCTTTCTTTTGTCTAGACTACTTTGTTTCCACAGCAGACAGGGAGCCACAGAACAGACCTGCATGGAAGTAGCAGCCAGGCCAGCCAAGAAGCTGCACACCTGACTGCAGCATTGTCAGCAGCTGCCAGGAGATGCTGCAAAATGAAGCATTAGGTGCCATATGAAAGCTAATTCAGGGCACCTCCTGTATGGCATACGGCGGGGGGAAGGGGAAGGAGAAGCTGCTATATTTTCTTAGCTATTGTTGCCTGTCCCATTTACAGGGCCACAGAAGTCCATGCACTGAGTTTAGTATTCAGGATTGACGTAGGGCTGTGAAGATGTTAAGGTAACAGCAAGCTTGGAGCAGAACACAATTAAGTCCTCCTTGTGAAACCCAGTTTGTGAGGATTTACCATGAACACTTATGCTTTCATTACCTGAGCTTTTTGCTTTACCATCCCATATTCCTTCAGAGGAAGGAACTCTGTTTAGCCAAGCAGGCTACAACACAACAACCTCTACATTAAAAAGCCAGGTTGCTTGGAGTCATGAGATAAGGTTAAGTGTTCTCTTCCAATCTCTTTGTGGTTTGGAAGTCCTTTTAGTTGCACAGGACTTTCTTTGGACCTCATATATTCTTTTGGTTTTAGTGGCAGCAGGGAGAAGCTATTTAAAACAAGAGCTGAAACCTTCTCATTATGGTGCAACTCAAAGAACTAGAAAATTTAAAAAACCCAAACCACTGTAAAACCCCCATTACCTTCAAGAAAATCACAGCAAGACAGCAATAGTGGTGGTGTAACCCCTGCCCCCAGAAGGGCCAGGTCTGCTATGGAAGAGTTATGTGACAGACAGGAACCAACTTGGGCCTGATACTTGTCAGAGAAGATGAAAGCTTTGAGGAAAGGGATGGTGAGGGGATTACTTCTGGCTGTTCACCAGCATTATTTCAGCAGTTCTCAATGCAGTCACAAGAATACCTTGTGCTGCACCTTCCCCTGTCATTTACCTAGACCCTGTATGCCCCCTCTCACTGCAGCTAGAGGCAGAGCTGGTGCAGAAGGAGAAGGAGTTGCTGGAGAAAGATATTCTCTATGAGCACATTTCCAAGCTGACAGACAGAATACGCACCGAGGCAGCAAATGGGAATCAGGAAGCATTGCACTTGGCTAAAAGGGTAAGAAAGGCTTTGCACGTTCTGCATGCTGGACTGTAAGAAATGAAGTATCTGGACAAGAGGTAAGGTGACTCACTTGTAAATTACAAAAGGGGCTAGAAATAGTGAGCAACAGATCTCATTAGTATTCATTAATTTTAGCCGTTCTGTAGTAACATGGACAAACCAGAAGCATTAGGTGAGTGCACTTCGCTTTTGAAAGGTGGACCACTAATAGCTCCTTTCATCAAAGTCTGGGGTTAGTTCTTGGGTGAATGCTTACAAACTTACAGAACCTTCCATTTGCATGTGATTTGTGTAGATGATATCCAAGGTCCCTTCCAAACTAAACCATCCCATGAGTCTACTTAACAGCCTTTCTACAACATATCAAAGGCTGAAAAGACATAAAGAAAAGGCAGCAAAATTCTACTCCAACACACTAAAAGATAAAGTTACTATCTGGCTAAAGGTTTCTTTGTTGTTTAAGTAGGTAGAACCACACAAGAACAAAACAGCATTTTTCAGTACAGTTACTTTTCTATAATCATAGCTATTTCCTCATAACTGCCAGAGCAAAATTCCTCTCACTCATCATGTCCTTCATGAAAAAGCTCTAAATAGAGTAAAAGATAGGGGGAAAAAAAAAAGTTAATGTAAACCAGGGTCAAGGTTGCTGATTTATTTTTTAAACTTAGGTGTTAGGTTTGTCACTGAGGCTTTAAACAAATCTTTATAATACACAATTTTCCACAAACAAGAAGCCACATGATGTCACAGGCTCAACTAACAGCCATGGGCTAATGAACTCCCGTAAAAACGGCAGTGGGCCAGAAGTTACACACAGCTGCTCTGTCAGTCAGAAAAGAGCCTTTCAGGGTTGTTGTAGTTTTGGGGCTGGTTCTTTAAATCATCCCCACTCAGATGCAAGGATTCCTCTCCTGTTCTTTTTCTGGTCATCCCCTTGCCAAAGATAACTTCACAACCCACAGCCCTGCTCTATCTGCATTATCTTTCAGTTGTCGTGCAAGGATCAGGCTTCTTGCACCTTTCTGAGGAAGTTAATTGTGTAGAAAGAGACAGTCAGGCACCATGCCTTTGAGGGCAGTGGGAGTTTTGCTGTTCAGCCCAGAAGGGCAGCAGGAGATTACTAATTTGCTTCTCTGTCTTGCCTTGGAGTGAATGGGGCTTCTATGCTGCCCACTTTTGTGGTTCTGACTGGTCTTGTTCCAAGACATCATTTTCAAGCAGGGAACTACTTTTAAAACCCTGTCAAGTTGGATTTATTTGCACTTTCCTAAGTGCCATGCCAAGCTAAGTGCCTAAAGGGAAGCCTTAGCAACATGCAATTGTTCCTCCAGAAAAATGAACTGCAGAAGAAGATAAAGGACCGAACACGGCAGGTGATGGCTCTTGTTGCAGAGGTATCCATGAAGCAAGCACTTGCCACTAAACTCCAGCAGGAAATGAGAGACAAAGAACAGTTTTTGATGACTGTTTCATCAAGGGTAGATCAAGGCCTTCCCCCTCCTAAAGAAACAGAAAATGAATGGTTGAAGATCTTACACAATGAGAAGATGCAGAAAGCAGCAGCTGAAAACAGAGTTAAGGTAAAGATCAGTCATGTTGCACTTAGACCTTCAACCCCCATGTTGTCACTGCTCATCTTTCAGAAAGAGCTATGCTTGCTCACTGAGTGGCTGCTTGCTGCCTAACAGGCAGCTCCAGGAGTCAGTGGAGGTGACAGTATAGATGGAGCCAGGTAGTGAAGTGGAACATTGTGGGTTTGGGGGTTATAACTGCACTCAGGCACACCACTTAGCCATAGTCATTAAACCTTTAGGAGAGAATACACCAAAAGGAAGGCTTAGTTTCAATTATGGATTTGAGGTGATGGATGAGATAGCCATTGGTGAGGTACTGCTCCCATTGACATCAGGCTGAAGCTGCAAAAGGTTGGGTATGGGATTCAGGAATATTAACTGGTTTGCATTTTCTACATACCAGCTGCAGTGAACATCATAAGTAGGAAGAAACCAAACTCCTGGGCAGGGCAGCTTAGCAGTGCTTCAAATTTTGCCCTGTTGGATACTATGCCTCCCTAGTTGAGACCACCAATGAGCCTAGAGCCGAGAACTCCCAGAAGAGAAAAATTAGCACAAAAATGAGATGTGCATAGAGGAAACTCTTGCTGGGAATTAGCTTTGGAATATAAACACTTCAGGTGATCACTCCAAAGGACTCTGAAAGGCACACAAAGCTGGGAGAGGAATACACTGCGCATACAAGTAACAGCGCTGCAGTAAAACTGGTTTAGAAAACAAACTTCCCTGTCATTAACACTTCTCGTGGTGGGGCTGTTTCCTTTCAAGATTGTGGTAGAAGCTCACTAACCTAACTGTTCGGCAACAGCTGCTGTCAGCATGAGCACAGCCATGGTTTGAAGCACAGAGCTATTATCTTGTTACTGTTCTGTGCACATTTACTGTAACTGCTAAGAGTTCATCTAATTTGTTTCCTTCACAAGTGGCAGAGGCACTGCAGGCTCGAGCTGTGCTTTCCTTCCCTGAACGATCAAAGTGCGTTTCTTCCACAGCACGCCGCAGAGGAGGAGCAAGCTGCAGCGCCTGGCTGCATGCACACGACAGCTGTGCACCGCCCGACCGCCTACATCCCCGATGATGAATTCAGCCTCCCGCTGCCGCGCCCCTATGGCGCTCTGGCTCCTTTCAAACCAAGCGAGCCTGGTTCAAATACGAGATATATCAGAAAACCTCTTGTGAAGCCCATTGAAATCTGAACAGACAACACCTGAAAGCAGGCAGGAGAGCCCATTACCGGCTGCTGGATCTGAAAGGTCAGTAGCATTTATGCTGCACTGAAACGATGGCCCTTGGTGTTTAGCCAAATGCCGTACGAGAAAAGAGAGCTGATACCAGAGCACAGCTGAACAGTCAGTGACCCAAGTTCCCTTCTCCTGCCTGTGAGGTACCTGGTATCCCAAACGCAGTGCAGTGCTTTAAAGTGTTAAGAAAAATGAGAGGTCACCATACTAAGCCTATTTTGCTTCTAGGTTTTATTGCATTTCAATATCTTTTATAATACAATTCCTTAGAAGAAAAAAGGCTAGAAAAATCATCTCTCCTTAATATAATACAGAGTCCCCAGCATTTACACAAATACATCCACCTAGCTTGCTGCACTCTGGACTGGAGTTTACACTTGCCAGACAAATTTCAATTATATTGAGAAAAATAATCCTGCCCTCTATGCTGTTACTGAGAAAGTGAAGCTCTCCACTGATGGTACCAACAAGGGAATGACCACCAAGTTGCCAAGTCTCTCCTGGGAACTGAATCTTTTTATTTTACTGTTAAGGAACAGGGAACAGCTGTGGACACTGCTCTGAGAGAGTATCAGGGGCTGTTGTTGAAACACCTTCAAAATCTATCACAGTGTCAGTGAGCTATGACAGAGTTGTTTTAATACTAGTGAGGACTACAGCAATCCTACATCAGAACTTCAGATTCTCTCTGCATAGCAAACCACTATTTTAAATTAATGGGATAGTTCAGAACATTAAACCAAAAAAAATGCAAATAACATTGGTTCAGTGATATATATAAATAAAAGTTGAAAATTAAGGAATCTCCATCATTTCTTTTTGAAGCTGAGGCTGGACCTATAACACTAGAAGTTCGAACAGAAGAATTCAGTAAAAATCTGTCAAAGGCACAGTTAAGGTAAATTTCTAAAGAACATTTTCTTTCTTTTACACATCTTAAACAACACAAAATCCTCTCACATGCTTTTAAAGATGCTATTTCATGCTAATTCCAAAAGGGATCTATGTGAATCCAGCTCAGAGCCAGGAGGACTGTAGCACATGTCCACCACAAAGAATGAATGCATCATTACTGATGTGTTCTCTGCTTTCAAAACACACCAAGAAATCATTTTACCAGTCTAAACAAGTAACAGTTATGTTTTCTAAGACTATCTGGTTAAAATAACTGACAGCAATACCAACTTTCAGAGTCTGGTTCAAATATCTGCTATAGCTGCATTCATTTGCCCACTTCAGCATGACCTAGTGAAACCAGATCTCTCTCACTGGAAACCTGGTGTCACATAAATCTCTCTAGGATTTCTCTAGAAGCCAGTGATTTCAGCCTCAATAAATACCTTGCACCAAACAGTATTTTGAGTAGCTTATGTCAGTAATGGTGGCTACACAAAACAGCCTGGCACTTAAGTTTCACACAAACAAACAAGCTGATCACACAGATGTGTGTAAATGCTTTCACAGAAGCAGTACCCAGGCAGCTTTCTTCAGCAGCTCCTTTTTTCAAGAATACTTGAGGCCCAAAAATGTCACAGTGTGTTTGAGAGCTGTTTCCTCTACAAACCTGACATTAATGGGATCTTGTTTTTCATATGGATGCACACCTAGAAAAAAGATGGTGAGGCAGTCAGCATTTACGAACTCCTCAGTGTTCTCCTACACTTAGTCATGTGCCCTGCTCAGCATCTCCATCTACAATATTGGAAGATAGAGAAGATGGGCCTGTATTTCCATCTGCACTAAACATCTATTTTGGATGCTCACCCATGGCAGAAGCTTCTCTCTGAGTGGGATACAAGTAAATGATATCCCACTTGGAGTGGGACCATCTCTGGAGGCTGCCAGGGACTCTCATACTAATTCTACACTGGAGAGATCCAAGACAAAATTTCAGCAGTGTGGCTGTGTTGGTACAAGTACATAAAACAGCCCATGGCACATCCTCATGAACTTCTGTAAGGTTTAACTCTTTTTCCTCTCCAAACTGGAAGA
Organism: Pogoniulus pusillus; assembly: GCF_015220805.1. Classification (NCBI taxonomy): domain Eukaryota; kingdom Metazoa; phylum Chordata; class Aves; order Piciformes; family Lybiidae; genus Pogoniulus; species Pogoniulus pusillus. The sequence continues at coordinate 33,386,313 of NC_087267.1, forward strand.
TGTCCACCTAAGGACAGTCCTGTTTCAGCCTCCAGCTCCTTCCTTTGTTCCCCAAGTTCAGGCAGGGGCAGTTATGTAAAAAGCTGACACCTGCATTAATGCACCTTGTTTTCTGTGGAACTGAACATCTCCAGCTACATCACTCTGAAGCAAGAGCCCTAAAGTACATTTCATTTAAATGAGAAGTAGTAACATTGAAAAACAATAAATCCTGCTCCTTCAGAGGACCTCTGGTACTACTGCTGCAAGTGCTGCTTTCTGAGGTTGAAGGTCTGATTTTGATTGCCTCTTAGGCACCACACTGCATAAACAAGGAACAAGCCCATCTCTCCATCTGAATACAGAACAAGCACCACATTTCACTACTCATGTTCTTATACACACAACTTGGCTAAAGAGATTCCAAACACAGAGGATGTGGATGGAAGGACCTGCAGTGAAGAAGGCCCTGATGGCTCTGAGCAGCAGAAAGATGGCCAAATCTACAGTGTTCCATCTCTGGAGTTCTAGAACTCAATTAGGTCAGTACAGTCAGGACGCAGCTGAGGGTAACAACTGCTGGTCTCCCAAAGCACAAAAGGAACAGTACCTTGATTCTCTATCTCTGCCAACATATCAGTCAGGTAGTTCAGTGGCAAAAACTCTACAGGGACTGAGAGCCTCTCAGGGCTAGGCCTGTTGCACTGTAAAGGAAAGCATTTCATGTTAGTTCACAGTTGTGCACAGCATCAAGTCCTGCATTCTCCTTAGTGTCTTGCTGCATACAGAATGGCCAGGAATATCACCACTGTCAAGGCAGAAGCTCTCTGAAATGACTCTGTGCTCTTACCTGCCTGTTCTCTAGCTTCTCCAGCAAAAACTTCACATATTTCCGTGCGATGAAATTGGCATTTATGGGATGAGTCCAAAACTGGCGGATCTTTTGACCAAGAACCTAGTAAGCAAAAAAACAAAACCCCAAGCCTGAGTGTGTAAGCACAGTTTAGGGAGGGGGAAGACAAGGGAAAACACTGCAACAAAATATGTGCTGTAACAGATGCTTTGCTTTCAGACGGTCATGACAGAAGCTAAGCTGTCATCATTTGTAGCCCTCGCTTGATAGCTGTGAACTAAAACCTTGCTACTTAGCACCCACTGGGCTACTCCGCCAGTTTCTCTCAGTTGGTGTGCCCCACTACCACTTTGCATGTCTATCTAACTATTGAGGAGAAATGACTGTGCCTTCTTTTCTCTTTAGTAATCAGGTGCGCCATTCCTCAGTGCTCTGTTCAGAACAGGGCTTCCCTGAGGCTTAGCCTAAGGATTCTTACAAAAGCAGAATGCCAAGGAGGAGAGATACTGGGAGCAGAATTTGCATCCCATTATTTAGGACACCATCCTGAGAATTAATAACATCAATTCTCGTTCCCAAAGGCAAGAGATTCAAGCCCTGATATCCCAAAGCTTCCAGCCCTAACCAATGCACAAACAAATACAAACGTGCAGTGAAATCAGCTCCACCTTCTGCTGTTTTCCCCATCTAGATCTTCCTCCTGCCTTCACTCTCAGCTATGCTGCAGCACAGACTACTGAAAAAGCTCATTTAGAAATGCTGGACAGTTTCAGTGGTGCCTGCTTCTGATGAAGCTGAAGTCATCTAGTGAATAAACCCTGCTCAAAATAGCCTGATTCACCCCAAAGTGTCCCTTTTTGGCAAACTATCTATTCTCTGCATTTTCCCCCAAAGCTGTAAATAGACACAGTAAGGCACTGAGTCTGCTGTGCAGAACTGGCAGTGCACAGCCCAAAAGTCACTCCTTGCTCTTCATGTCCAAGTGCAGTTGGAATGGAGCTCCCCACCCACCAGGCCTGGGGCTGACAGCACAGAGAGGCCTTGCACTGACCCCAGATCACCAACCCCTGACTGAAACAAGACAGAGGACAAAGAGCCTCCTATGGGGTTCTCCTTCCCTACCCCTTCTCAAAACTGCTGCCAAATAAAGAAGGCCTTGTTAGAGGAAAACCAAAGTGGCACTTCTGGTCATCTGAACTGTATGTGAGAGCCCATAATGAGCAAACAATAAGCAATTTATGCTGAGAAAAGCCTGTTCTGCAGCAAAGCAGTCCCTGAGGGGGGATCCCTGCTTTTCCTCTGCTCATCAAGTTGTGCTTCCTCTGCAGTGCTGTGCACTAAGAACAAAAAGGGTAAGGAGAAGTCAATTCTGCTCAGTGGAGCATCAGTAGATAGTCCTGGCATGTGTCTAAACGAGTCAGTTGACCAGTGGACAAAGCTGAGAATTTTAGAGGAGATTCTGCAATTCAGCTCCTGACAGAGTTGTGACAGGATCAGATTTTACAGCTTTTGCTGTCCCAGCTTTTGAACATATGTGATAAAATACATGAAACCAAGTGCAGAGGTCACAGATAAGAAAGGGCATTTGTGGGTGCTCAAAAACCACACACACACAAATCCTATACACCCTCTTTAAAACCTCTTAAAGCCTTATTGCCTCATGCACAACAGTGTCGGTCCTCTACTTGATCACTGCGGGGCAATGAGACACTGCAGAACACCACGGACAGATCTGGTACCCCACAGGTCATAAGCAGCAGATGGAGAAACTGGAAGTTGAGGTGATCTTTGTGCCCTATTACAACCACAGTTAAGTCTTCGATTGCCTTGGTCCTAAGCACAGGGAGGAATTCCCTCTGAGTTCCAAAATTCAAGGTTACCTCAGGGAGCCTCATGACAATACTGAGCTTCAGCTTTTCATTCTGCTCTGTGTCATCCAGATCTAGAAGGAAGAAAGCACAAAATAGCCACCGTAATAACAAAAAACTTTGAACTGTTACCTTTCACTGCAGAGTTGTTTATATTTGTAGCTTTTAGATAAGTATTTTCCTGTATGATTCACTATTTTAGGTAACTTCACTATCTTAGGTAGCTTCACTATTTTAGGTAACAACTTAGTCATTCAAACCTGTTTTGACTAAGTGTAACTCCCCAGATTTACAGTATTCATTGATGAAGACCAGGCACAGCATCTTGTGCTGTCACTCTTCTTGAACACCAGAGAAATCCCCTCTTGCAAGGGGATGTGGCTGTACCTGTGATCAAATGCGTTACTGCTGGAGAGCCTTATCTCAGTGCTGCTGCACCCCAGAAGCTTCTGCTGCAGTTCTATCCTCCTCCTTTCTGATGCAGTGAAGGCAGTTAACAGAGGTGTGATGCCAACTGCCAGTTTCTCCAACTCCCCATTTCACTCTGAAGCTCCTAAGCTGCTTCTGTAGAAGTGAGTACTTAGCTTTTCCTGAGGAGAATGCCACATTGAGACACACTTTGCTCTTGAGGACTACCCAGATTTATATAGAACTCATTTCAACTCCCACTTGCAATTAACATTACAACATATTTAGATGTCCACAAGCTTAATACTTACTAAAAAATATTGGGATGCTAGGTCAGGCAGGCTTTTGTCTCCTTATTTTGAGTTACTTCCCAGCATAGAGCTTCGGATGATTTGCTAATCCCTGCACTAGTATTATCTGATTATCTGGTTCCAAACACAAAGAAGGCAAAAGCTGAGGCCTGGACAGCAGACTTGACTTCCTTGTCACTTCCAGAAATAATTGCAGAGATCTCCAGCAAGTTTTATGATTAGCTTTAGTATTCCATTCACTGAGAAGTTGCATGCACTAAAATGATTAACTCAAATACTCTCCAAATGAGTATTTCCTTGTCTACTCTGGCAGTCTTACAGCTGGAGACCTAACTTTCTCCTCTCAGCTGGGCATCATCATCATCAGCTGCAGCTCTCACTGAAACAGCACTACGACATGGTGATACTGTGATACTGTGTGAATACCGTGTCTGAATTTGAGCAGCTAAAGGACACCACTCCCAGTTTAGCCAGCTGGTAACAAAGGAGACCCAGGGAACTCACCGTACCTTTCAGCAGCTTCCTTACACAGGTTTCTGTCAAGTGCAGCACTCCAGTATCAATGTAGTGCAGGAGAGTGTGCAGAGGAAGACATCGAACACCAAGGCCCAAGTGCAGAGTGTGAAAACCTGTCAAAGGGACACACACTTGGTTAGTGTGACCATGCTGGGGTTTCCCCTAAGCCTGTACTAGGGACTGGCATTTCTCTAGCTAAAGCAAACACCCTCCTTAATTTGTTTCTATTTAGTGAGGAAATCAGTTTATCAACAGTCTTGTAGTCTCACTTAAACCATGCCTAAGTCCTCTTAAACATAACCCTGTCAGAAAGAGGAAAGCCAAGAGAACTGAACACAGTCACTATAATCATACATAGTCATTAAATGTCTTCAAGCTGTTGCCTTACATTTGAATTGTTCTATTAAATTGTCTTTATCTTCCTCTTTCCTCCTACTTGATTGAAACCTGAAGCCTCACCACCATTAGTATGTGGATGCCACCCACATATTCCCTGGGGCAGAGCTAAGACTTCAGTTTGTCACTTATCAGCCACATGTTGGTCTTGTCATCACTATTTGCACCCACACAGTTTAACAGATTGCACCCAAACAGTTTCACAGAGTGGCAACAGATCAGGAAATGTAAAACAGGAGGATTCAAACAATCTGAAAGCATTCAAAAGTCTTTTACCTAACAAAAATAAGTAAGTGCTTTGAAAGGACTGGAAGTGATTACGAGAAGGTCTATGAAATCAAAGTCCACTATTAAGATCAGCTCTTCCATCAAGGCTGGAGGTTATCCTTTTAGAAAACAACAGTTTCAAAACATTAGCATGGCAGCAGCCTTGGAAAAAAACTTTTCTTTCCCTCCAGGATAGGATTTTTCCTTGCAGCCTATTACATTTAAAAGTCCAATTGTCAAAGAAAAGAATATATATATATAAATGAAAGTAAGTCTGAGTCTTAGTTCTGAGCTAAAACTATGCTCAGGCATTTCACTGTCAGCTAAAAGCAGAACTACACCTCTGATGTACTGTTGCTGTTTGTAGTAACTATTCCACTTTGGGTTGTTTCACTTGCACATGTTCATGGAGACTCTTCCCCTCCATAAGTGTCTTGGACAGATTTCAATACTGCCAACAGGTAACTTGACACTTGCCCTGCACCTAGAGTGCTTCTGAGAGGGATTGGTAGCAGCACTCTCCTCCCTGCTGATCAAACAAGCAACAGACAGGACTTACCAGGAGGCAAAGGCAGACACATGCCATTTGCAGCTTCCAGGATCCGACTCATGATGTGGAACACGGTGAACTCTGCTGCACTCCCTCTCTCATCACTGTGTTTAACAAAGCAGCAACACATAAGTGCCTCGAGATGCCCCCACCCTCCTGGAGACAGGGTCTGCACCTGCACTAAGTGTACCCTGCATTCTGGGGGAATTGCCATGAGATGCTATATGGGTTACTTATGTGTCTGTCACCTACAGCAGCAGCTGTTCATGCTGACACAAAGTCTCTGTGGTGTCCCCTTTCCCTTTCTCCCACTACTGCAGTCTCTCAGCAGTCCCTGGTACAAGCAGCAGTAGGTGACTCAAGTGCTGGTGTGAGTGATCTGGCTCTTACAGATGTTCAGCCCCCATCATTCATCTGAGACCACTGCAAACCCAGCAGCTTTGAACTCCAGTCAGAAACCTGCCTCCATGATTAATGTTCACATAGGCTTGGAAAGGGGCAGCATCTTCATTATGAGGAGTGCATGGCAGTTGCAGCAACCCTCCCAGCAGAGTAAACACTGACTGTCCAAGCCAGTATCAGGCTGCTGAGGACCAGAGTTATTGTGCCCATCTTTTAAAAGGCAGGTGGAAAAGTTTAACAAATTACTTGCTCACAAGCAGAAGATGCAGGAATGAAGCTGGTATCTCCTCCAAACTTCTTTCATGATTCGATGTACCAGACTTAGCTAAATGAGAAAGAGAAAGGCTGATGGTTTACAGGAGCTTAAGTACCGGCAGGTGTGTGGCCTTCATGCATTTCACACACCAGCTTGGTAAAAACAGGACTGCAAGACTCCTACTAAGCCTTCACTATTTATCCATTTTCCCTACAGGCTTAAAATGTGACACTGCTTAAAACTGTAGTTGTGAGTGAATTGTCATATGCCAGAAATTTAAAGCAAGTGCCTGCAGCCCATCAAAACGCTGTGTAAGACATACAGCATATTAAGACATCATGGTTCTTGGGGATCAACTGATCTCATGCCCTTGTATCAAATTCTCAGAGCATTGTCATGAAAGCAAAAACTGCATGTCCAAGTTGGCAAGAAACAAAGTAGGATGATGCTGAAGACAGTGGAGTGCTCAGTTTGCCAGAAAAAAGCCCGCAGGAGAAACCACAAATCTAGTCATTGCAAGGAAGAAAGCTGAGACAAGCAAATGTCTCTCCTGTCTTGTTTTTGTCCACAGCAGAGTACCACAGCTTCTTAGCCCATATTGTCATTTCTCTGTGCTCCCAGATGGACCTTCAGTACAAAAGCCACAAACCCTGTTCTCATGTGGGCCTTCTAAGCTTCTACAGCTGAGAGAAACCACTCATGAAAGAACTGAAATTGCTTCCTTTACCCAGCCCCTCACATGTGTCCCATGTAACCACTTCTATATCTCAGTAACAGAACTTAAACACTTCCTCTCTGCCTTTTATCTCTGGGCCTCAAAGTGCACTAATCAACCAATCCAAGAAAACTCCCAGGAAGCAAGACTGGCCTCTGTTTTGCAGAGAGGTGTCATGGGAATTTACAAACCCTTTTAACCCCTAAGATTGCCAGAAACCAGGAATCCTCTTTTCCCATTCTCTTTATCAGTTCTGCCCTCTTCAGACTCTTAGCAGAGCAAGGAACAGGTTGCACAGGAGATGTTCACAGGCATGGCCAGCACAGCAACATCAGTCTTCAGTAACGCTCCCCAGTGCTCTCCTCTTTACACTGGCCAGAAAGGTCTAAGAGGCAGCACTTTTTGCCTCCACTCTCCACCACTCCATCCAGCCCTGCACAGCTACGTGATACAGAATCACCACCTTCTGGTGACTGATATACAACATGAGATTTTTCTGATCAGTATCAGAAGTGCTCTAAAACTAATGAGAGAACAGAAACTCAACAGCTAGACAGTGCAAGCAGCAGGCCCTTAGGCTGACACTTGTGAAGCGCCTTGCTTTCTTGAAACATCTACATTTCCAGGCAGTGGTGATGAGCAGACTGAAGTTCCTTTTACTGAAGTTACTGGGAAACACAAGAGCTCAGTTCCTGTCTTTGTTTTTACAGCAAAGACATGGAAGTAGCCAAAGAAAAGGATCAGTAAAGCAAAGGAGAAAAGGGAATGAGACAGAATCTTGCTGTCTTCCAGATCCCTTCCTGCATAGGGGATACAAGGCAGTCCTCCTTCTGAGGAAACTCAAATCCAAACAGTGCTGTCTTCTACTCCTCTGCAGTTGAAGGCCACTTCAGATGACACCTAGCCACAGATGTTGGAGAAAAATGCACAGATGTTGGAGAAAAATGTGCAGCCACTGCAGTGACTTTCAGAGAATTGTCAAGAGTTCATTCTGGCCTGCCTCTGCCCTGTGCCGCAGGCTAGCTGCTCATTCTGCTGTCAGGGCAGCAAATGTCTTTAAGTTATTGTGCCCCTTTCCCACTCCACTGAAATTAAAGGAGTGAGAGAAATAGATAGGGAGTAGAGCTAAGATAAAGTGACTGCAGAATAGAGAGAGTGACTGCAGCACCTGCTGCAGGCTAGGTGGCATGCAGACTGAGAGGTCACCAGGCACACTCGGACTCTGCAGATCTTCTTAGCAGACAAGGAAATGCCCACTGAGACATTTCGTTCCCACTTCCTCACATCACTTCTCTGTGTACAGAGTTCTCTGACAGCAACCAGCTACTGCTCTGCATTATGAAAAACTCAATGCTGCACATCCTTTCTACTCCCACTTCAGCTGCATTTAATGAGTACAGTGGCTACACACTAAGGAGCCCCATCCTCAGCCACAGCTTTGGTTATGAACCTAATAAAAGGTATCTCTTGAAAACAGACAATTGAGCAATTTCAAGTCATTTGCTGTTTCATTAGCTTTGGTAGCTCAGCTATATGCTGCTGCTATGGAAAACTGTTGGCAGAATGAAAACAGTTCATTTCCCTGAAGAACTTCCAAATATTTAGGATACAGAAAGATGTAAGACTTTCTCATTAGGATGAGGGAAAACCCAAGCCTAACAACAAAACTGTTTCTAAAGATTTCCACAGATGTGCCAGCCAGAGGGCAGAAGCAGCTTTCGGAAACATATTCTCTTTGGTCCTAAGGGCAAGAAGTCTGTAAATGAAGTTGAGTGAATTCTTCTAGTTAAGTTAAAACCAACAAAAAACTTGAGAATTTGCTGCTGGAGACAGCTGACGTTTGTTTGGATCATAACATTTAGTCTACAACAATTTAGTCTTACAGATCAAAGCTGCATAGATTATTTTCAAATTTATCATGCTAGCCAAGAGTGACCAAGTGATAACTGGAAAAGAAATGAAAGGACAATAAAGATTTCACTTCAGCTTTTTTTTTCAGCACTGTTTTCAAGTTCAAAGCTTTGATTCATCCTGTACCGTTCCTATTTCAGTTAGCTACAATATGTTCTTTGTTTCCTATAAAGATACAGAGCTGTACAGATGCTGATTACCAGTGAAACAACTTGTCAAGCTACAGAGCGAATCATTAGCTTCAGTGGAAGCTGCAGCAGTTGAGTACACAGCAACAATGACAGCACAAGCAGTTCGCTCAGGACTGCTGAAAGGTGCAAGCAACAGCAGCGTCAAACAAACTTCCCTGAGATTCCCACCTCTAGAACACAGCCCTGAGGGGCATTTCGTTGATGGCACTTTGATTATTCAATACATGTGGCAATGTATTCTACAGGAAACAAAACAGATCTAAATACTATTCCTTTGACTTTCATCATGAGTTCATGTTCTCATTAAGGGGAGCAGACCGCATGTGTACACGCTGTAAGGGGAACTGTTCTTTTGTGTTCTGAGTGACCAATACAAGTCTGTTTAACATTAAGCATTATTATTTCTTTGCTCAATTAAACACTACTAAGCAGTCAAATATGGTTAAACATCTGAATAAACAACCTCCCCCCACCAGACACATGCAGGATGCACACCACACATAGCCAAGACCCTACCCTACAACGAATGCATGCTTGCTCACAATAGCAACTATGAGATCAAACTAACCAGGTTTGCAACGTAATCCAAAACTATTTGGTCAATCTTCTTTTTTCCTACATATTGAAGATGTCTCATAAGGTGATCCTTTAGCTGAGCAACCATCTAGAAAACAAAAAGCCAACAGTTCGTTGCCCCTCAGCATCTTCAAACAGACAGTGCTCTGCATTAGCACAACAAAGATTCCCTGTCACAAAGCTCTGTGTCAGAGCCAGATCCCAGGCCACTACGCAATCTTGCCAAGTTCTAAAGCAGATGTGAACACCTTTACCTGGTGCAGATTCAGCAAAATGAGAGCTAAGCTGAACTTTCAGGGACGCCGAAGACACAAAGCTTGCAGTTCTTGCACCTCTCTGAGTCAACAGGTTTAAAGAGAATTTCAGTAGAAACACTGCCTGCTGACAATGTACATACAAATAAAGCTAAGGGATTTTACAGTCGAGATAACTAGCACAAGCACAGCTTCTGGTTGCAGCCAAGAACTGGAGAACCTGAGTAATTAAATAGCAATTTCAGATTAAAGATTAATTGCAAAATCTTTAAGATCAGGTGCTTGTTATCATACATCCCATGCCACTCCTTATCCCCTCCTTTCTGAAATATTCTCTGATCTCATATAGCTTCAGATTGCAACTCATGTCCATGTCAGGTCTTTCCTGAGAATTACCATGAAGCATTATTTATTTCAAAGCTCAGAGTAAAACTGAGGCAAATAAAAATCTCTGTCTCAAGGTGTTTACAAGTGGGTTAATCACAATGTGTCAGGACAGCAGTATAGGTGTTAGGGAACAGAGACAAGGGACAGTAGTGACCTGCTTTTTGGATCTGTCTGAATAGACTGCAGGGAAGGAATGCAGAGAAAGTTCAGAGATTGAGAGATGGAACTGAGAAACAAGGAGTGCAGAAAATGACAACTGCCCACAGATGCAGTGCTGAGATATCCCAGTACATGCTGAAGAGTTTTATTTGGGTGTAATAGTAAGAGATAAAGATGTGTATTTAGACATAGGGTGGACAGGTAGGGATGTGAGATATGATTTATTACCCAGAAGTGTGAAGATTCTTTACAGAGAACATTAGTGAAAACAGTGCCAAGAGGAAGGTGTCTCAGGACAGCCATGGTAATCCTGGAAGTGAGTTAGAAGGAAGAGAGTAAAAAGGTGTTAAATTGCAGAACAAGAAGACCTGTGATCTTCTCCTTGTGCAAAGCACTAGGTGGCAAATTCACCTACACATGTTTGAAGGACGTAAAGTAGTCCAAAACTAACTGATGGACTGATAACAGTTCCTAGCCAAAGAAAAGTCGTATGGCAAAGAAGTATTGACCTATGAACTCTGAACCTGTGGTTGTCTCACGGTACTTGAGCAAGCTTCCACTCAGCATTGGGGTTTGTATACATTTGCCTAGGCTGTGCATCTTCTAGTGCACAAGGTGACAAAAGCACATACCAGTCCCATCAGCAGCTGCTGCTGGTAATCGTCCTCTTGGAAGAGAGGTGCCAGCCGTTCCTCTGAAATAAACACAGCAACAGTCGGTCAAGTACATGCTGCTGTAAAAACACCACCAGACTTCAGCCAGCTTCACAAGTGCTCAGAAACGTACACAGATAAGTTGTGTTTTGACCTACTCACCTACAGCACCAAGAAAGCAAAAGAATGGAGGGCTGCATAAGAGAGAAATGAGGAATGGAAACCAGCCCTAGATCTGCTGTCTTCTCTCTCCAGTGCTGAACCCAGAGGAATGCACACATCTGTCGCCACCTTACACTTCATCTGTCTTACTTTCAAGTAAGAGTTACCACAGTGTGGTGTTCAGCATGCACTGTTTAGATCTTGTCACTCACAAACTAGCAAGTTCAACTAGCTGTACGCAAGCTCTAGAGTTGCAAGCACAGCTCTAAGTGGACAAGACTCAGCAGTAGTGGGGCATCACTCATACTCTGCTCCAAGAGGAAAGAAAGCTTTTGGCAGGCAAAGGCTTAGTGCTTATGTTGCTAGATCAAATAAGTAGGAACTTTATTTGCAAGGGTGTCCTAATCAGTAAATGATTCTACCATGACTACCAGAGAGAAAGTTCTCCTAATTTAGTAACTGCTTATCTCAATCCCTCATACTCTTCAGTGCTGAAAACACACAGAGCAATTTATCTTCAGCAAACAGTATTTAGATGGAAATATTCTAATAAGCCTTATACCTGAGGCCTTTATCAAGTTTTACTTACCAGAATCCCAAGTGCCCAGATGAGAAAGCACCCTGGGGTTTGGAAAAAAGCACAAATGAAAAAAAAAACAAACAACAAAAAAGTCAGCTTGTTTCATATGGAATACTCTGCAGGCTTTCACACCATTTGTTTCATATGGAATACTCTGCAGGCTTTCACACCATTAGGAAGTTTGCACGATCCTTTGATCTTCCAAAGACAGCTAAAAAAACCCAAGAACTGTGCATATGACTACATTTAGTAAAGATATAAATAGCACTGATAAAATTCTGTCTATGTTGTATGAGCAACTTCCCATCTGCCCTAACTTCCCTAGAGGCCTGTGTATTTCAGATCATACCATAGTGATGAAAAGGATTCCAATAATCAATTTTCAGCTGCATAATCTCCTTTAAAGTAAGCTACCTAATCATTATCTCATCAACTCTTTAAATGGCACAGTAAATCCTTCGATGTGCCTCAACAAATCAAGAAAGAGTAAATAAAGCAGAAAGAAGTACCTACTTTTGGGCATTTTCAAAAATATTCCTCACATAAGCTGTGGTTCTTCTCTCCTCTCTCTGGTTTATGAGCAAATGAAGAAAGTAGAAGTGCAATTAAAATATACTCTAATAAAATGCAGCTAAGAAATGAAGCTTGTTTTCCCTCTGAATGGAAATAATGCATAGTGGGCATTCAGTCCAGTGTCCAACCACAGCCCTGCTCACACTCACTGACACACATCTGATCTACACCACAATCCAGGTACCTGCAAGCTCTGCTTTTGGTTAGTTTCCTGCACTCTTTTAACACAGTAAGGCTTGCAGACAGCCACCTTGTAAGTAAGATGACTTCTTCCACTTTTCATGTGCATATGTCTATTTCTTTATCCTCAAAACAAAGCCAAGTCCTCTGTGTCCAGCTTTAAAACACCCACATCAGAGCAGCTTCAGAGACTGTTTAAAGCCTGCATATTTACCTCCTCGGAAAGGCTGTGCCATTCCCTCCTCAGCAGGTTACTGTGGTAGTGCAAGTGCGGCTCCGAGTACTTAACGCTTTCCAGGTTTGAGTTGAGTTTCTCCCAGAAGCCTCTGGAGTTTTGGAACTGTAAAGTATTGCAGGGAAAGCACAAATACAGGCTGCAATCAAAGAAATACTTCACCACTCTCCCACTAAGTGATTATTGGCAAGAACTGTGATCAATGCAGGGTCATAGCAATCCAAGTGAAAACAGTGCAAAGCAGCTGATGATTTTTTTCCTCCTTTTACATTTTATTTCCTTGATTTGATGGTAGGAGTATCACTTCGCTTAAACTCAACATCAAGATTTGGTGCCTGTAATGCACTTTGTCATCTTTTAAGTCACTGAGAAGAAATGAGTACTTGCAGGTCATAATTCCTCTGACCTCCTTCACACGTTTGAGATGGCCTTAGAAGAACTGCCCCACAGCCTACACTGGCAGTATTGTCTCAGACTTCCGCTGACTGCAGAAGGACCTCAGGCAATTGACTTAGATCTAAATATTAACAGTTCATCAAAGAAATCTCACTCCAGGTTTCTAAGTAGTTCCAAATAGAGGAACACCCCCATGACCCTGGCAGCTGCAGACTGCCACTATTTTCAAGCTGCATTAATACTGACATTGCAAAAACCCATTTGCCGACCTCAAAGCAACACTGCCTCAGCCCACAAAAGAAACAAACCCCAAATATTTCCACATCAATTCTAAAGCCTTTGACTGTAATGCTGAAATTAATTTAAACTCAGCTGTGAGTAGGCAGGAGGAAAAAGCCCAAACACACACTGGTTTCCTGAGCTAGTTCTTGGACTGGCTATAAAGATCTGAAGGCATTGTTTATGAAGAGGAGTGTTGCATTCAGTGCTGAGGAAGACATGAGATTCAGGATATTCTTCTTGGCAGTTTCCAAAAGCAAGAGGTGGTACTAACTGCTCTTGCCTCTCTCCACATATATTTGTCTCCCAGCACAGGCACCACAGCAGTGACAGCTGAAGGACAAGAAGCTGAGTTTGCACTATTCCTTCGTCTTGCATTAACATGTTGGATTTTGCTCTGTCTCTCCCTTACTTTTCTACAATGGTTAATTTCAGAAAAACATCTCAGAAGCCTTTAAAAATCACTTCCTACTGTAAACTACAATTTGCCAAGGAAAACAAATTTCAGAGACTCAATCCCGCCAGCCACTTCCCTCTTACTGCCAGTGCTGATTTTCACTTCGTTGTTGTAGCTGCAGCAGAGAAAAATCAAACTCCTTTTTGCTTCATGTTAGTTATATTTAGCAGCTGGAAACTAGGAGTGCATATGGCAGCGTATGTTCAGCCTGCTGGAGCTAACGAGATCTGCAGTCTACTGCATTATGTTGCCTAGATGTTACTCACGAGAAATGAAGAGGAATATCAGGAGTACAGCATAAGGGTAGCATCTAGTGAGCAATTCATGCAACTGCAACAGCACCACCTCTGCAGAAATGCACTCAGGCCATGCAGGATTTTGTTTGGTGGGTGGCAGGTGGGAAGTAAGACTGCAAGTTTCTGTCATATATTCAATGTGTAACAGTAGAGACTGCAGAATTAAAAGCACCACGGAAAACCTACACTGTCAAAAGTCTAAAAGAAAGGATTAGTTTAATTAACCTGTTATTTCTTGAGCATTGTCAGGGCATGGACTGGGAAGAGAAGGCTTCTTCACCTTAGGTGGTATTTATTTTGCAAACACTTCTAGAGAACCAAGAATTAAAACCAAGCATGAAGATCTAAAAGCCATTTGATTACTATTTAGAAGGTAGCAGTCAGTGAAAAGCTCCCAGAAAGCCTTTCCTAAGTACTGGGTTTTAAGTGAAGACAGAGCTCTCTGCTATGCCCCTCTGAAAGGATGCAAGGTGATGATGACCTGTAAGAGGTGCATGTCCTCGCCCAGCGCTCTCTAGAGCTATGTGTCCGCAGCAGTGAAGGCATTCAGAGAGCTGTGTAACTACCTAGCTGCTCAGCCAGCAACTCCTGAAATCATTCTTCACCCCTGTGGCTCAGCACAGCATGAGGCAGAGCCTGCCTTTTCCTATGCTGATCTCTCCAACAGCTGTTTGTGCAACACATTTTCATCCTTCTTCTGGACCTCCTCCTATTTTCTTCCCTTCTTGCTTCTGCCCCTTCCTTCTCTCCTTCTTATCAAGCCTGTGTGCACCCCTTCAAGTTTGCTTTCTACATTTAAAAAAAGAATAACAATCAGAATCTTATTAATTGCAATCCTTATGTAAAGCTTTTTGACAATTGGACTGACTGTTGTTCCTTCCTCACAGACTCAGCTTCTCTTGCTGAACAGAAATTTGGTGATAAAAATGTACCTATGACCTAACTAGGCCCATTTTTTTTAACACAGCACAAAGCAGTCAAAGCACTAAACCTTACCCTGTTATCATCTTTATCCATATTCAAGAGTAATTTGCATTCAGAAGAAGTAGGAAATATTTATCTTTAGCTCATCTCTGACCTTCTTAATCTGTTTAGGTTTCAGACAGAAAAAGGAAACGAGTTCCACAATCAGAAAGTATAGCTGCTGAAGGCATTTGCCCCCAGGGGCTTGAGGTTCCATCTCAGACAAACTGAAGGCCTACTAACTTTGACTTCAGTAAATTACACGGAAAGGAGGCTCAGGGGAGACCTTATTGCTCTCTACAACTACCTGAAAGGAGTTTGTAGCCAGGTGGGGGTTGGTCTCTTCACCCACCCAGTGACAGAACAAGAGAGCACAGCCTAAAGCTGCACCAGGGCAGGTTTAGGCTGGATGTTAGGAAGAAGCTCTTCCATGGAAAGAGTGATTGGCATTGGAATGGGCTGCCAGGGGAGGTGGTGGAGTCACCATCCCTGGAGGTGTTTAAGAGAAAGCTGGATGAGGCACTTAGTGCTGTGGTTTAGTTAATTAGAAGGGTTAGGTTATAGATTGGACTCGATGATCCTAGAGGTCTTTTCCAACCTGGTTAATTCTGTGATTCTGTGTTTGTCTAAACTGGAGCTGAGGAAGTGGAATGGCAGATGGGAAGAATAATTTGTGTTGTTTTCAACGGAAAACACCATTTCCTACCCAAACAGCATGTGCTCTCCCCAGGCAAATCTACCACCTCTCCAGACTCTGCAGGAACGTGTCTAGATTGAGCTAGCCAAAACCTTGACATCAGTGCAGTCACAGGATGCTCTGGACAAAACAAAGTGAGAAGGTCATGAGCCATTGGTCCAAGGGACAGCACAATGAAATATCCCTCAAAGGGGACTATGTAGACATTGGTAGAAATCCTACACATGCTGCCAAAGTTTACCTCCTGAAGCCACAAAAATGCCAGAATCACAGAACATTAGGGGATGGAAGGGACCTTCAGAGATAATAAAGTATCAAATCAAATCTAACTAGAAATAATTATTAGAGGATCTTGCCTGTTGCATGGAAGAAGTCTCTCCAGAAAGGGAAAAAAATTCCATCTTTGAGCTAGCATGTTTCATCTAGCTAGATATTTCAGTAAATGCATGAACCATTCCAAAGAGCACAATTTTCTGTTCACCCCGGCTTCGAACAGGGCCACGAGGACACAGTTTCATTAGTATTTAGCACCTGCTCACCCCCCCCACACAAAAAGCTCCTGATCTGTAAATATAAATGCAGGTTTATACTGGAACTTACCTCTAAGACAGGTAAAGAGATGATGTCTGTTGTGCAAGTTACTCCAGGGATACTCTAGAAACACAGACAAAACAATAAAAGTATGAATCATTTAGAATAAAACATGAGCCTCTTTGGGGATTTCAGTGAATCTTCATGACCAGTTTCCTTTGTGAAACTAGCTGGCTAGCCAAACCTGTATGTTCAGTTTTGCCCCAGAAGAATATACAAGATCTTTCTCTCATTCATCTTATTTTAGAACAGAGATCAGAGAAACTGAAATAAGCTACTTGCTCTAACTGTAAGGTTATTTTACTGCTGAAAATTTACTCATAAATCTCAACTGCTACCATTTGTCTTGGAAATAACTGCATGACTTTGCTGGTTAATTACATTCTGTATTCAGTATAAGAGTGATATGATGAACAATGCACTACTACCTCATGAAATCAGAGATTTAATAATGCATTTCATTATAGTACCTGTTCTTGTTTTATAAATGCTTTTTATTTGTCAATAAATAAATAAAAAATAAATAAAAGCTTTATGCCCATTTTATGTTCTCAAGTCTTAACCTTAGTGGAGCTTTCCACTAAGGTTAGACTTGAGAACATAAAATGGGCATAAAGCCCATGAATTTGGAGCATGTCTATGAAGAGGTACTAAAGGAGATCAGAACACCTCACTCCAGCTATTAAAGTGCAAGCTTTCACCTTACCCCAATCCAGTCAAGCAGGGATGTGTAGGGCAAAAGTTTATCCAGGTTGTGAGTTTCTGCACACATTCTGCAGTACAGAGAGGCTGAATGCAACACAAAAAGATTTAGAAGGACAAGATTGTATAAACTGTCTCTTAACAAGAGTAGACTTCACAGTCAGTTCCTATCTAACACTTTTTTTATGGATAAATCCTGCTGCTGTCTCTGAAGCAGCTTCCTCTATAGTGGAGCTGGTCTCATTCTGTACACAAAAGGAGGAAGGGAAGTCCAGATGGCCACGGGGCTGGGTCAGCTGCTTGGCTACAGCTTAGCGCTGCAGGGGTCCTTTGTACAAAGGCTCAGGACACAGAACATGCACTGGCTAGGCTGAGGAATCAGCTCTTAGAAGAGAATATCATGTTGTACCAAAACCTTATGAAAAATGGTTTGAGCTAGACTAAAGGAGATTTGTTCCTCTGCTTCAATCTCATTTATTTACATCCTAGATATCCAAGACAGGAGCCAGATGGAGAAATTGCTCTCCAGTGACCTAAAATAACAATAAATCTATTAGACTTAGTAGACAAATGCATTTGAAACGTTTTACTGCCAATCTGATTTCAAGAGATCTGTTCATCTCTTAAACTCCTGGTGCTATCTTTAACACCAGAGAATGCAGGTCAGTTAACATTAATTGTAACCAAAATGTTGCAAGAGAAGAGAGTCAGTTTGTGACACTATGGTTTCTTCTGAAGTCACAGCTAGAGCCCACAGGAATTCAGTATGTAAGAAAATAAATACCTACCTATGATAAACTCTTGAATAGGGTCAAATGAATGACACGTTGACAGGTTCTCAGAAAGCCACCAAATAATCTGTCAGAATGAGAACAGGGGACTGTCATCTCTCTCTGTTTAAACACGTGCTGGCAAGAGACTATGTAAGAGACTGCTGAAACTGGTTTTAGCAGTAAAACTTTGTATTTAGTAGTGATACAGAGAGAAATGTTTTTGAGACAGCTGAGACGAATAAGTGGTTTGGGCATCCCAGATGATGAGCAGCAATTAGGACTCTGAATTAGCACCTGAGCCAAAGATGTTCCTGCTTACTGCAGTGGGGTGGACTAGGAGACCTTTAAAGGTGCATTCTATGATTCCTTGATTGAGCCAAAGATGTTCCTGCTTACTGCAGTGGGGTGGACTAGGAGACCTTTAAAGGTGCATTCTATGATTCCTTGATTGATACCGTTCAAGCTCTGACCCTGATGTGTTCAAGACATCAGTCACTGAAAAAACTTAGAGGGTTCTTTTCCCACCTGCATTTCCAAGTCTTCTGGGAGTTGGAAGTAGAGCAGGGCACAGTGCAGAGCTGCCAGCCTCTGGCTGTCCTGTTGGCTGCCCTGCAAAAAGCGCAGCAAGGCACTGGCACTGATGCTCACTGCATACATCCTCCCCATCTGGCAATCCAGCACTGCTGACGTGAGCAGGGAGCGAATGCAGCAGTTCTGTAACACATCAATTCTTGCATCCTCACCTGAAGAACACAGGTTTCAGAATAAGGAGTAAGAACATAAAATTTGACTCCATGCTCACCTTCCCTACTGCTGAAGCAGAGGTGCACAGATTGGAGACTCAGAATGCTGTCATAGGACTGACCAGAGAAGGGCACAAGGCTAGTAATGGAGATTCGCTGCTGGAAGTAGCATCTAAGCATGTTAGTACAAATCGGACCCACCCTCATGGAGACTCATGACACACACTTGTACTGGTGGATCTCTTGTTATCAGTGCCAGTGGCCAGAGCAGGAAGAGTCTGCTCTGTGCCTACTGATTGAAGTATCAGTTCAAATCCACTTTATTTATGCTAGTACTAAGGTTCACTGCCAGAGTTTTATATAGTGGAATTTGAGTCCCACTGTACCACAGGGATGCTTTCCACTCTCCTCTAGCAGAACGCTATTCCACTACAGATACACAACAGGTATCAGTTTCCTGTGATGCTGCCCTTGCACCAGCTCCCACTACTTACATCTTCTTCACCCAATCAGAACAACAGATTTCTGGTTCCAAACAAAGGCCACCCCACTTCCAAAAATAACCTGCTTCCCATAAAGACGTTTGTTGCAAATGAAAAAACTCTGTCTTTCAGATGAGACTTTAAATCAAATTGCATCAGCCTGATCAGGTGAAGGAAACACAGATTTCCTCTCCCCACACCCTCCGAATACACACATTTAGAGCAACTCAATTGGAGGAAGGAAATGTAAAATCAAATTTACATCTCCATGTGAGATTTGAGAACAGAGGAGAACCACCAACTATGTGCAAAGATGGGGGAAGGGGAACTATAAAACTAAGCACAGAATTTGAAATTCAGTGAAAGGTCTCTGCCCATTTCATAACAAACTGGTAGTAGGCAGCAGTTGAAGTATGAAATGTCGCTTCAGATTCTCTTCTACACAGAATCACAGAATGCCAGGTTGGAAAGGACCCCAAGGCTTATCTGTTCCCAACCTTTCTAGGTCACAGTCTAGTTGAAATGAGCTGGCCCAGCACCCTGTCAAGCTGTCTTAAACCTATCCAAATAGGGGACTCCAGTGCTTCCCCTGGGAGATGATTTCCATGTCCAACTGTTCTCATAGAGGAACACTTCTGTCCAATAGGAACCTGCCCAGCAGTAACTTGTCCCCATCACTCCTTGTCTCTTCCAAAGGAATCCTCATAAAAAAGGAGTCTCCATTCTCCTGGTAGCCACCCTTTCTGTACTGGTCTGTGGCAATAAGGTCTCCCCTAAGCCATCTCTTCTCAAGGCTGAACATGCCCAGCTCTCTCACATGACAAGTTTTTCCACTTTCCATTTTCAAGTGGCAAAAATGTCGCTCTTACTATTTCAGTCTCCTTCCCTCTTCAGAACACTGTGCAGCAAAGCAAACACTGAGAAATTATACCTTCATGTAAAGACATCTGAACAAGTTTTCACTCCAACAACAAAAATACTTCAAGAAGCAGTCTTACTATACTATACCTGTCAGAAATAAACTGTAGCACAGCAGGTCAGGATGCTGAATATTCAGGAGGTGCAGGAACTGGCCAGGCAAATATGCAGCCACATAATAGTCTATTTAAAGAAATAACAGTGGTCAATTTAGCACTTGTGCACTTATTTGCTTTAAGAGGCTGTTGCACATGATTATCATCTCAGCCAACTTCTCTTTGATGGAATTGATTATATCTAGGAAATATAAAAGGAGTTAATTAAAAGCTCCTGTTGTGTTAGCACAGGAAACACTGGCAACTCATTTGCCTTTCTGGGGGATGATTCAAGAGCCTTGAGACACTCAAGAACCCAGCAGCTGAACTTCAGAGCAGATTCTAAGGCAATTTCACAGGAGGTTGCTTACCCATATAGTGAAACATTGCAGTATAAAAAGGCCAAAAGGAAAAGCAAAAAAACAAACCAACCAAACAAAAAGTAGCAAAATAACATAACTAATTAAAAGTCAAGGAAAAAAAAATCCCTTCCTTGTAGAGAAGGGTTAACCACTTGTCTCACTGCTGGGGCCAGAACAGCAGTCACACAGGGAAGTAACACAAGTAACCTACCAAGATTCATAAAAGCCACTTCCTTCAATTGATGAGATTCTGTTCTTTCTAGAGAAACTGTAAAAGTTTTGTTGTAACCTGGGGAAAAATAACATCACTTTACAAAAACCCAAGCAATAAACACCAGCTGCTGCAATCCACATATGACTTTATAGCTAAAAACTTCAGCAGTGCCAATACACCCAAAGAGGGACATTTTAGACTGTTTCAGGAGGTTGCCTGTGCAGATTTACCTCATTCTAAGCAGAACTGTGGCATACTTAGACCTGCGCCCACGCAATGCCATTCTTCAGTATGTGGAAACTGGCCATGTACTGCACAGCCTATGTTCATATGAAAAGAAGCATTCCACCTCAGAGTAAGCTTGTGTAAAAATACCTCACCCCACCAAAAAAACACAACCCAAAAAAACCCCAAACAATCCACCCACAGATTCTTTATGTAGTTGTGCTTCACATTCTGGTGATCTTTCAACTGCTTTACAGAATTTTCAGTTTGTTTATCTGCATGCCCTACTGCAGTAATTTAATTCATCTCTGTTTAGACACTGGCTAACTGCAGATCTGCTGTGTTTGCAGGGGCTTTGCACCAGCACAGCTGCTATTTTATGCTACACTTGCACCACACTTCTTCTGAACTCCAGTAAATGACACAGAATCCTCAAACTCCCTCAGACTCTAAGAACAGCTGAAAATTAAAATAACTAAAGAGACAATGACTGTCCTCCAAACATTCACACTGCGCTATTCTAAAGGCTGAATGGTGTCATGAACAGGATGCTACTAAACACTGCATTTAAATTCCAGTTAAGATGAGACATCCACAGTTCACGGGACCATCGAGGGAAAAAGTAGATCATGGGCCATGCTGCAGCCACTCAGCCAGGACTGATTCTTGAGCCTAGCAGAGATACTCTTTATCTGTGCTGAAAAAAACAGAACACCTCTAAGACCAACAGCAACACCACAAATGAAGGAGTATCTAAACCAAACAATTACTTACATGAAATACTGACTGAAGTCAATATACTCGTGAACGGCCACCCTGCCAACACATGCAAGCTAACACCAGCACTGCAGAACACATCTGCAACACTCTGGCTTTTGTGTTTATGCTGCACCGAGTGACTGCTTTAACAGGAGGCAGGAAGCTTCCCTCTGAGTTTACAGATTGAACTCTGCATCTCCAGTGTGTGGCTTATGGGCCCTATATACTGCTGCTTCTGTGATTGATGAATCTTAGATGCACCCACAAGCAGCTCTGCACTAAACAACTCCTTCCATGAAGATCATTTCTGAAACAGCTGGTCAGTGTCAACACATTGATCCTCTGTTTCTTACTGGTACAGCTAGGTGTGTGTAACAGCTGTGGCTGGCTCCAAGCAATGCTATCATCCTTCAGCTACATCTCAAGCACATCTGAGGCAGTCGGTCCTTCACAGGTCTGCTGACACAGTCAGAAGGGACTTTCCCAATTCTTTGATGCCATCAACACAGAAATGCAGTGCACTCAATCCCATAAAGTTCCAGAAGCAAAGCAACATGTTAATGCTGCTCTGGCATATGACAAGCTCTCTCACATGAGAAAGCAAATACTTAGAGGCATGCTGTCCACTTGAACAAGGTTACTCTGCAGCGTGCAGCTTCTCAACTGAGAAATAATTCACCTGTTTCCTCCACAGATCAGACAAGAAAGAGCTTGCTGATGGCAATTTTTGTTCTGATGGGAATAAAACTATCTTCTTTATTCTTTCCAAGAAAAGCGATGTTCAAGTGAAGAGCCAGAATACCACTTAAATAGCAGATATTCTTACAGTCAGTGGGTGTTGCACCACTTGCTGTGAAAATGACATGTTGAACTGGAACTCTAAAGGGCATTCAGGCTAAGAGCTGTTGGCTCCATTTCCCATTCTTAAGGCATAAGTACAACACACCTGCAAGTTCCCACAGATTTCACTGATGGTTGTGCTCAGCATGCTCAAAAAGCCTCACTAGAAAAAGTAACCAAATTAATAGCAAGCCATGGAGCCACTGGTTTGAGGCAACTCATTCAGCATTAGGCAATAAGTCTCCAGCAGAAAAGTCAACTTTGCAGCTGTAGATGAGTTGTGTCTTCAAACTCCAGCCACAGTGGTTTGTCTGCAGACATTAGTAGTTACTTGCTTTGCAAGTGTGACTCAAAGTGACATTCTCCAAAATCAAGCATAGTTTAACAGGTTAAACTTACCTTTATGTAAAAAATATATGGAATACATTATTTCATCAGGAATAGCAGAGGCTGGACTACAACACACACACAAGCCTCCTACAAAAATACAAAGAAAAAGAAGACTGACTTGTCTGAATACCTCCACATCTTTCCACTGCACAAAGCTAAAGCTAAACTGTTGCAAATGAGAAATTAACCTCTCAAAAAGAGGTGATGATTACAGAAATACATACCACTATTTCCAGCCACCATTTACCTAGCAAAACACAGAAAGTAAGAGAGAGGGCAGGAAGCAATATGGAACAATGGAAACTGGGTTCTGGTGTGACCAATTCTTCCCCGTGTACAGAACAACTCAGTAAAACAATCTGTTTGCTTTCTAAATAATTTCCTATTGGCAGCAGCATGATACACCATAGGAGCTATCTCACTTCTCACCTCCCCAGCCTCAAAAGATGTCAATCTCTGTTTCAGGAGAAAAGTCAGTCCTTGGCACAAGCCTGTGCCAGCCAAGGTACTCTGTACAGAAACGGTCACCACTCCCAGCCTAATTCTAAATCAGACTGATATTGTTTTGACTCCACTGGATGGTAGTCCTCTTTCCATCTCTTAGAAAAACATTAATCCACTTACTTCAACACTCTGACAAGCTGCTCTGGCACTCATGTTAGAAACAGCTTCCAAAACTCATTATCCCAATATAGGTGGGAAAGCTGTTCCACAACTATGACTGCTCACCTGTTAACTTTATTGGAAGTTTATCACTTAAAAGAGAAAAGGGAAAGTAAAAAAACAAAAAAAAAAAGTTTAAAAAAAAAGCAATGCTAACAGAGATTGTGTTCTGTAAGAAATGAAGCTTTTTGTATACAAGGTACACAGAAAATGGCAGAGTATAACAAAAGCACAAATAATTAAAGCAAAAGCACAGCTACCAAGGATTTTGCTTGGTTAAATGCCTCCTGCTTCAGACTACAAAAATGTACTAAAGTTCTGACAGAGATGTGGCTGAGGCACTCCACACTTCTGGGACAGATAAATCATCTCTTTTGGGATGCAATGTTTTGTTTTCTTCTTATTCACAGCTAATTGAACATTGTCTGATGCAGTTTTGCTTGGGTATTTGAGTGATTTAAATGACAGCCAAAGGATTTTGCCAGAGTACTTGGCATCTCTCAGAGCATGCATAATTGTTAAAAGTAGCAGCATCAGGTCTCATGAGGAAGAATGGAAAAGCTCCAGCAACTCACAACGCTGGTTTAGTATCCACAGCTCGCTTCTAGCACTGCAGATTTCTCTCTTGTATGCTGGAAGCTCGTGTACTGCATACTGTTTACAGCATACTGTGCTGCAAACTGCACGACATACAAGTGAGCTTGCTCAGAGCAAAGTGTTGGGGTAACAAATGCGTGCTCATCACATCAGCAGTGCCTATGGGAGACTATTAACAGGACATCCATCTTTCAACTCTAGGACCCTGGTCCAAAGGTCAACAAACTGAAATAAAACCAATAGAAAATACCAAATAGTGCTTTTTTAACATAAAGAGAAACAGGAAAGTCTCAGATCAGTGAGTGTCCAAGCGATGCTACACCTGATAGCATCTTGCCAGCCCCTTCAAAGCAGCCAAAGACTGAGAATAGAAGAGAAATTCCTTTCCTACTTATCCCAGTGCCCTCTGAAAATTAGAGTTGTGTTGTACAAATGCAAGGAAAGCTTGCTATCCTGTTGCACTCAAGTGTTTCATGTGAAGGAAGAGACAGGTCTTCTACACTATCCATTTGAAAACAATTTGCAAACAGTAAGAGCTGTAACTGAATGCCAACAGGTGAGAATACTCACATGGAGATACAGTTGGATGGACTCTTAACTTTGCAGAAATAAAAGGGGGAAAAAAGGATCTCAATCGTAACAAAGTGAAAAACAGGAAGCCTTTAAGAATTAAGTTCTACTTATACAAGACAATAGTGAGTTACTGCACTTGGCAGAATTAGGGAAAGTGCAGCTCTGCCACTTGATAAATAAACAGCATAAGTTACCCAAGAAGATAAAATTTTCCCTAGGAAACTTTAACTTCAAATTCCTTATTTCTGCTCATACAGAAGCATAAGGCAGTACCAAACATCTCAATGTGGCATCCAAGTGACACAACTGAAATATAACACTGCACCAGGGTGTTTTGCTTAGTTGTGCTGCCTTAGCATTGACTTGCCTCACCTAACTTCAGCCATCCAAGGACCTCTCCTATACAGCAAATGAAGAAATACGGATAGAAGCAATCACTCTCTGAATATGCCCATTTCTCTCCATAAATGTAGACCAGATGTTTAACTTCCAGGCAGGTAAATTTCGGTGACAGTAAGGCAGGGCTCTTTTAATTTTGCTGTCTGCATTTTTTTTAATACAGAGCAAATTTAACTAAGAAGTCATTCTCAAGCACTAAAAGAAAATATAACAGCTCGATGCCATTTAGATAACCACTGATTTCTGGACTTGAAGTTAATTCTAAGACCAGAACTACTTCAGCACAGCTAATCTAGAAGTAGATAGGGAGACATTTTGTCTGTGCTGAGCATAAGGAACAGGGCTACTTTTCTTCTGCTGCGGAAGTCTGAGAAAGGAAGAGTGATTTCATTCAGACTTCAGACTGGCAGCAGCTACTAACAGTTTTATTAAATGGGAAATTGAATGGAATATTCCATTTTGAAGTTATGCCAATTATTCTCTGACAGAGATGTCTGAATGGTACAAAAAGGGATATTGGCATTAGCATCTGAAGCATGCTAGTGGTTTTGCTAAAGGCACAGTCTGTGCCCCAGAGAGCCTGCAGTCCAGCTTTGTAAACCACCACAAACACGAGGTACAAGAGGGAACTTCAGTGTTACTGTCCACAGTGTTGACTAGGTACGGTCTTCAGCATCAAAATTGTTTGCTTCAAACTGTTAGTTACTGAAAATGGGCTGTGCAAAGGAATCCTCAGATTCAAAAAACAGCCACTGAAAAGCCACATACAATAATCTCATTTAGTAATTGTCAAATTATGTGTTTACAGTAAGTGCAATGAAAACTGCATGTGAAAGGTTCCATGCAGGATCTAAACACTGTTGCCAGGTAAAAAAGAACATTTTACTTCAGGGTAACCAAACATCCTCCAGCCAGACTGAAAACTGAATTCCATCCTAAACGAAAAGGAAATGTTTCAGTTTGAACAAACACTAGGAAAGTATAGGTTAAAAAGGAGAAAAATATACAGATTTTCCATTATTGGACATGCTATCTATATAAGAAATAGTCTGTATTGCTACCAGAGAAAAAGTAGCCTGATCTATATATGGTAGATAGAAACTTGGCTTTCTCTCTTTTTAAGTGTGATGCCTGTCTTGATAAGAAGAGAAGTCTGGGTAAGGAAACTCTAACTCCTTTGGCTTGCACTGATGGTCAGTTCCTGGCAACTGGCACACACCTCAGCAATCCACTCATGTGGCACTCCTTAAGAGATGCAAAGCCATTTCTGCAACACATCCCATCCTTACACAACTCTGTAGCCTATTCCAAGGTTAATCAAATCCCTTCTTTGCTTGGTGGTATGGTCTAATGTAGAAGCTGAACATGCAGGCATCTGTGACGAACAAATGCCTCAGGACCAGTTTTTAATCCAAAAAATAAAAAGGTTGTGGCATACATTAGGATGCAGAGAGACTCCTAAATCCTAAAGGTTTAAGGAATATTTTTAAGTTTAAGGAACCATACACATACTAAACCTTTAAATATCACATACTAAGTTTAGTATCAGATACTTGGACCATCTAAGTACCACATGCTAAACAACGACATGAAGCTTTCAGAATCTGTATCACACATGCTCCATTTACACATCTCCACTCTGGTAACACTGCTATGTACTAGGGCAGATATTCAGACAACCCAGCCAAAATGTCCTTGGATCTTCTTCCTATCACATTTTTGCTCACCTTTAACGTTCAGTCACTTCCGTGTAATATGCAACCATGCTTTGGTACAACTTGTGTTCTGAACCTAGCAGAGAATGCTACAGTGTGCTTAGACTGAGATTTCACCATGAGGGTATGATATCAGTTCCTTGAAACTGGACTACCAGAAAATACCTGGCTGATTGTTGTATTGTTGAGGGTATATAAAACTCTAGGCACTCTTCAGCTTAACATGGAGTGCAGCTTTCAGAGGGTAAAAATAAATTAATAAGAACAGTAGTGCAGAATTGCCTTCTCTTTCTCCTTGCAGTCAGCTGCCAAGCATACTCTAAAGGAAAAAAATGCAAACTCACACATACAAAAAAAAAGTTGCAGAAATACAGATCTGTCTTACCAAAAAACACTGATCAATCATGATTACACTGCATGCTAGTTACTAGGAAATCAGGTTGTCAATACTTAGTCATTACCTGCTTTACTTGTGAAAATCTGAAGATTCAAAGATTTAGATGCCGTATCTTGGTCTTTGCAGTGATCATATCCAAAATTGACAAGTCTATGGGCAAAGAAAGATCATTGTTCATCTCTTGTTCATCAAACAAAGATCAGGAGAACAGTCGCTATGTAATCAAAACATACTAATTTAATTATAATCAAGTTAAATTAAGCTTTAACCAATCCACTCAATGCTGTTAGAAAAGAGAATCCTGACTGCACTGTTATCAGAAACAATTTGGATTACATCTGCAAATACCACCTTCACCTACTGCAGCACTGACCAACTACTCCTGCCCTCTGAAGTAAAAGCTCTGATGAAGCACTGCAAATCCAAATATTCATTATACCAGAGAACTCCAAGACTTTCCCTCTTAACTCTTACCATCCTTAATCTTGTAAGGTACTTTTTAATCCATGATTAGACACACTAATTTCTGCCGAAACACTCAAAAAGGAAAGCACATGAATCACACTCACATGGAACTTCTTAGACCATGGCATGTTTCAGTTGTGTGCTGGTCGTGCTTTAGTGGCTTTTTGCACCTTTAAATCTACAAGTCCTATTTTTGCCAGCAGAACGTGCAGCAGAAGATTGGAGTCAGTTTGTTCTACCTTCTTTACTGGTGGCGCTTTCATCTGGTTTGGGTTCTCTCCAGAAAACATTTTGATTTGTAGCTATTTTCCCCTACCTCTTCTGCAATAATTTGGAAAAACCTCTAAAATTCCAGAACTCTTACAAAAGCTGTATTTTTTCAGTACTAACTGCAAAGAGATGCACTGCCCTTTTAGGGCAACCTGCATGAGCAGCAGCAGAACACACTGAGCCTTTTGCATAGCTCTGAGACATTCCAAGATACACTTTGGGCAGGGTGGAACTTCACCCTCTTTGGTTATCAATATCTGATCTAATATCTTTGACCTCCCTTTTTTGTTCACAAAGAGAAACAGGCCCTTTTGGAATGTAAATTCAATGAATTTAAGATAGGTCAGGATGAGATTAATTATGGATGAAAGTCAGACCACCCCGACTAGCTTTTCCTCAATTAAAAGACTGCATTAAGGAGACAAGATCAGATGCAGTCATGGTACACACAGCTAGAATCAGACAGATCTTAGCCTCTGAAAGTACAGGCTGCCTGGAAACAGCATGGTGGAGGAGAAAAGACCCTAAGCAGTGTTTCACAGGATATAAAAGGGAGCTAGAGGTCTGGCTAACTGTCCAGTAAAACATGGAGCAGCAATCAAAAACTGAGAGCTTCCTTTGACAGGGATTTTGACATCACCACTACAACCTACAGCTAGTTCTCCAGATAAATGATTTATTTTTAATAAGCAGTCAAAGATTAAATTCCATTTTACAGTTGAGACTGATGAAAATGAGAGCCATGAGAGGTTTGGACACAGTGTTCATGTTATTCTTAAGTTCTGGTATGATGTAGGCAACTGCAAAGAAAGATGCTGTGGCTTGGACGGATTTTATTTAGGCTGGTAAAGCATTACCCTATGTATATTAAAAAAGGAAAGGAAAACAAAACATCAAAAAAAAGCCCTTACTTTAATTGTGTGTCATTTATAGAAATATCCAGGGGTGATTCCAGCTGTTAACCAAAACAAATCTTTTTAGTGAGGTCAATACACTATGATTCATATTTTAGACCAGTAAAATATGCCAAACTCACATTTCAACAGATTTGAGATTTTAACAAAGTTTAATTACCCTTCCCTAGTCCTTGTAAGTCATCCCCAAACCCAGAAAACTTACTTTTTTTGAAAGAATCTAACATTCATGAGATATTTGCTATACTGCAGGTCAGCCACTGGGACAAAAGTCCGTTAACAATTATATGTTCAACAGTTGTAATTTTGATGTTCTGTACAATGAATCTGTCTTCCTTATAAGGGACAGAAAATGTGTACACTGGTTCTTTGTTTAGTGCATTTGGTAACTCTGCTTTTCAATGCTTGAGTATAAGATCAGTATCAGGTCATGGATTCCACTTACTTCTAGGTCAGTATCTGTGCAGTTCCAGTAAGGTTACCTGACTGTGGTGCAATCTGAATCTGACTGAATATATTCTTGAATAGATAATGAAAAAAAAAAAAACAAACCAACAAATCACACCCAAGCAAAATGCAGTTTTCCTCTGCAAAAATTCCAAGAACAGAAGACACTGAAAAACACCTTCTGTCAGTACCTAGCACACACAGTCAAAATCATTGCATAATAAAATACTCAGAACTTACTATTGAGTTAAAATTTTCATCAGGATAAAACTGGACACATTTTAAAGTATTCTTTGACTCCTGGAATGAAGAGGATGTGTTGTGTAAATGATAAAACAGAAAGCATATCACAGAGGTTGAAAAGTGACTGGATACTCCACACCACTCTCCACACTCAACCAGCTTTGCTGACAGACGTACAGAAGTTAAGGCACAAGAGATTGCTTCAAAACCCACGTATAACCCTCCACAATAGCAGTATGGCAGACTTCCTTCCTGTCCCAGATCATTATCTACCACTCATCTCTAATTGTGTGGCCCTCACTTCAAGCACAGCATGTACATGTCACACACAAGCCGTAGAAAGTGAAAAAAGGTTTTGCATAAGCACCTAGATTGCAAAAGGAATAGTCTCTTATTTCAGCCTGTTCAGAAACCAAAACAAGAACACGTTTCTCCATCACAGTTTACTTCCTGTTAATTCCTAATGCTTGTAATTTTTTCGTTTCTGGTTGCTAAGAAGAGTTAAGAAAAAGCAATTTTCATTCACCTAGAATCCATCAAGTGCCAGTAATCCCTCAAAGAAAAAGATTAAACCCAAAGAGTTCCACCATTTCTAGCCAAGAACCTGCGCTCAGTTGGTCACTCTGTAAGTCTGTGTGTGCCATACTTTCTGCACAGGAGATCTCTAGAACAGAGGCATTACACTCAACATCACTTTTTGGTAGATTAAGGTGCTGTTGAATAAGAGACTTTTTTTAAAGCCAAACCATCTAACATACACATTCTTTTTTAGATAAAACCCTAAGACCACCAGTACTCTTGCAATTTGCCACACACTAACAGAAGTTAAGGCAAGCCTGGCTTCTGCTTTGGATTATTTGAGACAAGAACAATACTACTACACTGAAAAAAACCCAAACAACTCAGGCCGTTATTGCCCCACACAGTCAAAACCTTACTCTCATAAGACAGGCAGCAACAAAACTACTAGAATGACTTTCAACTCACCTTTGGAACAATGTAGAAGAGTCTTTGTTCCATCATATCCCATTGTGCCCAAATGACATCATCTGCAACTCTGGCTCTTGGAAGCTGACCTGAGTTATGAATCACCTGAAGAAAGAACAAACATTAAAAGTTGTCAAATAAGGTTCTGTAGCAATTGTGCACAGTCTGTACTTTAAAGAGAAAAGCAGTGACAAAAAAGGCACAAAGCAAACAAAGAAAAACAGATGGCACAGAGAAGGGAAGAGGAGTGTAACACCAAAGGCAGTTCAGAACCAGATACATTAACCATTGGGAAAAAACAAACCCAAACATTAAAGACTCCAAGGTGACTGAAAATCAGGGTCTTAACTTTTTCCTTCCAAGGCTGCATTTTTCTCCATAAAGTGAAACACTGGCTTTCATGACACAATTCTTCACTCTACTAGAAGAATGCTTATTAAAAATCCTTCTAAGCAAAACACCCACAACTGGTTTAAGATAAATTGATGTCAAAGAAACAAGAAAGATATGTGGGGGAAAGGGAATTAGAACATTCACAATACTTCATGTTTCTAAGTTTTATGTCTTTTGCTAACTTGGTTTTTAAATGAATCCTTTACTGGGACACACAGACTCCCAAAGGGCAAAGTTAGGGAGGTGAATGCAAATGTACATGCACTACATTTACTCCCAACTTCTAAAATATAAACATTCAGCAAACAAAAAGAAACTCCAACAATAGAAGTACCTTTCCCCATAGTTCACACATTATGCAGGTTTTTCAATCAGCCTTGTGGTTAACTGCATAATTTGCCATATTGGCAATACTTTAACAGACTTTGTGTTGCCCAAGTATAAAACTACAAAACCAGTCAGATAAAATTTCATCTGTTTACATTTTCAATTAAAGCAAAAAAACTCAAAAGCCATGATTTTCTTACCATTTTGTGTTCCTCTTCTGCAACAACATGAATTCCAAATTGTTCAATATCTTTAAAATGTATTAAAATATATATATATATTACAAGCATAGATTTTTACAGAGATTTATACAGATTATTAAGCAAGTCCACCTCTTGGAATGCTGCAAAAACACACTAGGGCAGGAAAGTTCAACTTAGTGTAAGAGGAAATCTATGATATATGAAGAGGTGCCTACGCAGAGCCCTTGACTCACTTTTGCTGAGGTGAGGCATGGCCTTAAGCCACAGCATCTCACAGAAACAGTTCTATGCCCACCTCAGCAAAACACCAGCAAGAAGGGTGCTAACTGAAACATGCCAAACCAAGCCAAGGAGCACACAGAGAGAGCTTGCAGAACTGCATGCCTGTGCTTGAGACTGCATCCCAGCTCTAGTTTACTTCCTAGTATGAATATCACCTCACAGACCTTTCCCTCACAAAATTCCTAGCAGCTATTGGCAGTTTGCAAGATTCACCTAGCGTACATCAAAATATTTCTGACAGTTCACAGCACTATCTGCATGCAGGAGGAGGTGAACTCTGCTCACCTAAGTCATGCTACCTAAAGCTGCTATCTTAGCAGAGGAAAGAGGCCTCTCAAAAAGGATGGGAAAAGTAATCTCACTCTATATTAAGACTGAAAAGCATGAGCGATAAACAGCCTTTTCCAAGTGTCCACATCTACTCCCTCCCATTAAATCAGGTTGAACATGCAAGGAGCTGTATCCAAGGAACCACTGTCCTTTTTTTAATCACTTGTTACATGCTAAATCATCTCTCATAGCTCTGAATTTGTATAGGCAGCTATAAAAGTCAATCTTAGCTTTTTTTAGAAATAGAGGTAATTGATGAACACATTAACCAAGCAAATAATTGCAGTCAAAGCTGGCCATTTGCCAACACTGAAACACAATCTTCCTACAGGTTTTGAGAAGCATTTGGAATACCTAGAATAGCTCACTTTTTTTCCCCCCTGTGTTTCATGTTGGG
Source organism: Pogoniulus pusillus (assembly GCF_015220805.1). Lineage (NCBI taxonomy): Eukaryota > Metazoa > Chordata > Aves > Piciformes > Lybiidae > Pogoniulus > Pogoniulus pusillus. The sequence goes on from NC_087267.1 coordinate 33,418,479, forward strand.
TGTTTTTTCCAGTAAAAGTCTACCAAAAATACAATCTATAATGGCCAGCTTAAAGTACAAACTACAAGGTACATTCAAAACGTTAACTCACATTTATCTTCTGAAACGAGCAAAAGGCGACTTTCTGGAAAGGCACTTCTGCCTTCATCTGGGTAAAGAAACTGCAGAGTTTCACAAAAGCAAGTGAGTAACCAAAGCAGTGGAGAACACTTCGCTAAAATAGGGGGTTTCAGCTGGATATTTACCTATTCTTAAATTGAGAGGCATGCTAATGCTATGTAATTACTAAAAATAGTTACTACTACAGACTAAGAGTCACAAACCACTGTAATTGCAAGCTTTGAGAGATTGAAGAGAAATAATGAATGTTGGAAACAGGCTACATCAAACATTTTATGAAGTTTCTCATTTGGTTCATTCCATGAAGAAACATGCACCTGCAAGATAACATGAGGCATTTCTGCACTCAATCTCTTTCTGTCTCTAGCAGAGCGCATTAAAAAGATTTCATGTTTAGTTGGACAATTTACCTGTACTCGCACACAGCTATCCACAGCCTTCAGGACTCTCACATTATTAATGGGGCGGATTTCAATTAGCAAAGTTAAATACTTGCTTACTGCAAAAAGAACACGTTAGAAGACAATCATTTTATTATAAAAGAGAAAATAGGTAGGGGGGAAGGGGGAAAGGCAGAAGGGTAGAGTATTTCTAACAGTTTTAAACCATTTGTAGTACCTGAGTGCAATAGCTGACTTACTCTTTCTTCCTCTGTATACTGACGGAAGCTGACCGCTAAGGGGAAAAAAAACCTCACAGATCAATGCAATCGTAGTGAGAATGCATTTTGATACCTGCCTCATACAATGCTCTTGGACAGCAAGCATTCAACGTTTCTTAACCAAAAACATATTGTTAAATGAACAAAGGCTCAGCATATCTCAGATTGTTGTAAATCAGCACTATCATTACAGCTGTGTCTTTCTGACGCTACCTATTACTTGGTTGTGGGTCCACATAGACTGCTGTGGACAGCATATAGGTCAAAACAGATCCAAGTAGTTATAGACCCAAATGCATCAGCTTGCTAAACACCATCTTTACAGTGTCACAAACACATTTAGTGATAAAGTACATATTTACCCAATAATGTCCTTTCCTTGTTGACCGAACAACTGATTATGTGTAGATCCTTCTCAAACATATAGAGGTGCTACAAAGAAACACATTAATGCTAATCAATTTTCTTTTTATTTTTGTCATATAAAGACAATCATTAATTGCTCCTTCTGAGGAAAGCACTGCTGATCAGTACAGAATTTTTACATTTAAAGCAAATTATTTCACAGCCAGAACAATCACATTTCAAGCCTCAGTTTTACCACTTCATTTTGCTCACCTGTTTGTTTCTTAACAATTCTTTCGAGTTCCGTGTTGCCACCAGAGCAGCACAGCAGATCTTTATGTGAATCCAAAATTTCACACATTTCATATCTTTATGGGCCTGTTATCATCATTTCATCTACTGAATTGCAACACATTGTTAAAAAATATTCTAAACCTGAAATAGTAGCACCAAACAGACTGAGGTTGCCCACATAAAACAAAAAAGGGCAAAATATTTACCTCTTGGCACACATATTCAGTGTGAAAAGGAGTGGAAAGGGCTTGGGTTGGCTGTTTAGAAATCAAGATTGCAGCCATGACATTTTACTGCTTTTAAGTCATTCAGATGTTCAGCAATGTTCTGCACATTAATAATAATGAACATCACTCAAATACCTTCTCTGGTCTCCCATCTGTTTCAAATACACATATACTCCTTAAGGACATAACAGACTGTTGCAAGGCATCAAACTCTGAAACACTACAGCATTGTCTTCACCAGGGAGAAACCTGGTGTTACACTCACCTCATTCTGCCTAGTGTGAAGATCATACAATCCAATGTGAGTATTTCGCTGATTTCCCTGTGGATGAACACAAATTAGCACTGGCAATGTAAATATATACAAAGCTAAACACTGGGGTGTCCTCTCCCCCCTTTCTGTTGACACACATCTTTACACACGTCCCTGTTCTATAAACAGGCAGCTAATTATCTAATGCTAAGATAGGAAGGCAAGAAAGAGAACAATTTTTTTTTTTATCCTTTCAGAATAGACCCATAGGATAGAGCTGAAATGTGGCCAGTCCATAGCCCACGATCCAATGCATAAACCAAGCACCTTTTTCTCACTTTGGTTCTAAACTGGTTTTAGTTCTAGACAGTAGGGACAGGAGATGTCTGTATTCCAAACCCCACCAACTCATGGGTCACTGCTCCAACGGTGAGCACAGAAACATCAAACACAGCTTCCAATGACCTGGTTGCTAAAAAAAAAGATTAAACATTTCAAATCTGCCTTAGGAAACGATTGTTTGAAAGCTAAATATATTTCACAAGCTCAGATGACACCGTTAGGCTGCTGCCTTTGAGAAGTAATATAATACACATCCTTTCTAGCTTGTGAATAATAACATAAAATCATTTCTTAGGGGCACTTCTAGGATAATAGAAATACAAACTTTTTCTTCTTGGTCATTTTTACTATGCTTTAATTTTTTAAACATAATTTCAATACAAAAAATTAGAGTAAGTTCTGCTTGGCTGTATATATATTGCATATCAAATCAAGCTGAAGTCATGTACTCTAGGTAGAGGCACTAAATTGCTAAACAGTTGAAATTGAATCCAGCTACATAAGCTTGTACTCAAACAGTAAGCATCATTGTTTTTAACTACAGCTTGAGTGGAGAGGGGAGAAATCTGTGGTTATTTAAAAAGTTAAGGCACCCTGCCTTGTGAAGTCAAAACAAAAGCCTGAGTATTCTCTTCCTAAGGGGGCTGTTTCTCAGCGTTTCATTATTGTTGTGGTAATGACAAAAGTCTTTGATTTCCCATTTGAACAAGGAAAACAAAATGTCTTTATATTAAGACACACACTTCAGGCCTCCTAATTGAAGGTTCAGCAAGTGCTTTCACAAATAACCGTTCTTTCCAAGTGTGTCTGAAATGCTAACATCCTCTGTACTTAGCACTGAAAAATGTACTTTACAAGGATGGCAACAGCACTCCACCAGTGCCCGTACCTATGCATAAGCTGAAATGCTTCATGTTTAAAGATTCTTGTCTTGCAAAACAGAAGTGCTGACACTAGAAAAAAAATTATCTTCCTTTACACCATCAGTGTTACAAAAGAGATGCTGTCAAAACTACAGCACAATGCAGTACTCTAAAATGAGCTTAAAAATAATGCCTGTTCTTCACCTTCCCCTGATTTCATGCAGAATGTAATTGACTTTCTTCTACTCAGCAGACAAAGGTTGTTTTCTATTTGTATGCATTAGGAAACAAGCTAGGGCAGCTCAGTTTAGTTTCCATGCTTGTTTGAGCACTGTCCTCACTGACAATGTCATGGGTTAAAGCTGTCTGCTATAAAACCCACAGGAAAGTCTTACAGACACAGCTGAGTCTTGCAAAGTGGTGGCTCATTAGTTACAGACAGTTTATCATGAGGAGGGGAAGAAGAAAGAGGGAAAAAAAGAGAGAGATTAAGGTGTCTCAACTCAGTATGATTCACAGAGACAGCAGCCTGTTTTCCTCAGGTAAGCTTTCCAATGTGATAATGCACATCAGCAGAAAACAGCAAAGTGTTTTACAACAACTTTATAAAAGTTTAAAAGAAGTGTCAAACTGGGACCTAAACTCACTTTTCATTTGCCAAGGTGCATACAACAAGACTTTTTTATTCTATGTAAATATGAATGGATGATACTCTTACAAGCTTATAGTCAATTCCAAAGCACAGAACTATACCTACACACTGCCAGTGTAGTGCTTCAGAAAAGGAAACATTTGGACGAAATCCTTAAGTCAGTAGTGAAGATTAAAAAGAGAGGCAGACACACAACCTTTGCTGGGTTTTAGCATTCTGGTTTTGAGAAGAAAACATACTGTCCTACTTTAAGATGTCACAGTCTCAAGGTGTGAGTGCAGCTGGCACAGACATAACTGAACAAAGGGCACCACAAGAGACACAGCATCAGCAACTCAAGATCCAGCCTGTTCAGGACCCTGGGTGAGTGCTATGCAGCAACAGCCTGGGCCATCACACGTGCTCCTACCAATATAAAGCCACCCAGACTAACATAAGCTTTAGGGCAGACAGACTCCCATGTTGTCCAGACATACTCCCATGTTCTCATGCACCCAGACAACCATGGATGTGTTGACTCCCACTGACATCAACAGAATCTCAATGGGTACCGACACTTTCGGCTGATGAACAAAATTTTTCTTGATCTCAGAAACAAACGTGTACCACACACTATGAACAATTTCTCTCTGGGAGAAGCATCACATACTTCATGTAAGACCACCTGCAGAGACATTCAGTCTCTGTGAGAAAAGCACAGGAAGCATCTTTCAGTTTTCCCATTGCCTGTAACACAGCAGAAGCAAACACAAGATGTCAGCATCCTTCTCAAAAGAAGAATAAATAGATGCTGCTTCTTTAGCAGGCTGACTCACTCAGGAGAAAAAGATCTCACTAGTTTATCGTGGTAAGAGAACACAAAAAGAAGCAGCACAGCATCTCAAGATGGTATTTCAGAAGTGCAAGCTGCAGCACAGTTGAGCAGTTTGGTAATTCCAGTTCTCAGGCCTTGTCATCCAAACATTCCTACCACACGGGCTGCAGGGGTCACTTCATTCCCAAAATTTGCAAAGAGAAACTATAATGAACATTTTTAGTGGGTTGCCATGTACCCTTTATCCCTAGGTTCAGGGAACTAAGTCTAGGTGTCTAAATCCTCCTTAGAGTCATTGGCCTACTCAGTCAATGGAGTTTAGCAGGCATTTGTCCACCTCCTCCACCCCACACATCTTCTCTCAATGTACAGGCCACAAGTGGCCAGTTCTCTAACCTACTGACTACAACAGGAGGTTAGACTCCTAGCACATAGGCAGACACCTATGCTTAGATGTGTGAGCCCCAGTCTACAGCTCACCCTTGTGCCAGTTCAGAGCCTGAAGAGCATACAAGGCAGCTGGACAAAGCAGCAACAACACACACCTGCGGTACCAGATCTCCTGTTGAAAGCTAGATAGGCTACTTTCATTAAGTCTTTCTAAAGCTTTGGACAATGACAAAGAACACAATTTGACATTGTGTTTGACATGTTTGTATGATTACTGTTGTCTTGTACAGACTCCCCTCCCTATGCTTGTACTAAAGGAAACATCCAGCCACAGTTAAAATGTGTTACACCTTGATGGAGGCCTCACCTCTTCCCTTAACCCCGAGGAAGCTGGAGAGTTTTAGCATTGTTGAGCTGAAGACGAATGAAAGGCAGCCCTATTCTACCGGAGTCTGCTCTCTGCTCCAAGAATCTATCTGCTTCAAGAACCAAGATCCTCCAGAATACAGTTGGGTTCTACAGATTTCTCAGGGATGCACAGAAAAGAAGCACAGATTGGCTCATCAAGGAGAAAACTTCTCAAACCTTTAAAAAAACCTCTTGGAACTACAGGAGTTTCAACCTAAAAGCTATACATATGCCATGGAGAGCAGAGACCTATGTTAAAAAGAACAACTCCAGATACTTCAAGATATCAAATAAACAACATTACTTCAGACTACTTGCAATAAAGCACTACAGATTAATCTTAAAGTAACAAAGAAAGGCAGAGCAGAGTTAGCATCAGATAAATGACATTTTAACATATTTATTGGGAGAAGAAATGTATTTGACTAAAGTAGTACAAAGGAATTTAATAGTCAGACTTCTCTGAGAGATTTTGAGAGTGAAAGAGCATGCTGCTTACATGCTTATGTATTAAAGAAATGGCATTTTATTCAGGGGGAGATTCAGCCCCTCTCCCCACCTCAAAATACAAAAACAAACCCTGCAAAAATTATATGGAATTACCTAGGTCAATACTTGACATTCCATTTCATCACTTCTAACCTTTGTCTGAAGTGGAGATGGATGTTTTCCCATTGCCCAACCCCCAAGTCATAATCAATTGAGTTGTCATGTTCTAACCTTCACTAGAATCCATATAAATCACAAGGACTGAGTCAGGCATAGACACACACACAGTGTTATTCTCTGCTGCACTCTAAGACAGCCTTACCTTCCAGGTATAAATAATTTTTCCATTCCTCTCAACATTTACAACATAGATGGTTGATGGCTTCTCAGAAGTATCTGAAATGATAAGCACCACAAGGTAAAGGATTCTCATTTCACCTGCTTTGTCATGTAAGTGATGCACACTTCAAGCACAGATACTAACTACACTTCTACACAGAAATAATTCTTCATACATGCCGAAATTGCTGCCTTCTGAAAGGAGAGGGAGAATGTTTCTTACACCATGATTTAAATATGACAAACTCAAGACACAAAATAGTTGAGGGGTTTCAAAACACACAGGAAAAAAAATATTTACATAAGCTCTTGTGATTCTAATGGCCACTACAATTTGTGATGTAAATGGAAAGTGCTTTTTCACTACCCTCCATTCACAGAAAAAAGAAATGCATCTAACCATTACGTACAACAAAGGACTCAAGCCGTTAAGGACTTCAGCCCTCAGAACACTACAGCAAGACAGAACTAGCCTGAGGAAAAGCATCACTACTGCCACCTGCCCCTTGAACCTCCTATAGAACTGCTTGGAAATAAACAGTCCTTCCAACAACACAATGCTTCCCTGCCCCACTCACCCAACCCAGGAACCAAAAGAGATTTTATACATATACATATATATATATATATATATATATGAAATACACTACAGGCACAAGGGAATTAAGAAATAGAGGACAAGAGATATGATATGGGATATGAATGAAATAGTCAGGTCAAAAAGGAGATACCTGAGCAAATATCTAGAATGGATGCAGAAAGAAAAGAGCACATCCAGACAGCAGAACACTAAGTAAAAAGTAAAGGAAAACACCAGGAAAAAAAATGTCATACTAAAGATGACCAAAATGCATGCTTTCCTGATGCTGCTTTTCTGTCTTCTAACTGCTGCAGCCTCCAAAAATGCCTTCATGACAGATGGGACTCTCACTGAAAGTGGGAATTCTGTCCTTGCATGAATAGTCCTAGTTTTCAGACAAAGGTAGCCTGTAGTCAGTCAGCATCAACAGAGTTCTGCACAACCCTGGGCGAACGTTCTGTCAAAATCAGTGCCAATGACTTGCAGATATCATGAAGCAATGACAGAACAAAGAGACGTGAAAGCTAAGTTTCACAAGCATAAACTGGCTTGTACAACTTGCAGTGCTAACAAAACACTTTTCCCAAGTATTACTAAAAGGAAAGAAATTCTGTATTTGCTGGGGAAGTACAAAGAAAATCCTTAGCATACACTCAACACATCACTTTCTGCTGGTTTCAGATCAAAGCACACTGCAGTGCCACTACTTCAGGGCTAGATGGTGATGACTGAGAAAGTCTCAGATAAGCACATATTCTGCTCTTCTGTTACTGGAAACTTTCCAGAACTTAATCATCACCTCAAACTTTCAAGATTAATATTAACTGTCTTCACACTTTTCTCTTGTGCAATTCTTCATCAGAACATTTAAGTGCACAAGAAAGCTCCATGCCAATGAACATCTCACACAGAGATGTTAAAGGTTGAAAAAGCTAAGGAGTAGAATGGAACCGCAGTAGTTCACTGTTAGAAAGGAGTTTTATGTCACTGAACATTGTAGATGAGAATATGGAGCCAAAGAAGCAGCAGAAGGTTTTACTGTTTACTGCAGTAAAACTTGGGGTGTAGAATCGCTTCTTCCTCATCTCCACAACTGAGACCAGCAGATGAAAGGCTGAAAAAGAACTAACCCAAGCAGTCTGTCCAACAAACAGCACTTATCAACATAGGAGAATGCAGTGTTCGATTTCCTGAAGGTCATTATAAGCAGATCATACAAAAACGAGGGGTATGAAGCCGGTTCTTTTCACACACTGCCCTCCTCGCATCATAGCTACTCCCAACTCTCATGCAATAAGAAATTCTCACACACTACCAAGGGTTTGAAGTCCTTGGCAAAGAAAACAATAAATACGAACAACTACATCTGAAACCACTGGCACAAAAGCACCACAACTCCCAATGATTTGCTTTCTGCAAATTGGCATTTATTTGATGTTTAAGTGAATCTTTTCAAATCCTACCTGCCACCTTCACATTCCCAATATATCATAGAATCACAGAATCAAACAGGTTGGAAGAGACCTCCAAGATCATCCAGTCCAACCTATCACCCATCCCTATCCAGTCAACTAGACCATAGCACTAAGTGCTCCATCCAGTCTTTTCTTGAACACCTCCAGGGACGGTGCCTCCACCACCTCCCTGGGCAGCCCCTATCTGCACTACATAAGGGGAAAGTCAGCATACACAGACAAAAGTTCAAGTGTGATATAGCAATGCTGGTACCTGATCAGATGCACCTTCAGTTTAGTTACTGAATAAAGATGCTACACTACATTTAAAAAGGTGACTGCAGTTGTCCCTCTCCCAGATCAGCACCATTTTGAGATTCTGAGGACATAAAGGCAATGACTGACTCACCGAATTCATCGCAGATGAACTCATAAATTCCCAGATTAATTGATTATGCATGGAGAATTTCAGAATGTCCTCTCAAGCAGTACTCAACTGCTGTTCAGCAAACTCTCTGGCATTAACAGATACTATAACCGATGGCTTAGTAAATTTTTTCTTTAATAAAACCAAAAGATGATACTTCTAGAGGTTTACCTCTAAGCAAGTGCTTATTCAACGATCTGATAACAGCCCCTCGACGCGGGAAGCAAGCTAAATATTTTGAGTTAATGAAAACTCAAGGTTGGACGTGGCACTTGGTGCCATGGTCTAGCCTTGAGCTCTGTGGTAAAGGGTTGGACTCGATGATCTGTGAGGTCTCTTCCAACCCTGATGATACTGTGATGATACTATGATACTATGAAAAGCATTCAGAGGTGCCGAGGTTCATCCAGCAGTGCATCAACAATCATCCAGTTGTACTGAAACAGTAATTACTACAGCACCATCTTTTTTTGAGCTACATCTGGTTTCTGATAAGCAGAACTGAGCTTGCTGCCCTGCAGATGAATGATAACACAACTAGAAACCCACACGGGCAAGAACACAAGAAGGGTCCTTCTGTTTTTCCAACCACTACATCAGGCACTCGCCACGCTGCTCCTGTGACAGCTAACACTGGTCTAATTTTAACTATCACTCATTTATCACGTACACAAAAGCGTTTGTGGTTAGTTGGGGCTTTCTCCCCCCTCTCAGAAAGGCAGAGGGTGTCAAGCTACAAGTCTTTTGGGGGGGGGGGGGGGGGAAGAAGAAAAACCAAAAAGCGCGAAGCAGCAGAGGAAAGAGACGAGCGGCAGAAGGTTGCATACACGCAAACTGCCTTGGGAGACGTCAAAGCTCTCAGACTTGAGTCCCCCGGCCACAGGCACCCGAGGACTCGCCCCGCTGCGGCTGCGGACTGCGGGGGCGGCCAGAGCTCGCTGTATTGGAGCCTCGCCGAGAAGGGGCCAGCGGCCGCTCCCCAAAGCCTACCGGCAGCTCCCCGCCGCCGCCATTACCCTCAATCCCCACCGTAGCCGGAGGCGCTGCGGCCCTGACTGGAAGGCGCAACCTAGGGCGCAAGCCCCTGCGGAGCCAGCACACAGGAGCTCTCGCTTCAGAGCCCACTTCTCTGTCTGCCCCGAGCAGCGCACGGGAGCGACTGGGAGCCAGCAGGCGGAGAGAGGAAGAGGACTGTGCTCGGCCTTCCCCGAGGAGCTCGGGAGCAGGCGGCCCCGCGGTGGCAGAGCCCGCGGCGCAGCGCCACCCGCCGCGGCATTACCTAGAGCCGCGGCCCAGCCCCGCGCCACCAGCCAGGGCACCACATCCCTCTGCAAGTCAAACTCGGCTACCAGGTGCAGCAGCATAGCGCCCTCCTGTCGCCCTGGCCAGCCAAGGTGGCGGAGCACCCCGCTCGTCCAGCGCTGGCACTGGCTCCTCCGGGGCGGGCACCGCCCGCCGCCATGCGCCCGCCCGCCGGGGCCACCTCTAAGTGCACTGGGCAGGGCGGGTGTCACTCAGGCGGCGGAGGCGCGGAGTGGCTGGGCGTGTTCCCGCCTTCCCCCGTCCCCGCTTTCACTGCGGGGTTCCGGTGGTGCCGGTAGCGCCCCGACGTGTTCTGCTTCCTCGGCGACGAGGGCAGCAGGGACGGCGCCCTCGAGTCTTGCAACAGGGGGCAGCCTGTGCGCAGGTGACCGAGAGGCTGCAGGTGGACGCGAAGGCCCTGGTTTTCCCGCTGGAGCCGGAGCCCTGGCTCCCCGCCGTGACGCGCTGGAAGACAGGGTGAGCGGTTATAGAGCTTCACTCACCGGTTTAGGGTACCTTGGGTGAAGTCTGATATCAAGCTACAGCCATCTGTTGTCCTGTGATTAGCAGGTACCAATCATGTTAGCCTCCCTGGGTTCCCCCTGAGAGTGTCAGGTGTTTTCCGGAGCGTCCATCAGCATCCCTGTTGTCTGAGATTGTGCTCTCTGAAATGACTCGTTGAGCAGATCGAGCGTCTCTGCAAACTGCTCCAGCAGAGCTCCTCTGGCACGTCCTCTCCGGCTCAGCCGGGCCTGGGCCTGCTTTCATCTGCCTGTTAGCAAAGGAGGTAAACCTTAGGGTAACCCTAAGGAATTTTGTGGTTCATTTGCTTGGGTTTGTTTGTGGGTTTTTTTTTTTTTAGCTTTTAAAAATATTTGCAGCACTGATAAGATGCTGCTGCATGGTTATCTACAGCCTGCCTCTAATTACCATTTCCTTTCTGACATGTGCTGGCTGGTGCCAGCCAGCCGCAAGTGATACCAGAGTGGATGGCTCGTAAAGACACACACCGAGCTAGACGCACTCAGAGTACTGAATAGCTGGAGCCTGTTCTAAGAGCTAATTCAGTACCAAGCTTTTGCTGTCATTGCTAAGCTTTGCACCTATGTAATCAGGTACACCTGCAAAGTGATGGTCAAAATGCAAAGCAGACGAACGTATCTTCTCAAACTCCCTGTTGCCAACTTCTACAACGTTATACAAGTTTCACAATCCACATTCTTCGTGAAGCTCCTTGGATCCAGTGGTTGTGCAAGAATTTCAGCTTATATTTTCACTGTTTTGAAATAAAGCTCATAAGTATGCCTGGAGTGTTTATTTCAGAGGAAAAAAGTGGAAAACAGTCAAAAGGTCCCAAATGGATGCATTTTTTAAAGAAATGAGGTGGGGCTAATTCGTGATTATGAGCATTTGGGAATGACACAACCAGAGAGGCAAGCAAAAGAGGGAAATAAAGCCAATAAAATGACTCACTCTGCAACTATGTGCAAAAAGGAAGATTTTTACATGGAAGAAAAGCTATGCTCGGACCTATATAGAGTGCATTTAAGGCCAGGGCGAAGCTGAGTGGCAGAATTTGGGTTCTGCTGTAAAGTAAAACAAAAAGAAATGTAGAGGTGAGTAACAGAGTCTGACTGTAACAGCAGGCATTTCAAACGAAAAAGGAAAAGTATAGCGGCCTAGCTTGGTGGTCTTGCATCTGAAAAAGCCAAGCCAAACTAAACCAAGCCAAATGAAGACACCTGCCACTGCTCTTTTGTTTCAAAATCAAACATGTCAGTTGTTAAAGTTTTTGAAAGAGAGCTCATTTAACTGGTGGGTAAATCGTTCTCTGATAGTTGCAGACTGAGAGTTGTGGCAATGCTGTTCCAATAGACTACCTTGCACAGAATGCAAAGAGCCTTTTGGACACTGCATGGAATCAGTTAGCCAGAGGAACTGCAGAGCCTGCCATTCTGTCATTGAACTTAAGCTGAGTAACATGATTAAAGGAAACTGGAACTGGTGACTAGCTATGTAGAAAAGTAATTGTGGTGGAGGTACAGTCACTTGTGGTCTATGCATAGGATCTGTTCTACAGTCTTTATTTGGGAAAAGACTGGAAGAGTTTGTACATATTGCCAGAAGTCTGCACTAGTAAAGACTTCATGGTGTGTGGTAGGAGAAGCTTTTCTTGTTGAGGAATTTATTATTCCATTCAGACCATGTTTGCACTGCAAAGGACTCTTCATTATTTTTCTATGGCCAGTATGTTTGCATTATCTCGCTGAAGTTTATAAATCTGCTTTCTTGACACTCCTGGCATAGAGTGAGACCTCACCTCCACTGCATCATCCCAGAACCTGGAACCTTCTCTGATGTCAGTCCCTGAGACTAATGCAAGAAAAATTCTCCCAGAAGTTTCCCTGTCTTTTCAGTTAAAAGAAGGGAGTGGCGTCATGACAGATTAAGAGATTTGAGAAACAGGAAGGGATGATGATTATCAAGATTTAGTGATACAGAAACATGAGAAGAGCAACCACAGAGAGCAGGGGAAGATGATGCCTGCAGGAGCTGGAGGAACTGATAGGACTCAGGAGCCAGAACAAGAATGAGGAGGAGTGAATCTGGAAAGACAGGACAAATGTTTATAACTCGTGTAGAACTGAGGTCAGTCTTCCCAGTACTGCAGTTAGGATTCATAGGTTTCTCCATTGTCCAACAAATCATTTGAATTCAAGTATTTTCCAATGGCTTATTCACATTAAAAAAAATATTACTTCTGCCAGTTTCTTTGGGTCAAGTGGTAAAGGTTTCCACATAAGTCTTAAGGTCCAGCACTGGTGCTAGCCTTTGAGAATGTTATTATGATTTCGTGATGCATTTATTTGTACTTCCTCAATAATTCTCACACAATTATATATAAGAATGACCAAAAATCCCTTCTGGTATAAATATCAGTCTCAGTCTTTCATTTCTAGTATGTAATCCGTGCTATGAATAAAAGGGAAATCATAAGGAAAGTGGACTGTGTCCTACAAGGTGAATAATATTTCAAAGAGAACTAATTAAGCTTGTATAAACTGCTTTTTTGGCCATTTCTCAAGAGCTTAATTTACAGTCATGACAAGAATACATAGATCTGCCTTCAGCTGCCAAAAAAGCACTGTGAGAGAAGGTAGAGGGTTTGCCTGCCTCTTTGTGAGTTTATATAGTACAGAGAAAACACTTCCAAACAAACAAATTGCTTTTGCAGTACGTGGAGAAAGTCAGCTTTAGCAGTCAGCATATTTAAATTAGCCACAGAAACATAAAATGCTGACAACTGATGTAACCATTAACCTTAAAGTGAAACTTGGAGTGCCTACTAAAATAAAAAGCCCCCACAGATTTACAGCTTGTTGTGTAAAACTCATCATTCCTTGAGCTGTCAGTCTGACGATGCACATCGGAGCCCATATCTACAGGCCTAGAGACCAAGATTGAATTCCTAGAAACACCACACATTCCTCAGAAACCACAAAGCTGACTCATTTGGAGTACTTCAAATATTAACACAGTGTACTGTATGATACCTCTACGCTGGTACATAAAATTAAAAGCTTGATGCAAAAGCTATAAGCATCTTAAAAAAACCCCGAACCCTTGCACCTTCTTCAGGAGGCTTTGAACTAAGACAGAAGGTCTGCTGTATGATAACATCTGCCAGTGTTTCTAGGTGGAGAAGACTCTTGGTGTAAAAAAAAAAAGCAACCCAAAGTCTTGCCTCTGCCAAGTGAAATTAATATTAGAACCCATCTCTGACTTGCTTCCTTTCTGTTTGCACCATTAAAAACAAATCATAGCTTTCACTTACTATTTATACTCAGTTTCCTCTTCTGATTATCACACTTAGCTTGGGTTTCTAGAGCCAGGCTCAAGCTGTGTGCAGGCACAGGAGCTGATCCTGATGGAGCAACATCTGGGATATGAAACTAAAGCTCTTAGGGGAAGAAAAACCCAAAAGGACGGATTAAAATTTTCTGTCTTTTTTTTTTTCCAGTCAGGGATCTGTTCCCATCTTAGCAACAGGAGGATGTGCCTCTAATTCTTAGCAAATCAGAAAGTAGTAGTGGCACTACTGATGGTGTGGTGACCAGCATCATAATTTTTTTTAGCAACAAATTTTGTGTTAATTGTGTTTCTAAACAGTTCAAGTAGCAGGAGTTACAAAATCATACCATGAAACAAATGTGGGGCTGATGAGGCATTGCCCTCCATCCTAGCGCTGATGATTATAACATATCTTTCATCTTTCTCAACAGAGTAAAGCTTCATTCATAGAAAAAAAAACCACACAAAGCCATAAATCATCAGTATGTATGGCATCAGGAATTTATGACTTCTTGTGAAGGATTAATCTCTGAAATAGTTATTTAAACACATGACAGACCAGAAAACAGCTCACGACTGCATTCTCAGGGTAGCCTCTTTTCCCGCTGTTCTAGCAACAGAGGGTTTATTGTCATTTTGTCTAGACAGTTGCTTCCTTGAAGAATGTTTTCAGCCAGCCAAACACAAAACACATAAATAGTTTTCCCCAAGGAGGTGGTCAATATGCTTATTAAACCCTCTAGGAACCACAAATAAGATACAACTAGAAATCAGTATTTTGGTAGTAAAAATAAAGGTTGGGATTCAAGTGTGCTGAACTCAAATTTATTTCGGTGCACAAGAGCAAGAGTTTTTCAGTATCCTTTAATCACAGAACATTAACATAATTTGGAGCAGCTTCACTGAATTCAATCAGTGTCCATTACAGATACTAGTTCTTCATGGATCTGTATTCCAACGCTTTGTTTAACAGTTAATCACAGGAAGCAGTCTTTCAGCTACTAAGGAAAAAAAAATCCATCTTACTGTTTATGCTTGTACTGAAGAGCATCTTCTTTCAAATATCTCCACAGAAGTCAATAACATGCTCAAGCCAATAGCACGTTTCAAGTCAATTAAGTCTTCTGAAACAATGAAGGTATTCCTCAACATGAGGGAGAGGAAGAGAATGGGACCTAACGAAGTCTCTGCCTGTGGTCCGAGCAGCCTTTTTGTTCCCACCTCCCTCCATGGCCCAGGCTCCAAGGCTCCTTTGTTCCTTCCATGGACTAACCCCTGCTAGCGCCAATGAAAGCTCTGAGCGCACACTGTCTCAACAGCTGTTGAAGGAGCTCTTTGCTCTGTGTTTATTCTTCCAGCTGCTCATCAATAGAGTTTAGAAACTTGCCTTTTTTCCTTTGTAATCTTTCAGTTTTGCCTCGTTTTGCATTGTGAGGCGACTGTGTCAATACTCTGTAATGAACTCGCAGCACTTTTGGGAACAGATGTCAAAATACATTTATCAGCAGATCGGTTCCAGTTTCTTTCACTTGTTGGGTTTCTTTTATTTTTCATTGTAATTTTTTTGTAAAGGAAAGGAGAAATATATTTCTTCCAAATTTGTGCTACAGTGTGGGAGATACAGACTGGGACAGCACAGGATGAATGTGTCAGTGTAATCTCACTGAGCTTCAGCCATCTTCAACACAGAGCCCTCTATGAGTTCTCTCTCTAGCCTTCTTCAACTTGAGGAAGAAAGACAAGAACACCAGAAAGCAGTTTACAGAACCTGGTTTTGTCACATATTTTTGGATGTATTTTGCTTAATCTAACCAAATTCTATATGCTGAGTCTCCTGTTACTTCTATCTCCTGTTATGCCTACTGGGAATGTGCAGCTGAAGGCCTGGTGAAAAGGATGCAGTGTAACATGGAAGGGAGTTCAGAGAATGTGGACTCTGAAGGTGTGGTTTAATGAGCAGGGGATCTAACAGCTCATGACTGTTGAATATCCCAGACGTCCATCTGTTCTTGGTTTTTTTGCTCCCTACCCTGGTCTCCACATCATCTCACCTCTTGGTTTGCCAGCTCTACTGCACATCTGATGCCTCATGGATCTAGCTCTACCTGCTGGTCTTAGACAGCTTTGGCAAGTGCCACAGCCATTGCAAAGTGAAGTGGTGGTAGTCTGCAGCTGGCAACAGGCAGGGGAATAGAAGACCTCCCTGTATTGGCAGAAGTGAGTGTCAGACTTGTGTAGCTTGCTCAGAGTCTTCGCAAACACTTTCCTCTGGATCTCAGATTGAAGGAGACAGTCATTTCGGCACAGCAGCCCTCATCTCTGTTTTCCAGCCACCACTAGTATAGTTTCCAGGCCAGATAAGTAATCCAACTGAAAAATCTTGAGGGGAGAAGGGAGGAGGCAGCAGAGGCTGGTTTCAGTAACCTCAGCTACCCATCGAGGTTGCTGAGCTATTATACCAACAACAATGAAAATGCTCCACCGAACTGGGAACAGCTAATCATGCTGAGCAAAAAGCCTTAGGAAAACTGCTTTTCGTGGTGCTGATGCTTGGTTAGGCATGTTTGTGCCAGACTACAGCATTAGGATGAGGATGTCCCTGAAGGCGCCTGCTTCTCTCAGCTTACAGTTAAAGGACTCTATGTATCAGCTGTTAGCTGATACGAGTCAGGAGAGAAAATCCCGTTCTTAGCATCCGTGACCTGATTTCTTCTTCCCATCAACAGAAATCATTAAACAGGAATCAGAAGAATCACTGGAAACCACTACTTGTGTGCTGTAACAGGCATTCCTTTGGTACAGCACCAAACTTTCCTTGCAAAGTGGTCTCTCAAAACCTGAATACATTTCCCTGGCACATCCCAAAAATAGCTTTTATTTATTCTATGTGTTGGTTCCAACCAAATGTCACAGCAATGGGCAGAGGCTTTGGGAGGTGTACGTCACTGGTCATGCAGTGGCTTCTTTTCTCAAAATACTTCCAGAATTCAATCTGACCTCTTGTAACAATGAACTATTTATAGGATTCATAAAGGCTTTATCCTCCAACCCTGACTCAGCCAAAACTCACCACTGACCTTCACCTCTTGTAGTCTATTCTCATAGCTTTACTCATGTGAGGAGCTTTTATTTGCTGAGCTGACTTGGGGAGTGAATTCTCTTGAGCATAATTTTGCAGGCTTAGTTCCCAGTTACATGGAGTTGGTAAATGTCACAGAATCATCTCCTAAGGCTGCATAGATTATTTTTGCAATGTTATAAATCAATTTAAAACCAAGAACAACACAAAAAAAATAAAACCAGGAGAAAACAAGGTCTTAATTTCTGCTTCCAGTGCCACAACAATAAGCTGAGTGTAATTAGGTTTTTTTAAGGAACACATGAAAGCACTGGATTCTCCTTGCTTTGGAAGAGAGTGCATGTGTTTTTAGAAGAAAGCAGTCACTAGGTTTCTGAAACATAACAATTATTAATGAACAAAGCAGTGGGTTTTCTTCTCACTGAAGTCTAATTGTTTGTAAGTAGAATATTGTTGCAGTGCACAGTGTGACCATGGTACTTTTTTTCTGTGTTTGTTTGCATTTTCTTCTGTAACAGCCAAGTAACTCTAATGTCCTACAAAGAACAGCCTTCATGCTTTGTCGTTGATTTTCTTTCTAAGGCCTCGAGCTGCTGCTTATTCCCTCCAGAACACATCCACAGATACCTGGGTGGGCCAAATTCCCTGCAAAAACAGCCTCCCCTTCACAGTATCACAGCATCACCAGGGTTGGAAGAGACCTCACAGATCATCATGTCCAACCCTTCACCACAGAGCTCAAGGCTAGACCATGGCACCAAGTGCCATGTCCAATCCTGCCTTGAACAGCTCCAGGGACAGCGACTCCACCACCTCCCCGGGCAGCCCATTCCAGTGTCCAATGACTCTCTCAGTGAAGAACTTTCTCCTCACCTCCAGCCTAAATCTCCCCTGGCGCAGCCTGAGGCTGTGTCCTCTCGTTCTGGTGCTGGCCACCTGAGAGAAGAGAGCAACCTCCTCCTGGCCACAACCTCCCCTCAGGTAGTTGTAGACAGCAATAAGGTCACCCCTGAGCCTCCTCTTCTGCAGGCTAAACAATCCCAGCTCCCTCAGCCTCTCCTCATAGGGCTGTGCTCAAGGCCTCTCACCAGCCTCATCGCCCTTCTCTGGACATGCTCAAGCATCTCAATGTCCCTCCTAAACTGGGGGGCCCAGAACTGAACACAGTACTCAAGGTGTGGTCTAACCAGTGCAGAGTACAGGGGCAGAATGACCTCCCTGCTGCTGCTGACCACACCATTCCTGATGCAAGCCAGGATGCCACTGGCTCTCTTGGCCACCTGGGCACACTGCTGGCTTATGTTCAGGCGGGTATCAATCAGCACCCTCAGATCCCTCTCTGTTTGGCTGCTCTCCAGCCACTCTGACCCCAGCCTGTATCTCTGCATGGGGTTGTTGTGGCCAAAGTGCAGCACCCTGCACTTGGAGCTATTGAGCCCCATCCCATTGGACTCTGCCCATCTGTCCAGGTGGTCACGGTCCCGCTGCAGAGCCCTTGTGCCCTCCAACCCAGCCACATCTGCTCCCAGCTTAGTGTCATCTGCAAACTTGCTGATGACTGACTCCATGCCCTCATCCAGATCATCTATGAAGATGATCCATTTTCACCTCTGCACACTCCTCTTGCTTAACCCTAGTCAGTAAATGCAGGCATTGAAATCACCATAGCTGACATTCTTACAGCTGTCCACATATCCAGGTGTTTAATCAAAGGCACTTCTTCCCCCCCCCCCCCCCCCCCCCTCCTTCCTCTTTCTCTCATTTTGGCTACTGGCTTCTCGTTTTGGGCTTCTGGCTCCTCATTCCTACAAATGCTACTAGTCCCTAACAAGGGAGTGCTGCAGCTGGGCTATTTCCACAGCACTGCATAATCATTTCTGTCACATCAGGAGTACAGACATTGAAAACGTATTTTAGATTGCAGATGAATGGCATTGTTGTGCCTTCAGAAGTTGTCCATTTTACATGTTTCTGAGAAAGGTGCAAGAAATCCTGCAGTTGTCAACTGAAAAATTTCTGCACCTGTCTTGGGCATTTGTGATAATTTGGGTGTTACCTGTCCTCCCCCCACACCCCACTTTGGAAATCACCCAGGCTAGACTCAGATGGCTCTGAAAATTTGAATGAAGCTTAGCAGAGTATACAAGCAGATATTTACAGTATATACATTTATATACAGATATATATAAGGTAGAAGGTAATACAGAAACACAACTCCCCTCCCAGAAACCTGAGTCCCCAGGAGGGGCTCCCAACCACCCTTCCACCTTCTCCCACCCCTCTCAACCTTACCCCGGTCCCAAGGAAGAATGGAGGCTTGGCCAGGGGGTTAGGAAGCAAAGTGGATTAATCAGAGAAATGGCAGAGGAGCTAGAGAGAGAGAAAAATGCATCTCTGAGCTCCCCAGCAGAAGAAGTGTCTTATATATGTTTGGATTCTTGTTCTTATACATCTCAGCAAGCCTATAAGTGAAGTAGACATCATCCTGTTTCCCTTTCACAGCCTGTGATCTAATCCTTCTCACCAAAACATTCTAGCTAGCTTCAAACTAGCACAGCATTGGATTTCATTCTGAGCTCTAATAATAAAAGACTGATTTTATGCCTCAAAGTCTAGTGTTTAATATCCCAGGGTATTTGGATTAATTAGAACTCTGCATATTCTTGCAATCCATAGAAATGTTTAATTCCTTTTTAACTTTAAGGCTCAGTGACCTTCTTTATCCACAGTCTAATTACATGAGAAGTAAGAGAGAAGTAAGAAAGAGAATTATTTAAGAAAGTGCCATTGTTTAATTGCTTTGAATTGAGCTCCTGCTCTGTCTTCCTTGTAGTGCCTTCTAGCCTTCTCTGCTCTTTCCTAAGTTAATCACTATTAATCTTTTAAATGTCTTCAGAGAAAATGCTTTCCAGGCTCTGGATCATTCTCACAGCCTCTCCTTCTTCTGAAGGGAGACTTTGAAACACTTCCTTTAAACTCCCAGAATAAGCTGTGTGTGCCTGTGGTCCGTTTTGTCAGCGCATTTGATGATACGGAGCATGGCTTACTTTTATGCGGACAGAGCTCTTTGTCCTACTATGCTCACGGTTAGGCCTTTTGTAAGTCTGTCATTAGAGACTGTCAGCCACTTGACCTTGTGATAAAGACTCTCACCTTGTAATTCCTGGAAATAATTTTTTGGTCATAAGATTGTAGATCTATACAAGTTATACACTTCTAATACCGTTAGATAATGAGATGACTTAAGAACGTTCATGTGTTAGCTTGTGAACTTTCTCATCATTAGAGTGTGCCTGGGTGTGTCATAGAATCATAGAATCAACCAGGTTGGAAGAGACCTCCAAGATCATCCAGTCCAACCTAGCACCCAGCCCTATCCAATCAACTAGACCATGGCACCAAGTGCCTCATCCAGGCTTTTCTTGAAGACCCCCAGGGACGGTGCCTCCACCACCTCCCTGGGCAGCCCATTCCAATGCCAATCACTCTCTCTGTGAAGAACTTCTTCCTAATATCCAGCCTATACCTACCCTGGCACAACTTGAGACTGTGTCCCCTTGTTCTATTGCTGGTTGCCTGGGAGAAGAGGCCACCCCCCACCTGGCTACAATGCCCCTTCAGGTAGTTGTAGACAGTAATAAGATCACCCCTGAGCCTCCTCTTCTCCAGGCTAAACAGGCCCAGCTCCCTCAACCTCTCCTCATAGGATTTGTGCTCCAGGCCCCTCACCAGCTTTGTTGCCCTTCTCTGGACATGTTCCAGCACCTCAACATCTTTCTTGAATTGGGGGGCCCAGAACTGGACACAGTACTCAAGGTGTGGCCTGACCAGTGCTGAGTACAGGGGAAAAAATAACCTCCCTTGTCCTACTGGCCACACTGTTCCTGATGCAGGCCAGGATGCCATTGGCTCTCTTGGCCACCTGGGCACACTGCTGGCTCATCTTCAGCTTACTATCTACCAGTACCCCCAGGTCCCTTTCCTCCTGGCTGCTCTCCAGCCACTCTGTCCCCAGCCTATAGCGCTGCTTGGGGTTGTTGTGGCCAAAGTGCAGAACCCTGCACTTGGCCTTGTGTCCTGTCTAGTCCTTGTTTTTAATTGATCAGTTTACATTAATTTCTATGTTATTTACTTTGTAGTCCTTCTGCTGTTGCTGTATTGTTCTTATGAATAAAATATGACTGCAGTTGAAGTTCTCTGATGGGACAAAGGCTAAGCAAGGGTGATTATTTGTTTTGCAAAAAGCTTCAGCCTAACTGTGCCAGTCCTATCAAAGCTCCACTTAACTATCATCTTGCCTCTGACAGTGCCCAGTAACAGATGCTGCAAGAAAGCATGAACAAAACCATCAAAGTTTATATTTCATTCTGCTGTAACTTTCAGGGATCAAGACAATCTAGAACCTATTAATTATTTTGGAATCCAAAAATTCCTGTAACAATTAGTTTATCATGAAAAGGTACCTCTGTGTGTTGATTTCTCCTGCCTGTTAATTCCGTGGGAGGTACATTAGGTTTTACTATCAGAAAAAATAGTGCATAATTATTATTTAATCAGGGTTTAATACAAATTTGTCATGTTTTCCTTACCTGTCATCTTTATTCTAAGGTGAGGCATCTATTTAATGTCTCTTCAAGTAAAATCTATCCCCTGCCTTTTACTATACTTATTACAGCTCTTTGCATGTTTCCGTGCCTGCATAATATATTTGAGATGGGCTACAGAAGCTTTATTCTTCATAATTATATTTTCTTGGAAGTTCATGGATCCAAAATTTGTGCTTTAATATCATAATCAAATTCTCTCTAATTTGTCTTACGTCAATTTGCTTGTCAAATTCTCACCTAGGTCTTCTAATTTCCATTTGGTATCTTAGTTCCCAGCATCACTTTTTACAAAGGCATGTAAATAAGTGATTTGCTTTTCACAGGCATGAAGCCATCTGATGCCAATTATCAATTGTAGTTCACACATTGCTTTTTTGTTGCAGTCCCTGTGTACCTGTCAGGGCTGGCTTTAGCTACAGGGAAGGTAGCAGCTGTCTAAGGTGGCAGACTGGTGGGGACAACAAAGTTGCTTCAGAAACAGTCTGTACTTGGCACCATCCACACTGAAGGTTTCAGATAATCAAGATGAACTGAATTTCTCAGGTTTAATAGTAAGATGCTGAAGCATCACATAAACAACATGAAATTTAACAGGGCTAAGTGCAAGGTCCTGCACTTCATTTGGAGCAATCACCAATATCAATACAGGTTGGGGGATTAATAGATTGAGAGCAGCCCTACAAAGAAGGCCTGTGGGGTACTCATGCAACAACCTCATGCAATGTTACAGAGTTGGGGAGAAGTGGCTGGAAACCTGTCCAGTAGAGGAAGACAAGGGAGTGTTAATCAACAGCCTGCTGAACATGAGTCAGCAGTGTGCCCAGGTGGCCAAGAAGGCCACCAGCATCCTGGCCTGCATCAGGAATAATGTGGCCAGCAGGAGCAAAGCAGTGATTGTGCCCTTGCATTCAGCACTGGTAAGGCTGCACCTAAAAGTACTGGGTTCAGTTTTGGATCTCTTGCTGCAAGAATGACATTGAGATGCTGGAGCAGGTCCAGAGAAGGGCAACAAAGGTGGCAAATATTCTGGAGAACAAGTCTTGTGAGGAGCAGCTGCAGAAACAGGTGTTTAGTTTGGAGAAGAGGACGAGGGCAGACCTCATTGCTCTCTACAACTCCCTGAGAGGATGTAGTAACAAGGTGGGGATTGATCTCTTCTCCTTAGTATCAAGTGATAGGACAGGAGGAAATGGCCTCAAATTGCACTAGGGGGGGTTTAGATTGGATATTAGAACAAATTATTCACTGAAAGCATTGTCAAACACTGACACAGACTGCCCAAGGGAACGATTGAATTACCATTCCTGAAGGCACTTAAAAGACATAGAAGTGGTGTTTGGAGATATGGTTTAGTGCTAGGCTTATGGTTGGACTCGGTGACCTTAAAGGTCTTTTCCAAATGAAACAATTCTGAGTCTGCTCTGTTGAGAGCCTGCCTAGAGTATCACATCCAGCTCTGGAGCCCTCAGCACAGCAAAGACATGAACCTGATGGAGTGAGTCCAGAAGTGGACCACAAAATTCACACAAGGGCTGGAACCCCTCTGCTGTGAGGACAGGCTGAGGGAGTTGGGGTTGTTCAGCCTGGAGAAGAAAAGGCTCTGGGAATATGTTATTGCAGTCTTCCAGTATGAAAGCTAGAGAAAGATTTTGTACCAAGGCCTATGGTGGCAGGACAAGGACTAATTGTTGATAACTGAAAGAGAGTAGATTTAGGTTGGACATAAGGAAGAAATATTTTACAATAAGGCTGATGAGACAGACACTGGATGCCTTGTCATGGTAAGTGATTTAGGTTGGGTGGGGAATTGACCAAATTGATCTAGTGCAAGCTGTTCCTGCCCACGGCAAGGAAGTCGCAGTAGGTGATCTTTAAATGTCCCTTCCAAGCCAAGCTATGCTATGATTCTATGATCACTACATTCCAAACCCATTTTCTCACCTGCTTCTTGCCCAGGAGGAAGACAGTGCTCACAAAGCCCAGCAGTGCCATGCAGTTGCAGTAGCGTTGATGTGTTCATGAATTTTGGTGGCGTTTATGAGTAGAGAAATGTGCAGGGTGGTGTCTCACACACAATCAGTGGAGCTGTAGCTCCTGGTTATGGGAACAAGAAGCCTGCTTAGCTTTCATGCTCTGAAGTGTTTAAGGATCTCAAATTAAATGCTCTGAACTGCTTTCTGGACTGAGAGCCTGAGGGGTTTAGCTAATGAGTTGTATGTCCCATGTTGTACAGAGTAATGTTTCTACACTATTTTATTCTAGGAACTCCATTAATTACAGCCTTGAATGGTATTCTCAGGCTGATAAACAACATTTACATCAAAAATGTAAATAAGGCTTTGAAAAAACAGTTTTAATTATTTGGGAGCTAAATGCACCAAAGAATGCTTTAGCTCTAATTGTCTGATTGTTGTGTAGTGAGGTTATGCTTGTGTAGGTACCTTAAGGACACATGGCTGGTGTAACTTATTTTATTTCTACTGTATCTCAGCTGAACTTTGGATATTCTGGGCTTTAGGAACCATTTCTCTTTGCTAATAATTACCACCATACTATTATTTACTCTTTAATTGTTGTCACCATTTCTCTTTGCTAATAATTACCACCATACTATTATTTACTCTTTAATTGTTGTAACACATATAGTGCCAATGTTAGTCTCCTTTTCTGAAAATTGTGATATACTTTTGGTTCTCAATTTAAAAGTAGCTTCACAGGTAATCTTAAATATCAGTATATCCCAAATTGCCTATACTAAAGCCAGTGAAGTCGATGGGAAGTAACACAGGCTACTGCTGATCTGCTTTCTGTCATTTCTGGGGAGGTTTTAAGTGGTTTAATGTAAAGGAAGTTTGCAAAAGATAAACCTTTCTTAAAATCTAGGTGGAGTTAGAAAACTTGCTTCACAGAACAAGCCAATGCAATAATCATTGGGGTCACTGAGGGGGGGGGGGGGGTGCAGTATCTTGCAGAGCTGCACTCCCAGCTCACCAGTTGGGCTCTACTCGTGCCACTGAGGTGTTGAGGAGCAGTGTGTGAATGCTCAACATGCAAATCCAAACAACTTTTGTCACTCTGACATGACTGAAAAACTAGTAAGTATGTATTTCAGCCTTTTATCCTGTGTCTTTTTATCTAAAGGTGGTATCCCCGAGACATGACTTGCCACACACCATCGAGGACAGAGGGCACTCTCCATGCTTCATGTTTAGATGTGTCCATGGCTGACCAGGCATGTACAGTTACTTCTTGCTTCCAAAAAATCAGTGTAAGTACATCTTACAAACACTGTGAGAGTAGCTCTGTGTCTGGTGCTTTCGTTTTGTTCTGAGCTACAGCCCCACTCTAATGACTGCTCTCTGAACATCATTTCAGTGAGCGTTGTCCTAAGCAGGGAAAGCTGAGTGTTTTGAACATGCTGATGTTTCTGGAAAATCAGTTTAATGAGAGCAGACTGGTCCTTTCTGGTGAAATGCCACTCACTTATAGATCCTGGATACACAAAATTTGGAGTCACACAGTGACTGCTTCAAAAAGTCTTCTGCCCATGACTGTGGGGGATGAGCATGAGGTGGAAGGCTTCATCTTCTCCAGTGAGGGCTACAAAGTTTCAAAATATAACTAAGAATAATGAAAGCATCCAAGCCGTTGAGAATTAACTAAGAAACTAACTTGTGAAACTGTTTAGCCAGTAGAGGAAAAAGGAAGAGTCCTCTCCTCTTTCTCTCCCCTGTCCTCCGCTGGGATGCTATGCAACTCTCAGTCCTGTAATACAAAGCCGTGCAATAGTAATGAACTCAACTAGCAAAATGCTTGTGACCACAAGGTGGGCCTGCTCCTGCACTAAATTTGCCACCTAGTAATCACCTAATAAAGGTGGGGAAAACCTGTGGCTTTTTCTTATGAGTTCTCTGGGATTGGACTAGACAGGGTTATAAGTGCTGCAGGCACAGAGAAGCACAGAAATTATTGCCGAGCCTGAAAAACAAAGCTGCAAGTTCTAGCCCTTTGCATAAAATGCAGTGTCTTGGAGCAGTAAGAAGATGTGTTGAGTTCTGCAAGTTCCACAGTAAATATCTTCTCTCTTTATTTGCCCAACAGAAAGGAGAATGTCATGGTGAAATAACTGGTTCATTGGTCTCAGGCTGTCCTAGACACTTGATTCATATTTCTGTTGCAGAACTACTAGGAGTTACCTTTTGCAGCACTTTCTAATCACCATAACCCAGTCTTTGGTTACGTTTCCCATCTAGAATACAGAATAAATGGAAAGAGAATGAGAGGCAGATATTATAATCTTAATATAACTAACAAATATAAAAGCTGGGGGAAAAAAATCTGTGCAGCAAAACTAAATAAACATGATTAGAATAGCATCTTTAAGCTTTGTTTTTTAAAAACTGAAATAATTCCAGAATTAAAGTCAGTTAAGGCTTGTCTTCAGGCCAGACTAAATGGAAAATGTTTCCATTTCAATAAACCACTGTTTGGTTTAGTCCAAAACTGGTGGGACGTGAAAAACTTCAGCAAAGCCTCATTTAAATATAGTAATGGGCAATTTGGGTAATGTAACATGTAGAAACAAGATGTCCATCAGCTTGGTTGGCTCTAAATACTCTGCAATCATTTGAAGCAGTTGAGAACCACAAATACTATGCACTTACTTTGTCTACTCTTTAGGGTATATATGTAGCTCACTCTCTACTGTAGTTTTATGCTACTGTTTTTTATACCTGCTTTAGTGTGGTTATTGCACTAAACTTTTTGCTCAGAGCTCTGCTACAGAGTTATGTTCTGGTGGCTACTGGCTGTGCCTTTGAGCTGCACTGGGAATTTATTGGTGTGAAACTAGAAGGTAATTTGATTTTGGCTTGGACCAGAAGTTGCTGTAATGCTGGTGACATTTGCATTTCATTTGCATCTTTACAGGTTATACTTATGGGCAAAGTATGGGTGCACCTTTGAAAATCATCTATTAGCTTTCTAATCACTAGGCAGGTCATTTTGCTGGTGGGAATAAAATCAGGATTTAAGGGGAACATGAGTAAAGCTTATGTGCTGCTTTTTGGGGGGTGTTTAATATGAATTAAGGTGACTGTGTTTTTCCAAGTGTGTAACTTCAGCATTCAGTTTCTAACTTTACAGTATTAGATGACCAAGATTGCAGAATTTGGATTTTTACAGACAAATGTAATTTGTACCATGAAAACCACCTGATAAAACACAAATCATGAATTTGCAGTACCTAAAGAAAGAAACACATCAAAGTAAT